>NC_090745.1:61444537-61449537 GCF_036898095.1 Palaemon carinicauda | reverse complement strand
TGACGCCTGCCCCCCCCCCCCCCCCCTTTAAAAGGACGATAATATCTGGTTAAGTTCTTGGAATATTAATTATATTTGAGTAGTCAGGAGAGAGAGAGAGAGAGAGAGAGAGAGAGAGAGAGAGAGAGAGAGAGAGAGAGAGAGAGAGACCGGGGTCGGCTTCGTGTTCTGGTAGATAGATCAAATGCATGATTTAAAATTTTCACAGATAGAGAGAGAGAGAGAGAGAGAGGGAGAGAGAGGGGAGTTGGCTTCGTGTTCGGGTAGGTCAACTGAATGCCTGATTAACAATTTTCACAAGAGAGAGAGAGAGAGAGAGAGAGAGAGAGAGAGAGAGAGAGAGAGAGAGAGAGAGAGAGAGGGTTGTGTGACGGGCCGAGAGAGGCTGTGGCTAAGAAGGCAGGATGAAAGCAACTGAGTAACTTTATTACAGAACATCCGTTTATATATACATAAACTCTGGGTAAAAAGGGCATAAAAAACATAACAGGCAATTTCCTGTTCAACCAACAACCACACCGGTTAACGGTTAACGGTGAGAAAAACAGACATGTTACTTCAGGTCCCTATCAGTGTGAATGGGGAGAGCGAAGATACAAGCATAATATATAAGAAAAATTAAATGTCGTTACTATGTACGATCGTGTGACACACGGTTGGTACATGGCTCCTCCCACAAAAATGACATACTGTACGCATTAGATAGGGCCCCCTGATCTAGACAGGTGACCTATAGGCGAGTCATCTGGCAGGAGATAAAGCAGGTTTTAGACGATCAATGGAGACCCAGTCTTCTTTGCCACGAATGTTTAGTAGGAATGCTTTCGAACTGCGTCGGATCACAAGGAAAGGACCCGTGTAAGGGGTCGTTAGCGGTGACTTGCTAGTGTCGTTGCATAGGAAGACATGCGTTGCAGAGCGCAAGTCTGTCGGTGTGTGATGATTCACTGGTGGATTATAAGTCTGGCGGCATGGAGCAAATTTTCCCATGACATGACGTATGCGCTGGAGATCGTCGGAGGAGGTTGCAAAAGGAAGAAAATTTGGCAGGGACGACCAACGGGTCGCCATAGAGAGGCTGTGACCAAGAAGGCAGGATGAAAACAACTGAGTAACTTTATTACAGAACATCTGTTTGTATATACATAAATTCAGGGCAAAAAGGGCATAAATAACATAACAGGAAATAAATTCGGCAGGGACGACCAACGGGTCGCCATAGACCATTTCAGCTGCCGAGACGTCGAGGGCATCTTTAGGAGTGGTCCTTAGTCCCAGAAGGAACCAGGGAAGCTGAGTAAACGAGTAGGAATCCTTGCAGCGGGATATCAAAGCTGCTTTGAGGGGAGATGAAAATGTTCAACTATTCCAATGGAGCGGGGTTATAGGGAGTTTTCTGATGTTTGGGTGATGCCCAGGAGATTTGCTAATGATGTCCACAATTGAAAAGGTGAAAATGGTACCCCTGTCAAAAGTAATATGCTCAGGGATACCAAATCATACAATCTATCTTGAGAGTAAGGCAGATGTACATGAGGCGGACGTTGCAGTTTCATTGGGAATGGCTTCAGGAAAACGAGTGGAGTGGTCGATGACGGTAAACAGGTAACTGTGTCCTTGTGATGTTAGTAGGGGGCCTACAAGGTTGACGTGAATATGGGCGAAACGACGCTGAAGTTGAAGAAAGGTGCCCACACCTGAATCCGTGTGTCGATGTACTTTGGAAGTTTGGCAAGGATTACAGGCGCGGACCCAATCCTTAGCATCCATAAAAATGTGCCAAATGAACATCGTCTTCACCAGCTGTGCAGTAGAACGGCACGAGGGATGTGAAAGGCTGTGAATGAATCAAACACATGTCAGCGCATGGGAGCAGGAATCCAAGGTTGCGGTATACCAGTATTGATGTCACAGAGGAGGGTGGTGTTATAGTCATTGAGGGGGATGTCTTCCCAACGGAGGGATGTGGCAGGATGTCCTACATGCTTGATACTCTGGATCCTGTCGTTGGGCTTCCGCCAAGGCATTGTAATCCAATCCCAGTTGAACGGCAGCCAACGTGTCTCATGACAGGGCATTGGCAACGGGATTCATTTTCCCAGGTATGTGTTGAAGGGTGCAATTGTATTCCACCACAGCGGAGAAATGTCAGAGTTGACGGGCGGACCAGGCGTCAAACATGTGGTCTGTGTGAATGCCGAAGAGCATACCTTCTAAGAAATGGCGAAAGTGACGGACCGCCAAGTGCTCCGCCAGCAATTCGCGATCGAAGGTAGAATAACCCAATTCTGCCCTTGTACAGTTTTCTGCTGAAGAAGGCCAATGGGTGGGGCCAGCCGTTGACCACCTGTTTCTAGTACTGCATCAATAGCGACGTCGCTGGCATCGTTGGAGAGAAGTGGAGGGGCATGTGGGATAGGAAAAGTGAGAACTGCAGCGGTTGATAGGGCCTTCTTTGCATTGCAGAGGGCCGCTTCTTGAAGGGGACCCAACTTCAGGTCTTTTGGCTTGCCCTTGAGGGAGGCGTAGAGGGGAGCAAGAGTGGCAGCAATAGCTGGCAGAAAACGATGATAATTGTTGATCATGCGCAAGAATTCCTGCAGAGCTTTGACAGTCGAGGGCGTGGGGAAGTTTTGAACAGCTATTGCCTTCTCAGGGAGGGGATGGACTCTTTTAAGAGTGATGTGGTGCCCTAAGAACGACACTTCGTTGGCGCCAAAGGTACACTTCTTTTACCAGACTATAAGGCCGTTTTGTTGCAGGCGGTCGAGCACAATGTGCATGTGACGGAGGTGCTCCTCTTTCGAGGAAGAGAACACAAGTATGTCGTCCACATAACATACACAGAAGGGGAGGTCACCTAAGATATCATCCATGAGATGTTGAAAAGTGGCCCCAGCATTACAAAGGCCCAAACAGGAGTAATTGAAGGTGTATGTACCAAACGGGGTGGTGATGGCGGTCTTAGGGATATTTTTTGGGTTCATAGGCACCTGATAATACCACTTCAAGAGGTCGAGCGTGGAGAAAACCTTCGCTTTGTGCAGGTAGGAGGTCACGTCGGCGATGTTTGGAAGGGGGTAGTGATCCAGTTCTGTTTGTATGTTCAGGCGCCTGTAATCCCCACACGGACGGAGGGAGCGGTCTTTCTTCAGTACGTTGTGTAATGGTGACGGCCATGGATTGGAGGCATTTTGGCAAATGCCCATTTCCTCCATTTCGGCGAACATCTGTTTGGCGGCTGACAATCGTTCTAGTGCCAGACGTCTGAATTTTGCGAAGAATGGGGGTCCCGTCGTCTTAATATGGTGATAAATACCATGCTTGGTAGGAGCCGTGGGCACTTTGCGAAGTTCTGGACGGAAAACTTCCGGGTACGATGTCTGGAGCTGGGGCGTAGGCATCTGTGGGTGCGCTGATGCAGAGAATGAGGTTAGAGGGGGTGAGTTGAAAAGGTGTCGACAAGTACGAGTCTGCGATGACCAATCGTCGGTGAGCGACATCGACCAGAAAGTGGAAATGAGAGAGGAAATCCGCACCAAGAATTAGCAATGAGACGTCAGAAACGAGAAACTTCTAATTAAATTAACAGTTTCCAAACGATAATGTGAGGTTCTCGTAACTATATGTGGGTTTCGCAGATCCGTTGGCAGCTACCAGGCAAACGTTGGTAGACGTAGACAGACTACATCATGTCCTGAAGAGTTTCCTTGACAAAAGAGAACAACAAGCACCCGTGTCTACCAAAAATTGCACGCCTGTTCCTGCATCATGTAAAAAGAAAAGATTAGAAACACGGGAGGCCACCGCCACTAGCGATGGACTACTTTCACGTTTTTTGGCCACTGACAATTCTTGGCACATTTCTTCGCGGCTGCCCTGAATCTGTAGTGGTAGTAGCAAAACTGGGCCGATGGGCGGTAGTAAGTGGCTGTAGAAGTCGTTGGTTGGGGCGCGAGCGAGTGGTGGGTGATTGGTGGTTTCGCCGCTGCTCCGGCTCGTCACGGAATAGGCGTGTATGTCCTACGGCATTCACGTCAGCTTTAGTTGACGTTGAATAGGCGTCCTCTTTGTCAGGAGTGGAGGCGTTGATGGAGGCCTTGAAGGTCGGAAAGTGGCTGTTCATAATGGCATCGGTCATCAAGACTTTTATTGGTAAACTATTGACATCGGGTATGGCAGCGCATACAGGTTCGGGTAAACGGCGTATCCAAAGGGCACGATGTAGGTTTACCTCACGATGAGAGCCATCTGCAGCAGGTTTTAGGCAAGTGATACTGGTTATTTCCCTGAGGGCGAGCAAAGCCCTTTGGTCCCCCATGGGTTGTTGAGAGAGCTGAAAACTTTGCTATACGGGCACCTGGCAACAGTGAGTACTGCTGCAGAAGGTATGTTTTGAGGGCGTCATACGCTATTGGGGTGTGTCCTTGTTCACAAAACCAGTCCGATATTTACGGAAAGGTATCCTCGGGTATCGTAGCGAGAACCTAATCTGCTTTGGTGGTTGAGCGAGTCACACCCTTGATGCAGAACTGGACTCCTGCGCTCTAAAACCAAGCAAATGCCTATCCGCTGGCAAACGACGAAAGTTTCAATGGGTCGGCGCTAACTTCCGTGGAGTCCGCCATAGTACCAATGACGGAGGAGCAGGGGGGTTGGGGGTGGAAGGCGGGAGGAGCGACTTGACTTCCTGGATCACCAATATGATAGGCCGAGAGAGGCTGTGACTAAGAAGGCAGGATGAAAAACAACTGAGTAACTTTATTACAGAACATCTGTTTGTATATACATAAATTCGGGGCAAAAAGGGCATAAATAGCATAAGAGGCAATTTCATGTTCAACCTGTTATTTCAGGTCCCTATCAGTGCGACGGGAGAGTGAAGATAAAAGCATAATATATACAAAAAATTAAATGTCGTTACTATGTACGATCGTGTGACACACGGTTGATACAGTCATGTTCTGGTATATCAGTCAAATGCATGTTTTACAATTTTA
>NC_090745.1:61428476-61433476 GCF_036898095.1 Palaemon carinicauda | reverse complement strand
GGTAGCACCAAATGCAGGCCTGACATCTGGTGTCGAAAGGAACAAACCCTGGTAAAAAAAAAATATGGTAAAGCAGTGGGGCCCGGTGGGATACCAGCTTAGGCCTGGAAGTCATTGGGATAGGAGGGCATAGATTTACTGTGGGATCTATTTGAGAAGAGATACGAACAGTAGGAGATCCAAGATAGATGGAGGAAGAGTTTTGTTGGTCCAATATTCAAAGAGAAAGTAAAAATTTAATACTGTAATAACTATAGGGGAATCAATAATTATAGCTCAAAGGTTGAGAGGACAGGTAGAAATATCACCTAAACAGTGTGGAGTTATATCAAATCGAAGCACAGCTGATGCACTGTACACATAGACAAAGTTGATAGAACGGTATAGAGAAGGCCAGAAGAATGTGTATGATGTTTTCATATATTTAGAAAAGGCCTAAGATAGATTGCCAAAATATAGCACCGGAAAAGCATATCCAATGTTAGCGGATAATGAAACTTCGGAACATGGGTATTCTTTACTTTATTTTACAAAATGTTTGTAAGTACAGTATACTTCACAATCAACACTCTCCCAGGTGAGAGTCTTGTCTAATTGAGCGATCAAAGGCAACTAAACACCCCTTGCTATCAAAATGCAATCTTGCTACAACAACATGCTGATTATAGGATTTTGTGGAATTCTCATGATTATCGAGTTCATTTACCTTGAGGTACAACACATATTTACATACAAGAATTAGGACATAACACCCCCCTCCCCCAAGCTCCTCACTCCGGGAGGAGGTGCGCACTCATCCTCACCAGTATATGATATATGGAGGCTCTCCGACCCAGAATAGGCATGGCACGTACTAAACAGAAATGCAACATAAAATATATATATATATAGAAATCAACCATTCACAAAAGAAAAAAAAAAGAAAAAATTAAATATTGTATGTAAAATTGTGCACAATACAATATAAATAATTCCACTTATTTCTTCTTAAAACCTCTGCAACTAAAATACAGAATACCCAAAGTGAAAAATAATCATAATATCAGACTTACACAAACTCATCAATAACCTCCCTCTGGTTGTGGGCAATAGGGGCTTTTTGGGCGGGACAGGCGTAGGAATAGATATTCCTTCATCCCTCCATTTGACTTGTCTGGGTTTATGGAACAATTTCGCAACACAACTCACCACCGCCGTTTTGCCATTTATTTAAATCACTACTACACTTGTACTTGCAACTATCAACCGGTGGCCACTAGCCGTTTTCACGAGAAAATCATTCATCTTCCTGCTCTTCTCTTAAACATTAAGTATAAGGTATTCACATCTACACATTCTCTAATACTGCCTATCCTCAAGGCTGAACTTTTAATCCCGCAGCCCCTTGCCATTCGGGAACCGTCCCGGCCCCAGCAACCAGGAATCATATAAATACATGAATAATACGGCATTCTCCTGATGGATCTCACCTGACCTATTTAACCTCTGATTGTTTTTAGGTTAACTCAGCATTGTTATATGTATTGCCTCTCAGCAAAATTACCACAACATTTTACGTATACATTAAGCATCAACTAAGAACACATTATTATCATCAAGTTTATCTAAAACACAGTAAAATAAGAAATAAGGTCTGTTCAAACAACAACAATATCAAAGGAAAAAAAAATTCTAATCATCAACTCAATGAATGTCACGTATACAGGGGTAAAGAGGAATACTTTTGAAAACTACCTCTTCAGGCCACACATGTAGGTGTGCCTGATGATGTTCAGACACTGCACCATTATTAATACTCTGTATCACAACTGTGTTAGATTTAACCATCTTTACTTAGTACGGACCCAAATACGCTGGCTCTAGTTTTTGTTTCCTAGGTTGTAATCGCGTCAAATAGACACGATCGCCCACAAATACTTTTATCGGTGTGGTTTTAAACCGACCATCATACTTTGAGCTGTGTTTTTCATTAGCTCTTTTCAAAATCCTTTCAGTGGTTTTCATTACTCTCCTCAATAGATTTAATAAATATACACGGTGTTGGTCAGTTGAGTAATTTGGCAATTGTTGTGAAATAATGAGTACCGTATATGGTAACACAGGATCCTGTCCATACACTAAAAAGAAAGGAGTCTCCCTGAGCGAAGCATTATATGCAATGTTCAAAGCTAGCTGAGCTGTAGGAAGCATGGCATGCCAATGAAGAGGGTCATCAGCCACTAAGTAACGTAAAATTTGCACTACTTCCCTATTATGCGATTCCACTAAACCATTTGCTGAAGGCCTATATGTGGTCACTGAAATGTGTTCAATTTTCAAGTCTGTGACCGATTTCACCACCTTATTTATAAACTCGAGATCATTATCACTTATCAAAATTTTCGGGCAACGAAACCTGGTAATGAAAGAGCAGAGCGCCTGGGCTAATGAATTCGCCGATTTATCCAACATTGCATAAGTATGAGCGTACCGAGTAAGTGCATCCAAAATTACACATATATACTTATATTGTGTTATACCATTTGTAAATGGTCATACCACATCCATATGTACTCTATAAAATTTAGTAGGAATCACAGGCCACTTTCTGGCTTCCGGTACAGTGTTTTTATGTTCTTTGAAACAGTTACAAGCATGACAACCTTTTATATAATTATCTATAGATTTTTTCCTTCCTAACCAAAAAAAGCATTCTCATGCTCCCCTTAATGTTCTATCAATCCCTAAATGCCCTGCATATGGACTCGCATGTACAATGTGGATGGCTCGATTAATTAAAGAGGGAGGAAAAACTACCCGTGCACAAAATTCCCTTCCCCTCTTCTCGTAAGCATAATATAAGATATAATTTTCTATAAGAAAATTCTCACGAGGCACAATCAGAAATGAGGGATAACTCTCTGATTCCCCTTTTATCACTGCTCACACTCTTTCCATCCATTCCTCTTTTTTCTGTCCCTCTCGAACTTCTTTTATGTCCCAACCTCCCAAGTCAATCAAACCTGAATCATCAGGGCATTCATTCTGGACACACATGGTCATAAATATATTCACCTTCGCCGCTCACATCTCTCTCTCTCTCTCTCTCTCTCTCTCTCTCTCTCTCTCTCTCTCTCTCTCTCTCCCCCTTTCTCTCTCCTCTCTCTCCGCTCGCATATGCTGAAGGTTCATCAGGAGAGTTCAGATCCCTTTCTCTATTTTGATGGAGGTCTTCAATATTTTGGTTACGTTCTCTGTTCCTCTTGTGTGCCCTAGTTGTTACTCCCGTTACTTCACCTCTAGAGAGAGCATTAGCTACCTTATCAGCTTTACCTTCTATGTGGTGAAAACCCTTTATATTAAAATCTAACAATCTCTCAATCCATCTCGCTTGTCGAGAGTTCAAATAATTTTTATAATACAAATCACGTAAGGGGCGATGATCACTTTGCAACTCAATCGACTGACCTAATAAAAAGAACCGATGGCTCTAAAGAACCCAAAGAATAGCCAAAGTCTCTCTATCGGATGTATTATAATTTTTTTCTGCCCCTTTTAATGCCCGGAAAGCAAAACAAATGGGGCACACTCTGTCTTTATCATCTCGTTCAGAAACTACGCCACCAATAGCTATGCTACTCTCATCTGTTGTCACTAAAAACTGGCGATGAAATCTAGGATATGTGAGTAATTCATTGCTAGTTAAAGCTGCATTCAAATGGATAAAAGCCCTTTCTTCTTTCACTCCCTAATTTATTACTTTTTGTTTCTTTAAAGCTTCCAAGGGTCTGGCTATCTCTCCAAAACCACTTATGAATTTACAGTAATACCAAGCGAGCCCAAGGAACCCAGCTACCTCCATAGAGTTACGTGGCCTGGGGAAACCTCTAATAGCCGCTACTTTACTTGGGGCACAGTTAGATACCTTTTGGGGTTATTATGTGACCTAAAAATTCAACCTGTTTACAGATCAATTTGCACTTTGACAGATTTATATGCACACTGTTACATTGCAATGCTTCTAAAACTTTACAAATATTATTATTCTGTTCTTCGGCCGGTTTCCACGAATTATGATATCATCCAAATAAACTAGAACATTATAGCCTATTAAGGGAGACAAAACCGCCATCATTACTCTAGAGAAATGACTTGGAGCATTTTTAACACCAAAATGAAGAAAATTAATTTAAAATGGTTGATCGTTAGCTATAGATGCTGTTTTACTTTTATTGTCTTTCTGAATGGGTTTTTGATAGTATCCAGGTTTTAAATCAACAGCTGTAAAATATTTACTATCCCGTACCTTCACAAGTAATTCTTCGATCGAGGGCAATGGAAATGCATTATCCTTAGTGACTGCATTCAACTTCCAATAATCAACACACAATCTTACCGAGCCATCCTTTTTCCTAGCAGCTACAATTGGAGAAGCACAGGGGGATTCGCTCTCATTGATTATCCCTTGTTCTCTTAATTTATTAATTTCTCTTTCTATCTCTCCCCGGAAATGAATGGGTACCTTATAAGGCCTTGACCTATTCGGCTCCGTCTGGCCTGTTTCAATGCTAAATGGAAATTGATCAATTCTCCTGAGTGGCTCATCTCCAATCGCAATTACATCGGAATAATTATTGACAATACACTAACTACAGGATTATATTCTAACAGACATAGTTTTCCTGCTTGCATAATCAAATTCTGAGTGCGTTCGTCCGTGCGGGCCGGAGTTGGGGCTACCAACATCCCATTATCAGTAATTTCCCATAACTTTAATATACACACAGAATCACTTCCCAACACAGCTCTTTTATTTGACAAATTAACTATTATTATATCAGCTCTGTTCTCTTTTATTTCTGATAAGCCCTCTAAAGTCATATGGGCCCAATTGTCCTGGGGTTTAACAATCTGCGAATATGTTTACGGGCAATTGCCTTTTTATCACCTCCTGGGAGATTCGCACTCTGGGTAGCCAACGAATTGTAATCACGAAAAATATGAGTTGCAAAACTAAGAAC
>NC_090745.1:61420976-61423476 GCF_036898095.1 Palaemon carinicauda | reverse complement strand
TTTGATTACTGAATGTCCAACAAACTTGCGCATAACTTATTGTTAGTACTTTGATAGTTTGATAGTATGCCAGGTATTCCTAGTCTTGAACTAGTATTTCTCCTTAATCTTTGTATGTATTCCTTTGAGTAATATGCAATTCTGTTCTATGAATC
This sequence comes from Palaemon carinicauda, assembly GCF_036898095.1. Lineage (NCBI taxonomy): Eukaryota > Metazoa > Arthropoda > Malacostraca > Decapoda > Palaemonidae > Palaemon > Palaemon carinicauda. The sequence goes on along the minus strand of NC_090745.1, from coordinate 61,423,321 downwards.
TTATTTTGCGAGTAAGTCACTTATCACATTTACAATAACCATTAGTTTTTCTTATTTTATTCTAATTATTCTTAAATGTAAGTTTCTTAACTGACCATTGAAACAAAATATTGGTAGTGATTATCCTGTTAACATCTTCCTGTCTTTTTAAATAATACTTCTATCATTTTAAACCTACAAATAATGTGATAAATCCTGGACAAATATCCAGTACTCTAAAGATCATAAGATTCCTTTCATTCAATCGTAAACAATAGTCCATAGTCCTTCTTGGACAATAAAATCACAATAATATTTATGATTAATAAGTACATTTACTCTATGCCCAACACAAATACCTAAACTTCTCTAAACAATTAAATGGATAATCTATCCTATTCGGTTGTTTTTTATTTATTCAAAACTACTACCCTTCTTCGGGTTTCACCTTTACATTGAAAAATTTATTTTAATATTTATGAGGCATCACACATTGTTTTCATTTCTCCTTGGTAAGAAAACGGGTTAAACTAATGTACGGTCAAAAACATTTATTTTTCTTCATTGTTTTAGCCTTCAATACATATTTATTTTGTTAACGTTATTTTAAGGCTCGACTAAATTAGCAATGGCTGCTTAATTATTATTATTATTATTATTATTATTATTATTATTATTATTATTATTATTATTATTATTAGCTAAGCTACAACCCTAGTTTGAAAAGCTAGATGCTATAAGCCCATGGGCTCCAGCAAGGCATATTAGCCCAGTGAGTAAAGGAAATAAGGAAATAAACGATATAAGAATTATTGAGTAATTGAAATAAAATATTTAAAAAACGATAACAACATTAAAACAGATATTTCATATATAAACAGATATTTCAACATAAAAATATTTGCAGCAAGTTTGAACTTTTGAAAATCCACTGATTCAACTACCAAACTAGGAAGATCATTCCACAACTTGGTCATAGCTGGAATTAAACTTCTAGAATAATGTCTAGTACTGAACCTCATGATGGAGAAGGCCTGACTATTAGAATTAAGTGCATGCCTAGTATTACGAGCAGGACGGAGCTGTTCGGGAAGATAAAAATGTAAAGGATGGCCAGAATTATAGAAAATCTTAAACAACATACATAACGTACTAATTCAACGACGGTACCAGAAATTAATATCTAGATCAGGGATAAAAAATTTAATTGACCGTAAATTCCTATCCAACAAATTAAAATGAGATTCAGCATCTGAAGACCAGACAGGAGACCAATACTCAAAACAAGATAGAATGAAAGAATTAAAACACTTCCTCAGAATAGATTGACAACCGAAAATCTTAAAAGACTTTCCTAACCCACGAAGTGCTAGGGGAATGCTGTCAAAGGACGACGGCCGTATCATGAGTTTCGCGATTTTATCATAAAACTAATATTTTCTCACTTACTACAAACTAAACTACCCAATATTCATATATCAAAAGAATGTCCTTGAAATAGAGATTAACAATTAATAATGAAATATATTTTTTTTTTAAATTTTGAAAATTGAAAATGATAAACACATGTTAATAGATATTTTGTTTTTGATTGCTTGATAATATAGATTTTGATACATTTTATTTATTTTTTTATGTCTGATTGTTAGCAAATTTAGTGAACGATCAGGAGAAAATTTATAATAAATATACAAGAAATAATTGTTTGTTGAATGGATGTGTTTATATGTGTATTTGTAGGCGTGTTTTTTTCATATGCACACTCTGGCCAACACTATTATTATCTACTATTATCACATACCTTAGGAAATAAGAAAAAAAGCCATAGAAATATGTGAAATAAATATATATAAAACCTATTCATATTGTATACTGCATATTTGAATACTACAATTTTGTGTTATACATCCTTTTCAGATTCCTTATCAGGCAGATTCGTTTGGACAATCGTCACTTTCACCATTTGATATGTCATAATCACTAACATTGTCAATTTCAAAGTCACTACTATTTGATAAAGAATCATTATTATCATCATAAAAGGCCATTCTAATGAATGAAAACAGAAAATAATGATAATATGTGCTTGAAATTAAAAGCATTCTCATTGCTAGCACATAAACATACACCGTTAAAGAATATATCTACATCACCGAGCTAGTCTCAGGAGGTCCGAGACTGAGTCCCGGGAAATTTGAAAAATGAACCATCGCTAATATCGACGTTGTCCTTTTACAGCTCATAATGCGTTGATAAAATAGACGCAAATCAGGTTTTAGGTTAATAAGGCAGATTTTTTGGGCAATTGAAGAAGACGCAGACCTAATGCGTTTCTCAAAATGGAATTTGCTCTAGAGAATCACACC
>NC_090745.1:61405870-61420476 GCF_036898095.1 Palaemon carinicauda | reverse complement strand
GTTCAATAAATGTCAGAAATAAATGTTCAAAGAAACGCATCATCAATTCAAGTTTATCAAAAATATTTTCTGTAATCAAGAAAAATTTAAAAAATCATGTGCCTTGTACATTATTACTCATCAAGAGTATTGTTCATTTGTAATCAACTTATCAATAAACATTTCACATCATTACATATCATTATTGTGTATAATTTTAATCGTCAATGTCCTCTTAATAAATCATTGTTACTTAATGGCATAAAAAGAAACATTTCTCTAGAAAATTATAAAAAAAAATTCTTGTCATAAAATAATGAGTAAAAACAAATGATATCTTTTACCTTTAAATGTCTTACTTTCAAAAGGGATTCTTACCTTCACATGACCTTCATTCTTCTTTTATGTAGGCATTACTATACAATCTCCAACATCTATTTTAGGTCAAAAATCGATTCATCATTAAATGCAGTCTTTGATTACTGAATGTCCAACAAACTTGCGCATAACTTATTGTTAGTACTTTGATAGTTTGATAGTATGCCAGGTATTCCTAGTCTTGAACTAGTATTTCTCCTTAATCTTTGTATGTATTCCTTTGAGTAATATGCAATTCTGTTCTATGAATCTTATTTTGCGAGTAAGTCACTTATCACATTTACAATAACCATTAGTTTTTCTTATTCTATTCTAATTATTCTTAAATGTAAGTTTCTTAACTGACCATTGAAACAAAATATTGGTAGTGATTATCCTGTTAACATCTTCCTGTCTTTTTAAATAATACTTCTATCATTTTAAACCTACAAATAATGTGATAAATCCTGGACAAATATCCAGTACTCTAAAGATCATAAGATTCCTTTCATTCAATCGTAAACAATAGTCCATAGTCCTTCTTGGACAATAAAATCACAATAATATTTATGATTAATAAGTACATTTACTCTATGCCCAACACAAATACCTAAACTTCTCTAAACAATTAAATGGATAATCTATCCTATTCGGTTGTTTTTTATTTATTCAAAACTACTACCCTTCTTCGGGTTTCACCTTTACATTGAAAAATTTATTTTAATATTTATGAGGCATCACACATAGTTTTCATTTCTCCTTGGTAAGAAAACGGGTTAAACTAATGTACGGTCAAAAACATTTATTTTTCTTCATTGTTTTAGCCTTCAATACATATTTATTTTGTTAACGTTATTTTAAGGCTCGACTAAATTAGCAATGGCTGCTTAATTATTATTATTATTATTATTATTATTATTATTATTATTATTATTATTATTATTATTATTATTAGCTAAGCTACAACCCTAGTTTGAAAAGCTAGATGCTATAAGCCCATGGGCTCCAGCAAGGCATATTAGCCCAGTGAGTAAAGGAAATAAGGAAATAAACGATATAAGAATTATTGAGTAATTGAAATAAAATATTTAAAAAACGATAACAACATTAAAACAGATATTTCATATATAAACAGATATTTCAACATAAAAATATTTGCAGCAAGTTTGAACTTTTGAAAATCCACTGATTCAACTACCAAACTAGGAAGATCATTCCACAACTTGGTCATAGCTGGAATTAAACTTCTAGAATAATGTCTAGTACTGAACCTCATGATGGAGAAGGCCTGACTATTAGAATTAAGTGCATGCCTAGTATTACGAGCAGGACGGAGCTGTTCGGGAAGATAAAAATGTAAAGGATGGCCAGAATTATAGAAAATCTTAAACAACATACATAACGTACTAATTCAACGACGGTACCAGAAATTAATATCTAGATCAGGGATAAAAAATTTAATTGACCGTAAATTCCTATCCAACAAATTAAAATGAGATTCAGCATCTGAAGACCAGACAGGAGACCAATACTCAAAACAAGATAGAATGAAAGAATTAAAACACTTCCTCAGAATAGATTGACAACCGAAAATCTTAAAAGACTTTCCTAACCCACGAAGTGCTAGGGGAATGCTGCCAAAGGACGACGGCCGTATCATGAGTTTCGCGATTTTATCATAAAACTAATATTTTCTCACTTACTACAAACTAAACTACCCAATATTCATATATCAAAAGAATGTCCTTGAAATAGAGATTAACAATTAATAATGAAATATATTTTTTTTTTAAATTTTGAAAATTGAAAATGATAAACACATGTTAATAGATATTTTGTTTTTGATTGCTTGATAATATAGATTTTGATACATTTTATTTATTTTTTTATGTCTGATTGTTAGCAAATTTAGTGAACGATCAGGAGCAAATTTATAATAAATATACAAGAAATAATTGTTTGTTGAATGGATGTGTCTATATGTGTATTTGTAGGCGTGTTTTTTTCATATGCACACTCTGGCCAACACTATTATTACCTACTATTATCACATACCTTAGGAAATAAGAAAAAAAGCCATAGAAATATGTGAAATAAATATATATAAAACCTATTCATATTGTATACTGCATATTTGAATACTACAATTTTGTGTTATACATCCTTTTCAGATTCCTTATCAGGCAGATTCGTTTGGACAATCGTCACTTTCACCATTTGATATGTCATAATCACTAACATTGTCAATTTCAAAGTCACTACTATTTGATAAAGAATCATTATTATCATCATAAAAGGCCACTCTAATGAATGAAAACAGAAAATAATGATAATATGTGCTTGAAATTAAAAGCATTCTCATTGCTAGCACATAAACATACACCGTTAAAGAATATATCTACATCACCGAGCTAGTCTCAGGAGGTCCGAGACTGAGTCCCGGGAAATTTGAAAAATGAACCATCGCTAATATCGACGTTGTCCTTTTACAGCTCATAATGCGTTGATAAAATAGACGCAAATCAGGTTTTAGGTTAATAAGGCAGATTTTTTGGGCAATTGAAGAAGACGCAGACCTAATGCGTTTCTCAAAATGGAATTTGCTCTAGAGAATCACACCTAAAATTCTAAGATTCATACAGAGTTAAAGAAACATTATCAATGCTAAGATCCGGATGTTGAGGAGCCACTGTCCTTGACCTACTTACTATCATAATTTAAGTTTTCTCAGGATTCAACTTCATACCCCATAATTTGCACTAAGCACTAATTTTAGCTAGATCTATATCAAGGGATTCAGCCACCCCAGATCTATATTCAGGAGATGGAATTGATGCAAAGAGAGTAGGCCAAACCTCATATCATGTGTATAATGTATGAAACGTAATGGGCCAAGAGGAACACAAGATATCACATTCCTATGCTCACTATGGTGCCCACCAGCAGAAATTTTTTGTGATATATTGCTTAGAAATTCAATAATGATGCTAGCAAACAACCCACCAATTATCAACTGTTTGAATTTAGAAAAAAGGCCTCATGATTAACACAGTCAAAGGCAGCACTGAAACAAAGCCAATCGTATGAACTTCTTAATAACAATCGAGGTATTTATGTACAGCATTGGAGATTATAAGAAGGTCATCACATGCTACAAGGTCTTTACGAAAACCAAATAGCAAGCTCGGGAACAGATGATTACATTCAGCAAACTTATGAAGATTTTATGTCAAAAGACATCAAAAGACTATAGGTAATATGAGAGTTATGGAAATTGGGGGGTAATCAGTTGGACTTGAGCTACCACAAACATATTTGCATAGTGGAGTAGCATTTATAATTCTCCAGCATGTGCTAAAGGCTCTTCTTATTGGTAACTTGCACACTCTTCATAGAAAACAAGGGAAAAATACCGTTTGGGTCTACACCTCCATAAGCATCAAGATCCATCAAGAGAGTTTTAATTTCACGAGATCGAAAAGCTAAACTAGTTAGTTTAGCCTCAGGAAAACAGGAATGAGAAAGTTCAAGCTTCTCCTTACTCTACTTCCTGTCAAACACATCAACCAAAAGGGTTGCCTTTTCATTTGGAGAGTGAGTGACAGAGCTATCTGGTTTAAGTAAAGGGGGAACTGTTGAATCTACACAAAAGAGAGCAGATTTTAGGGTAGTCCACCACTTATGCTTTTGGGTTGCAGCAGAAAGGGTTTCTTTTATGTTTAAATTATATTGCTTATCAGTTGAAGCATAATCTCTCTGAGCAAAGGCTCTAAGCTGAGTACAGATATGCCATGAATAATCTGATCTGTAACCCTTCCCAAGATGATAGGCCTCCTGTCCCTCCAAATAAGCACGTCTACAATCATCATTGAACCATGGTTTGCCCTTCACTTGGTACCTTAGCTCACGAGAAGGGATATGCCCACTATGTTGACTAGATTTTCATTCAAAGGGACAACAGGATCAACAATACTTTACAATTGTGAACAATTTAATCTCGAAAGATCATGCAAAATCCCATACCTGTGTGATTGAGATTTCATATAAATTTTACCCGAGTATGAAACATCAGGGACAGGATACTCAGTCTTCATTACTAATGAAATCAAGGCATGACCAGATGTCCCAATTGGAAGTCAGTGTATACAAGGTTCAACCAGTTACCATACCTGTGAGTTGCTTCACTAATGGTTTGCTCACAGCCTGATTCAGAGGCAAAGTCTAAAGCTTTTAAGACTTGGCTATCTGAAAGAGAAACAGAATTTGACCACTCCTTGTGGTGAGCATTGAAATCACCAACAAAGATATAAGATGCCTTTCCCTCCTATCATTCAAAAAAGAATTCTACATCTTTCAAATCTTAGTGGAGCAGGATTTCCACTTTAACACACTTATTTCTCTTCCCTTGTTTAATCTATCCACACTGTTTGCTTACCCTATTTAATCTAGGAATGGATCACTCATTAATCTTGATCTTTATCTTGGTATTATTTCTCTTTCTAGACTAGTTCTATTGTTTTAAATGGCTCTCATATTCTTACTGAACTTAGTAACATCATTCTATAGGCTTATTTATTCTCTAAGTCTCTAAAAATCTAGATCTTTATTCTGTCAGGAGTTAGACGAGCTGAGGTGAGCCCGTCGACTTCACTCTAAATTCTAACACTCTTCCAAAATGCTAAAAGCCGTGAATGGCTTGAATCTTTGACCATGCTACTTAATACATCAAAAATGTGTCATTGCTCCTCAATAACTGAGCCAAAATTTTTTTTATTATCATTGGAATAGACATTTCATATATATTCCGCATTTTAATTCTACTTGTAATGGTCTATACTATCCTCATTGGGAAATAAATCTCGGGAGATTCATAAGGATACTCATTTATTTTAACACTCACAGTGTTCATTATATGGCGTTGGCTGATAAGTAATATTTCATAATTTGTACCTATGTATAAAAGATTTAACAAGTTTTTGCAGGTTTTGGTAGGTTTTGGCACCGATGTTTCTAATCATTTTTGTTACAACTCTTCTATTCTGAAAAAAACAATCTCCTAAAATGGCTATTATCTGCTTATTTCTCATCTATCCTAATATCTCTAATCCTTAGGGTAAATTATGCCCCTCTCTGATTACTTGACTGTAATCTCTACTCCTTTATTTTAGAAATCATTACCCGCCATTCAGATGAGTCATTCTATTCGGAGTAATATTAATTAATTGGTGTGCATTCATTTCTCTTCATCTGATCTACATAATTGTGTCTTTTAGCAGACTCTGGCATCCTATTTTTAGTTAACATATCTTCTATATATATATATATATATATATATATATATATATATATATATATATATATATATATATATATATATATATATATATATATATATATATATGCGAGTAGTTTTTATCTAGGCATCTTTTTATATTTCAGTACTGATCAGACTTTATATTTGCTTAATTGCATCACAGCTCAATCATTATGCATTTTCCTATATCTTTAATTTTAAATTCATAATGCATATGTCATCAGTTATATCTCTTTTTTCTTTATTTTATTTTATTTATATGGCACCTATCATATATTCACAAGGAGTAATTCATTGTTTGCTACTCTTCCTATTTCTAAGACATTTTATTTCTCCTTGTCTTTTTATTCAATTTAAATTTCTTAATCCAGAGTCTGTTTCTTCTGTCAAATTCTTCTACAAAGTGGCCAGTTCTGTAAAAGACTTGTCTTTGACAAGTAGAATCATACATCCTGACTATCTTATTTTTTCAACCCTGCAGTTCTCACAAATAAAACTCATATTTCATCATTGAACGATATCTTCAAGGCTCTATCGGTAAATGTTACTTCTTAAAAATTAAATCTTCATTGATCATCTGGCATATTTTGGCAAATGATTTTCTATCTAATCTGATGGATTATTAACCTTTATTTTACTATTTTTCAGTTAATTTCTTTAAATCACTTTTTTCACCCTTAAAATGTGGAATCAGGTATTTCTAAATAATCGATCACTATATTGCATTCGAGTATATCATTTGTATTTGCCAGTCTCTATAAGATAAAATAGTCACTTGTAATGTGGATGTACCTCCATTACTTGTGCCTATCATTCCTATATAATATTTCCTTGTCTTCCTGTCTTTCCTTTCATACAGCTATCTATTTTAAACTTATTTTTTCCTGCAATATTTGGAGAATTTGAGTTTTTCTTTGTGCCGGAGGGGCATTCTGAGAAGTGTCTGTATCAACCGTGTGTTGCACGTTCGTACATAGTTCATTTTGTGTTTGTATCTTCGCTCTCCCCTCGCACTACAAAGAACCTAAAAAAACATGTCTTGTTTCTCCTCTGTAACATTGTCTGTTTTTTTAACATGAAAATTCTTGTTGCCTTGAACTTTTGGATATAAAGGAGAGTGTTCTATAATAAAGTTACTCTGTTATTTTCAACTTGCCTTTGAGTCACAACCTTCTCTCGGCCCGTCACATTGGTGACCCCGGAAGTCGACTCGCTCCTCCCGCCTTCCAGCCCCCCCCCCCCCTCGCCCTTCCATCGTTGGTACCATGTAGGACTCTACGGAAGTTATTGCTGCAACTCCCCCATTGAAACTTTCATCGTTCGCCAGCGGAGAGGCGTTTGCTTGGTTTCAGTGCACAGAAGTCCAGTTTCGCATCAATGGTGTGACTCGCTCAACCACCAAAGCAGAATATGTTCTCGCGGCGATACCCGAGGACACCTTCCCGGATATATCCCACTGGCTTTGTGAACAAGGAGACACCCCAATAGCGTATGACGCCCTCAAAACATACCTTCTGCAGCAGTACTCGCCGTCGCCAGCCGCCCGTATAGCAAAGCTTTTCCAGCTCTTGCAACAACCGTCATTTCGCCCTCAGGGAAATGACCAGTATCGCTTGCCTGCAACCTGCCGCAGACAGCTCTTCTCGTGAGGTGAACCTACTTTGTGCCCTTTGGATACGCCGTTTACCCGGACCTATACGCTCTGCCATACCCGATATCGATAGTTTACCCATAATGGACTTCATGACCAAAGCCTACGCCCTTATGGACAGCCACTTCAAGACCTCCATCAACGCCTCCACCCCTGACGAAGAGGACACCTATTCAACGTCACCCGAAGCTGACGTGAATGCCGTAGGACATACACGCCTATCCCGTGACATGCCGAAGCGGCGACAAAGCCACCCACCACCCGCCACTTAGTAAATGGGAGAGTTATATGGAAACATGAAGATATACAGATAAGGTGGAGAGGGTATTTTGAGAGACTATTGCATGAAGAAATTGAGGGATTCATACAAGAAGAGGTAGCACCAAATGCAGGCCTGACATCTGGTGTCGAAAGGAACAAACCCTGGTAAAAAAAAAAAATATGGTAAAGCAGTGGGGCCCGGTGGGATACCAGCTTAGGCCTGGAAGTCATTGGGATAGGAGGGCATAGATTTACTGTGGGATCTATTTGAGAAGAGATACGAACAGTAGGAGATCCAAGATAGATGGAGGAAGAGTTTTGTTGGTCCAATATTCAAAGAGAAAGTAAAAATTTAATACTGTAATAACTATAGGGGAATCAATAATTATAGCTCAAAGGTTGAGAGGACAGGTAGAAATATCACCTAAACAGTGTGGAGTTATATCAAATCGAAGCACAGCTGATGCACTGTACACATAGACAAAGTTGATAGAACGGTATAGAGAAGGCCAGAAGAATGTGTATGATGTTTTCATATATTTAGAAAAGGCCTAAGACAGATTGCCAAAATATAGCACCGGAAAAGCATATCCAATGTTAGCGGATAATGAAACTTCGGAACATGGGTATTCTTTACTTTATTTTACAAAATGTTTGTAAGTACAGTATACTTCACAATCAACACTCTCCCAGGTGAGAGTCTCGTCTAATTGAGCGATCAAAGGCAACTAAACACCCCTTGCTATCAAAATGCAATCTTGCTACAACAACATGCTGATTATAGGATTTTGTGGAATTCTCATGATTATCGAGTTCATTTACCTTGAGGTACAACACATATTTACATACAAGAATTAGGACATAACATCCCCCTCCCCCAAGCTCCTCACTCCGGGAGGAGGTGCGCACTCATCCTCACCAGTATATGATATATGGAGGCTCTCCGACCCAGAATAGGCATGGCACGTACTAAACAGAAATGCAACATAAAATATATATATATAGAAATCAACCATTCACAAAAGAAAAAAAAAAGAAAAAATTAAATATTGTATGTAAAATTGTGCACAATACAATATAAATAATTCCACTTATTTCTTCTTAAAACCTCTGCAACTAAAATACAGAATACCCAAAGTGAAAAATAATCATAATATCAGACTTACACAAACTCATCAATAACCTCCCTCTGGTTGTGGGCAATAGGGGCTTTTTGGCCGGGACAGGCGTAGGAATAGATATTCCTTCATCCCTCCATTTGACTTGTCTGGGTTTATGGCACAATTTCGCAACACAACTCACCACCACCGTTTTGCCATTTATTTAAATCACTACTACACTTGTACTTGCAACTATCAACCGGTGGCCACTAGCCGTTTTCACGAGAAAATCATTCATCTTCCCGCTCTTCTCTTAAACATTAAGTATAAGGTATTCACATCTACACATTCTCTAATACTGCCTATCCTCAAGGCTGAACTTTTAATCCCGCAGCCCCTTGCCATTCGGGAACCGTCCCAGCCCCAGCAACCAGGAATCATATAAATACATGAATAATACGGCATTCTCCTGATGGATCTCACCTGACCTATTTAACCTCTGATTGTTTTTAGGTTAACTCAGCATTGTTATATGTATTGCCTCTCAGCAAAATTACCACAACATTTTACGTATACATTAAGCATCAACTAAGAACACATTATTATCATCAAGTTTATCTAAAACACAGTAAAATAAGAAATAAGGTCTGTTCAAACAACAACAATATCAAAGGAAAAAAAAATTCTAATCATCAACTCAATGAATGTCACGTATACAGGGGTAAAGAGGAATACTTTTGAAAACTACCTCTTCAGGCCACACATGTAGGTGTGCCTGATGATGTTCAGACACTGCACCATTATTAATACTCTGTATCACAACTGTGTTAGATTTAACCATCTTTACTTGGTACGGACCCAAATACGCTGGCTCTAGTTTTTGTTTCCTAGGTTGTAATCGCGTCAAATAGACACGATCGCCCACAAATACTTTTATCGGTGTGGTTTTAAACCGACCATCATACTTTGAGCTGTGTTTTTCATTAGCTCTTTTCAAAATCCTTTCAGTGGTTTTCATTACTCTCCTCAATAGATTTAATAAATATACACGGTGTTGGTCAGTTGAGTAATTTGGCAATTGTTGTGAAATAATGAGTACCGTATATGGTAACACAGGATCCTGTCCATACACTAAAAAGAAAGGAGTCTCCCTGAGCGAAGCATTATATGCAATGTTCAAAGCTAGCTGAGCTGTAGGAAGCATGGCATGCCAATGAAGAGGGTCATCAGCCACTAAGTAACGTAAAATTTGCACTACTTCCCTATTATGCGATTCCACTAAACCATTTGCTGAAGGCCTATATGTGGTCACTGAAATGTGTTCAATTTTCAAGTCTGTGACCGATTTCACCACCTTATTTATAAACTCGAGATCATTATCACTTATCAAAATTTTCGGGCAACGAAACCTGGTAATGAAAGAGCAGAGCGCCTGGGCTAATGAATTCGCCGATTTATCCAACATTGCATAAGTATGAGTGTACCGAGTAAGTGCATCCAAAAATACACATATATACTTATATTGTGTTATACCATTTGGAAATGGTCATACCACATCCATATGTACTCTATAAAATTTAGTAGGAATCACAGGCCACTTTCTGGCTTCCGGTACAGTGTTTTTATGTTCTTTGAAACAGTTACAAGCATGACAACCTTTTATATAATTATCTATAGATTTTTTCCTTCCTAACCAAAAAAAGCATTCTCATGCTCCCCTTAATGTTCTATCAATCCCTAAATGCCCTGCATATGGACTTGCATGTACAATGTGGATGGCTCGATTAATTAAAGAGGGAGGAAAAACTACCCGTGCACAAAATTCCCTTCCCCTCTTCTCGTAAGCATAATATAAGATATAATTTTCTATAAGAAAATTCTCACGAGGCACAATCAGAAATGAGGGATAACTCTCTGATTCCCCTTTTATCACTGCTCACACTCTTTCCATCCATTCCTCTTTTTTCTGTCCCTCTCGAACTTCTTTTATGTCCCAACCTCCCAAGTCAATCAAACCTGAATCATCAGGGCATTCATTCTGGACACACATGGTCATATATATATTCACCTTCGCCGCTCACATCTCTCTCTCTCTCTCTCTCTCTCTCTCTCTCTCTCTCTCTCTCTCTCTCTCTCTCTCTCCCTTTCTCTCTCCTCTCTCTCCGCTCGCATATGCTGAAGGTTCATCAGGAGAGTTCAGATCCCTTTCTCTATTTTGATGGAGGTCTTCAATATTTTGGTTACGTTCTCTGGTCCTCTTGTGTGCCCTAGTTGTTACTCCCGTTACTTCACCTCTAGAGAGAGCATTAGCTACCTTATCAGCTTTACCTTCTATGTGGTGAAAACCCTTTATATTAAAATCTAACAATCTCTCAATCCATCTCGCTTGTCGAGAGTTCAAATAATTTTTATAATACAAATCACGTAAGGGGCGATGATCACTTTGCAACTCAATCGACTGACCTAATAAAAAGAACCGATGGCTCTAAAGAACCCAAAGAATAGCCAAAGTCTCTCTATCGGATGTATTATAATTTTTTTCTGCCCCTTTTAATGCCCGGAAAGCAAAACAAATGGGGCACACTCTGTCTTTATCATCTCGTTCAGAAACTACGCCACCAATAGCTATGCTACTCTCATCTGTTGTCACTAAAAACTGGCGATGAAATCTAGGATATGTGAGTAATTCATTGCTAGTTAAAGCTGCATTCAAATGGATAAAAGCCCTTTATTCTTCCACTCCCTAATTTATTACTTTTTGTTTCTTTAAAGCTTCCAAGGGTCTGGCTATCTCTCCAAAACCACTTATGAATTTACAGTAATACCAAGCGAGCCCAAGGAACCCAGCTACCTCCATAGAGTTACGTGGCCTGGGGAAACCTCTAATAGCCGCTACTTTACTTGGGGCACAGTTAGATACCTTTTGGGGTTATTATGTGACCTAAAAATTCAACCTGTTTACAGATCAATTTGCACTTTGACAGATTTATATGCACACTGTTACATTGCAATGCTTCTAAAACTTTACAAATATTATTATTCTGTTCTTCGGCCGGTTTCCACGAATTATGATATCATCCAAATAAACTAGAACATTATAGCCTATTAAGGGAGACAAAACCGCCATCATTACTCTAGAGAAATGACTTGGAGCATTTTTAACACCAAAATGAAGAAAATTAATTTAAAATGGTTGATCGTTAGCTATAGATGCTGTTTTACTTTTATTGTCTTTCTGAATGGGTTTTTGATAGTATCCAGGTTTTAAATCAACAGCTGTAAAATATTTACTATCCCGTACCTTCACAAGTAATTCTTCGATCGAGGGCAATGGAAATGCATTATCCTTAGTGACTGCATTCAACTTCCAATAATCAACACACAATCTTACCGAGCCATCCTTTTTCCTAGCAGCTACAATTGGAGAAGCACAGGGGGATTCGCTCTCATTGATTATCCCTTGTTCTCTTAATTTATTAATTTCTCTTTCTATCTCTCCCCGGAAATGAATGGGTACCTTATAAGGCCTTGACCTATTCGGCTCCGTCTGGCCTGTTTCAATGCTAAATGGAAATTGATCAATTCTCCTGACTGGCTCATCTCCAATCGCAATTACATCGGAATAATTATTGACAATACACTAACTACAGGATTATATTCTAACAGACATAGTTTTCCTGCTTGCATAATCAAATTCTGAGTGCGTTCGTCCGTGCGGGCCGGAGTTGGGGCTACCAACATCCCATTATCAGTAATTTCCCATAACTTTAATATACACACAGAATCACTTCCCAACACAGCTCTTTTATTTGACAAATTAACTATTATTATATCAGCTCTGTTCTCTTTTATTTCTGATAAGCCCTCTAAAGTCATATGGGCCCAATTGTCCTGGGGTTTAACAATCTGCGAATATGTTTACGGGCAATTGCCTTTTTATCACCTCCTGGGAGATTCGCACTCTGGGTAGCAAACGAATTGTAATCACGAAAAATATGAGTTGCAAAACTAAGAACGAATTAACCTTCCCGAATTTTGAGCTTGTAATTTTCTTTTATGTCCCCCTTTCTCGGATCAGGTAAGGCATACTTCTCGATTAAATGTCGCTTTATTTTAGTATAACTTCTTAAACTGTCTTGTGGCCAACACATAAACCTCCATTGTAGGAGCATCTTTCAGCAATCTAATTACTTGAATAGATTTTTCTCTTTCCGAACACTCATATGTGGCTACTTCAAAGTCTCTCAAAAACACTGTAATCGATAGAAACCCTTCGTTAGGCTGTTGATCATCAAAAGGCCTAACACTTGCCTGAAGTTCTGTCAACTTTCGAAGTACGATTTGCGTATCTTCACTCGGCTGTGCATGTGCATTTTCACTTGTTTGTGTTTGTACTTCGTTTATGTACGTCGGATATGCTGTGTTTGCACGCCGCTCCTCTTCTCGTTCAACCAAGACTCTGTTCATTAACTGTTTTAAGTTTTCTAACTTAATTTCTAATCATTACGTTCCAATTTCCTGTCTATATTCTTCATCGGGAATGCTATATCCCACTGCTCCTTCATTCTCATCTCCTGCTGCAGCAGCGTCTGCTATGTTAGTCCTTGTGTATCTAGGCCTCTTGAACTTTTATTCTACCGGCTCAAAGAACAACTTCGCTCACAGCATACATAAACAGACGTATTTTCACACCTGACACCAATATGTCCCATGTTGGCGGATAATGAGACATCGGAACATGGGTTTTATCCACTTTATTTTACAAAAGGTTTGTAAGTACAATATACTGCACAATCGAAACTCTCAGGTGAGAGTCTTGTCTACTCGAGCGCTCAGAGGCAACTAAACACCCCTTGCTATCAAAATGCAATCTTGCTACAATAACATGCTGAGTTATAGTTTTTTGTGGATTCTCGTGGTTAGAGAGTTCATTTATCTTGACGTACAAAACATATCTACATGCAAAAATTAGGTCAAGCATATAAGATTGATACAAGAAATGTATAGGAATGTGAAAGCAACATTAAGTTCTATGGGAGAGACTGAAAATCTAGAAGTGAAAGTTGGTTTACATCGGGGATTTGCTCTTAGCCATTCCCCTTTAATATTGTAATGGAGGTGATGACAGAGAACACGAGGATGAGGCAACTGGGCCAATGATATAAGCAGATGACATGGTGCTATGTGCTAAGATAAAGGAGTTGGAGCAGAAACTTGAGACATGGAGGAAGGCTTTGGAGATTCAGGAATGACAATAAGTAGAACAACAGAATACTTGCAACTTGTATACATTTAAATGATGGAGAGAGCGTTAGCTAAATAGAGGAAACATCAAGCAAATAGATGAATTCAAATATTTGGAATCTTTGGTCAATGAAACTGAAAGTGAGGACGTACAGATCAAGTACAGGATACAATCTGGATGGGAAAATGGAGAGATGTCAGGTATTTTGTGACAGCCGTTAGACCATCATCGATGTATGGCAGAGACACTTTCCTAGTAAGAACACAGATAAAAGTAGATTGATTCTAGCTAACATGAGGATGTCACGCTGGATGTATGGAGTGACGAGGGAGGATAAAATGAGAAATGATTAAACAGAGGTATGACAAGGATGTTACAGAAGCTTCAAAAAGGTGCAGGAAGCAAGGTTGAGATAGATGTGATGCGATGAGATTGGTCTCGCCTCATAAAAAAGGTGACCTCGTCCTGTTGCGTTGGCAGCCCGTAGGTGAAACAGCTTTAATCCTGTGAAAGTGGCAGATCAAAAACACGGTGGATATACGCAATGATGATGAGATTACTGTAGCATAACGACAGAGGCTGGAGTCTGAAGCTCAGCTGAGGGGCACCTCAAAGCAGACTAGTCCATCCAGAACTTGGTTCATCTTCGGCCCTAGAGAAATTGATTTTTTCTTATTATAGGTCTAAATTGGACGATGT
>NC_090745.1:61390870-61403370 GCF_036898095.1 Palaemon carinicauda | reverse complement strand
CACTTCAACACAAAAAATCAGAATCACCATTGAAAAAATATTCATCAACTATAGTTCAGATAATGCAATTGCATGCATACATAGTATGTTTGCTTTAAATGAATCAACGCAAATTTTATATATGATTTTTTCTTCATAACTCTTGGTAATTGAATACTCAACCTTTAATCCTCTTGGTACGTAATGCAAAATTAATAATGTCAACTG
Organism: Palaemon carinicauda; assembly: GCF_036898095.1. Taxonomy (NCBI): domain Eukaryota; kingdom Metazoa; phylum Arthropoda; class Malacostraca; order Decapoda; family Palaemonidae; genus Palaemon; species Palaemon carinicauda. Next base: position 61,403,163 of record NC_090745.1, on the reverse strand, counting down.
TGATCAACTGTGCAAATAACTATGGAATTCCTTTACATTCCATTTATATTTTCTCATCACTTGTGACCTTAAAAATATCGGTCTTATTGATGTAATCAAAACTTCTCATTACCCAAATGCAGTTCAATAAATGTCAGAAATAAATGTTCAAAGAAACGCATCATCAATTCAAGTTTATCAAAAATATTTTCTGTAATCAAGAAAAATTTAAAAAATCATGTGCCTTGTACATTATTACTCATCAAGAGTATTGTTCATTTGTAATCAACTTATCAATAAACATTTCACATCATTACATATCATTATTGTGTATAATTTTAATCGTCAATGTCCTCTTAATAAATCATTGTTACTTAATGGCATAAAAAGAAACATTTCTCTAGAAAATTATAAAAAAAAATTCTTGTCATAAAATAATGAGTAAAAACAAATGATATCTTTTACCTTTAAATGTCTTACTTTCAAAAGGGATTCTTACCTTCACATGACCTTCATTCTTCTTTTATGTAGGCATTACTATACAATCTCCAACATCTATTTTAGGTCAAAAATCGATTCATCATTAAATGCAGTCTTTGATTACTGAATGTCCAACAAACTTGCGCATAACTTATTGTTAGTACTTTGATAGTTTGATAGTATGCCAGGTATTCCTAGTCTTGAACTAGTATTTCTCCTTAATCTTTGTATGTATTCCTTTGAGTAATATGCAATTCTGTTCTATGAATCTTATTTTGCGAGTAAGTCACTTATCACATTTACAATAACCATTAGTTTTTCTTATTCTATTCTAATTATTCTTAAATGTAAGTTTCTTAACTGACCATTGAAACAAAATATTGGTAGTGATTATCCTGTTAACATCTTCCTGTCTTTTTAAATAATACTTCTATCATTTTAAACCTACAAATAATGTGATAAATCCTGGACAAATATCCAGTACTCTAAAGATCATAAGATTCCTTTCATTCAATCGTAAACAATAGTCCATAGTCCTTCTTGGACAATAAAATCACAATAATATTTATGATTAATAAGTACATTTACTCTATGCCCAACACAAATACCTAAACTTCTCTAAACAATTAAATGGATAATCTATCCTATTCGGTTGTTTTTTATTTATTCAAAACTACTACCCTTCTTCGGGTTTCACCTTTACATTGAAAAATTTATTTTAATATTTATGAGGCATCACACATAGTTTTCATTTCTCCTTGGTAAGAAAACGGGTTAAACTAATGTACGGTCAAAAACATTTATTTTTCTTCATTGTTTTAGCCTTCAATACATATTTATTTTGTTAACGTTATTTTAAGGCTCGACTAAATTAGCAATGGCTGCTTAATTATTATTATTATTATTATTATTATTATTATTATTATTATTATTATTATTATTATTATTATTATTATTATTATTATTATTAGCTAAGCTACAACCCTAGTTTGAAAAGCTAGATGCTATAAGCCCATGGGCTCCAGCAAGGCATATTAGCCCAGTGAGTAAAGGAAATAAGGAAATAAACGATATAAGAATTATTGAGTAATTGAAATAAAATATTTAAAAAACGATAACAACATTAAAACAGATATTTCATATATAAACAGATATTTCAACATAAAAATATTTGCAGCAAGTTTGAACTTTTGAAAATCCACTGATTCAACTACCAAACTAGGAAGATCATTCCACAACTTGGTCATAGCTGGAATTAAACTTCTAGAATAATGTCTAGTACTGAACCTCATGATGGAGAAGGCCTGACTATTAGAATTAAGTGCATGCCTAGTATTACGAGCAGGACGGAGCTGTTCGGGAAGATAAAAATGTAAAGGATGGCCAGAATTATAGAAAATCTTAAACAACATACATAACGTACTAATTCAACGACGGTACCAGAAATTAATATCTAGATCAGGGATAAAAAATTTAATTGACCGTAAATTCCTATCCAACAAATTAAAATGAGATTCAGCATCTGAAGACCAGACAGGAGACCAATACTCAAAACAAGATAGAATGAAAGAATTAAAACACTTCCTCAGAATAGATTGACAACCGAAAATCTTAAAAGACTTTCCTAACCCACGAAGTGCTAGGGGAATGCTGCCAAAGGACGACGGCCGTATCATGAGTTTCGCGATTTTATCATAAAACTAATATTTTCTCACTTACTACAAACTAAACTACCCAATATTCATATATCAAAAGAATGTCCTTGAAATAGAGATTAACAATTAATAATGAAATATATTTTTTTTTTAAATTTTGAAAATTGAAAATGATAAACACATGTTAATAGATATTTTGTTTTTGATTGCTTGATAATATAGATTTTGATACATTTTATTTATTTTTTTATGTCTGATTGTTAGCAAATTTAGTGAACGATCAGGAGAAAATTTATAATAAATATACAAGAAATAATTGTTTGTTGAATGGATGTGTTTATATGTGTATTTGTAGGCGTGTTTTTTTCATATGCACACTCTGGCCAACACTATTATTACCTACTATTATCACATACCTTAGGAAATAAGAAAAAAAGCCATAGAAATATGTGAAATAAATATATATAAAACCTATTCATATTGTATACTGCATATTTGAATACTACAATTTTGTGTTATACATCCTTTTCAGATTCCTTATCAGGCAGATTCGTTTGGACAATCGTCACTTTCACCATTTGATATGTCATAATCACTAACATTGTCAATTTCAAAGTCACTACTATTTGATAAAGAATCATTATTATCATCATAAAAGGCCACTCTAATGAATGAAAACAGAAAATAATGATAATATGTGCTTGAAATTAAAAGCATTCTCATTGCTAGCACATAAACATACACCGTTAAAGAATATATCTACATCACCGAGCTAGTCTCAGGAGGTCCGAGACTGAGTCCCGGGAAATTTGAAAAATGAACCATCGCTAATATCGACGTTGTCCTTTTACAGCTCATAATGCGTTGATAAAATAGACGCAAATCAGGTTTTAGGTTAATAAGGCAGATTTTTTGGGCAATTGAAGAAGACGCAGACCTAATGCGTTTCTCAAAATGGAATTTGCTCTAGAGAATCACACCTAAAATTCTAAAATTCATACAGAGTTAAAGAAACATTATCAATGCTAAGATCCGGATGTTGAGGAGCCACTGTCCTTGACCTACTTACTATCATAATTTAAGTTTTCTCAGGATTCAACTTCATACCCCATAATTTGCACTAAGCACTAATTTTAGCTAGATCTATATCAAGGGATTCAGCCACCCCAGATCTATATTCAGGAGATGGAATTGATGCAAAGAGAGTAGGCCAAACCTCATATCATGTGTATAATGTATGAAACGTAATGGGCCAAGAGGAACACAAGATATCACATTCCTATGCTCACTATGGTGCCCACCAGCAGAAATTTTTTGTGATATATTGCTTAGAAATTCAATAATGATGCTAGCAAACAACCCACCAATTATCAACTGTTTGAATTTAGAAAAAAGGCCTCATGATTAACACAGTCAAAGGCAGCACTGAAACAAAGCCAATCGTATGAACTTCTTAATAACAATCGAGGTATTTATGTACAGCATTGGAGATTATAAGAAGGTCATCACATGCTACAAGGTCTTTACGAAAACCAAATAGCAAGCTCGGGAACAGATGATTACATTCAGCAAACTTATGAAGATTTTATGTCAAAAGACATCAAAAGACTATAGGTAATATGAGAGTTATGGAAATTGGGGGGTAATCAGTTGGACTTGAGCTACCACAAACATATTTGCATAGTGGAGTAGCATTTATAATTCTCCAGCATGTGCTAAAGGCTCTTCTTATTGGTAACTTGCACACTCTTCATAGAAAACAAGGGAAAAATACCGTTTGGGTCTACACCTCCATAAGCATCAAGATCCATCAAGAGAGTTTTAATTTCACGAGATCGAAAAGCTAAACTAGTTAGTTTAGCCTCAGGAAAACAGGAATGAGAAAGTTCAAGCTTCTCCTTACTCTACTTCCTGTCAAACACATCAACCAAAAGGGTTGCCTTTTCATTTGGAGAGTGAGTGACAGAGCTATCTGGTTTAAGTAAAGGGGGAACTGTTGAATCTACACAAAAGAGAGCAGATTTTAGGGTAGTCCACCACTTATGCTTTTGGGTTGCAGCAGAAAGGGTTTCTTTTATGTTTAAATTATATTGCTTATCAGTTGAAGCATAATCTCTCTGAGCAAAGGCTCTAAGCTGAGTACAGATATGCCATGAATAATCTGATCTGTAACCCTTCCCAAGATGATAGGCCTCCTGTCCCTCCAAATAAGCACGTCTACAATCATCATTGAACCATGGTTTGCCCTTCACTTGGTACCTTAGCTCACGAGAAGGGATATGCCCACTATGTTGACTAGATTTTCATTCAAAGGGACAACAGGATCAACAATACTTTACAATTGTGAACAATTTAATCTCGAAAGATCATGCAAAATCCCATACCTGTGTGATTGAGATTTCATATAAATTTTACCCGAGTATGAAACATCAGGGACAGGATACTCAGTCTTCATTACTAATGAAATCAAGGCATGACCAGATGTCCCAATTGGAAGTCAGTGTATACAAGGTTCAACCAGTTACCATACCTGTGAGTTGCTTCACTAATGGTTTGCTCACAGCCTGATTCAGAGGCAAAGTCTAAAGCTTTTAAGACTTGGCTATCTGAAAGAGAAACAGAATTTGACCACTCCTTGTGGTGAGCATTGAAATCACCAACAAAGACATAAGATGCCTTTCCCTCCTATCATTCAAAAAAGAATTCTACATCTTTCAAATCTTAGTGGAGCAGGATTTCCACTTTAACACACTTATTTCTCTTCCCTTGTTTAATCTATCCACACTGTTTGCTTACCCTATTTAATCTAGGAATGGATCACTCATTAATCTTGATCTTTATCTTGGTATTATTTCTCTTTCTAGACTAGTTCTATTGTTTTAAATGGCTCTCATATTCTTACTGAACTTAGTAACATCATTCTATAGGCTTATTTATTCTCTAAGTCTCTAAAAATCTAGATCTTTATTCTGTCAGGAGTTAGACGAGCTGAGGTGAGCCCGTCGACTTCACTCTAAATTCTAACACTCTTCCAAAATGCTAAAAGCCGTGAATGGCTTGAATCTTTGACCATGCTACTTAATACATCAAAAATGTGTCATTGCTCCTCAATAACTGAGCCAAAATTTTTTTTATTATCATTGGAATAGACATTTCATATATATTCCGCATTTTAATTCTACTTGTAATGGTCTATACTATCCTCATTGGGAAATAAATCTCGGGAGATTCATAAGGATACTCATTTATTTTAACACTCACAGTGTTCATTATATGGCGTTGGCTGATAAGTAATATTTCATAATTTGTACCTATGTATAAAAGATTTAACAAGTTTTTGCAGGTTTTGGTAGGTTTTGGCACCGATGTTTCTAATCATTTTTGTTACAACTCTTCTATTCTGACAAAACAATCTCCTAAAATGGCTATTATCTGCTTATTTCTCATCTATCCTAATATCTCTAATCCTTAGGGTAAATTATGCCCCTCTCTGATTACTTGACTGTAATCTCTACTCCTTTATTTTAGAAATCATTACCCGCCATTCAGATGAGTCATTCTATTCGGAGTAATATTAATTAATTGGTGTGCATTCATTTCTCTTCATCTGATCTACATAATTGTGTCTTTTAGCAGACTCTGGCATCCTATTTTTAGTTAACATATCTTCTTATATATATATATATATATATATATATATATATATATATATATATATATATATATATATATATATATGCGAGTAGTTTTTATCTAGGCATCTTTTTATATTTCAGTACTGATCAGACTTTATATTTGCTTAATTGCATCACAGCTCAATCATTATGCATTTTCCTATATCTTTAATTTTAAATTCATAATGCATATGTCATCAGTTATATCTCTTTTTTCTTTATTTTATTTTATTTATATGGCACCTATCATATATTCACAAGGAGTAATTCATTGTTTGCTACTCTTCCTATTTCTAAGACATTTTATTTCTCCTTGTCTTTTTATTCAATTTAAATTTCTTAATCCAGAGTCTGTTTCTTCTGTCAAATTCTTCTACAAAGTGGCCAGTTCTGTAAAAGACTTGTCTTTGACAAGTAGAATCATACATCCTGACTATCTTATTTTTTCAACCCTGCAGTTCTCACAAATAAAACTCATATTTCATCATTGAACGATATCTTCAAGGCTCTATCGGTAAATGTTACTTCTTAAAAATTAAATCTTCATTGATCATCTGGCATATTTTGGCAAATGATTTTCTATCTAATCTGATGGATTATTAACCTTTATTTTACTATTTTTCAGTTAATTTCTTTAAATCACTTTTTTCACCCTTAAAATGTGGAATCAGGTATTTCTAAATAATCGATCACTATATTGCATTCGAGTATATCATTTGTATTTGCCAGTCTCTATAAGATAAAATAGTCACTTGTAATGTGGATGTACCTCCATTACTTGTGCCTATCATTCCTATATAATATTTCCTTGTCTTCCTGTCTTTCCTTTCATACAGCTATCTATTTTAAACTTATTTTTTCCTGCAATATTTGGAGAATTTGAGTTTTTCTTTGTGCCGGAGGGGCATTCTGAGAAGTGTCTGTATCAACCGTGTGTTGCACGTTCGTACATAGTTCATTTTGTGTTTGTATCTTCGCTCTCCCCTCGCACTACAAAGAACCTAAAAAAACATGTCTTGTTTCTCCTCTGTAACATTGTCTGTTTTTTTAACATGAAAATTCTTGTTGCCTTGAACTTTTGGATATAAAGGAGAGTGTTCTATAATAAAGTTACTCTGTTATTTTCAACTTGCCTTTGAGTCACAACCTTCTCTCGGCCCGTCACATTGGTGACCCCGGAAGTCGACTCGCTCCTCCCGCCTTCCAGCTCCCCCCCCCCCCCCCTCGCCCTTCCATCGTTGGTACCATGTAGGACTCTACGGAAGTTATTGCTGCAACTCCCCCATTGAAACTTTCATCGTTCGCCAGCGGAGAGGCGTTTGCTTGGTTTCAGTGCACAGAAGTCCAGTTTCGCATCAATGGTGTGACTCGCTCAACCACCAAAGCAGAATATGTTCTCGCGGCGATACCCGAGGACACCTTCCCGGATATATCCCACTGGCTTTGTGAACAAGGAGACACCCCAATAGCGTATGACGCCCTCAAAACATACCTTCTGCAGCAGTACTCGCCGTCGCCAGCCGCCCGTATAGCAAAGCTTTTCCAGCTCTTGCAACAACCGTCATTTCGCCCTCAGGGAAATGACCAGTATCGCTTGCCTGCAACCTGCCGCAGACAGCTCTTCTCGTGAGGTGAACCTACTTTGTGCCCTTTGGATACGCCGTTTACCCGGACCTATACGCTCTGCCATACCCGATATCGATAGTTTACCCATAATGGACGTCATGACCAAAGCCTACGCCCTTATGGACAGCCACTTCAAGACCTCCATCAACGCCTCCACCCCTGACGAAGAGGACACCTATTCAACGTCACCCGAAGCTGACGTGAATGCCGTAGGACATACACGCCTATCCCGTGACATGCCGAAGCGGCGACAAAGCCACCCACCACCCGCCACTCGCTTGCGCCCCAACCAACAACTTCTACAGCCACTTACTACCTCCCATTCGCCGCAGTTTTGCTACTATCACTGCAGATTCGGGGCAACTGCGAAAAAATGTGCCAAGGATTGTCAGTGGCCAAAAAATGTGTAAGTAGGCCATCGCTCGTGGCGGTGGCCTCCCGTGTTTCTAATCTTTTCTTTTTACATGATGCAGGAACGGGCGTGCGATTTTTGGTAGACACGGGTGCTTGTCGTTCTCTTTTGCCAAGGGAACTCTTCAGGACGCGACGTAGTCTTTCTACGTCTGCCGACATCTGCTTGGTAGCTGCCAACGGATCTGCGATACCCACCTACGGTTACGAGAACCTCACATTATCGTTCGGAAACGGTAAATTTAATTGGAAGTTTTCGTTGTTGATGTCACATTGCTAATCCTCGGTGCGGATTTCCTCTCTTATTTCCACCTTCTGTTCGATGTCGCCCACCGACGATTTGTCAACACAGACTCAAACTTGTCGACACCTCTTCAACCCGCCCCCTCCAACCTCGCTCTCCACATCAGCGCACCCACGGATGCCTACGCCCACCTCCTCACGTCGTACCCGGAAGTCTTCTCTCCAGAACTTCGCCAAACGCCCATGGCTCCTGCCAAGCACGGTATTTATCACCCTATCAAGACGATGAGACCCCCAGTCTTCGCAAAATTCAGACGTCTGGCACCAGAATGATTGGCAGCCGCCAAACAGACGTTCGCTAAAATGGAGGAAATTGGCCTTTGCCAAAAGGCCTCCAGCCCATGGTCGTCACCCTTACACATCGTTCTGAAGAAAGACGGCTCCCTCCGTCCGTGCAGGGATTACAGGCGCCTGAACATGCAAACAGAACCGGATCACTACCCCCTCCCAAACATTGCCGACATGACCTTCTACCTGCACAAAGCGAAGGTTTTCTCTACGCTCGACGTCCTGAAGGGGTATTATCAGATGCCTATGAACCCAGAAGACATCCCCAAGACCGCCATCACCACTCCGTTTGGTACATACACCTTCAATTACTCCTGTTTTGGTCTTCGTAATGCTGGCGCCATATTTCAACATCTCATGGATGGCATCTTAGGGGACCTCCCCTTCTGTGTATGTTATGTGGACAACATACTTGTGTTCTCCTCCTCAAAAGAGAAACACCTCCGTCACCTGCGCATTGTGCTCGAACGCCTGCAACAAAATAGCCTTGTAGTCCAGTACGACAATTGTACCTTTGGCGCCAACGAAGTGTCGTTCTTAGGGCACCGCATCAGTCCTGAAGGAGTCCATCCCCTCCCTGAGAAGGTAGCAGCCATTCAGGACTTCCCCGTGCCCTCGACCGTCAAAGCTCCGCAGGAATTTTTGGGCGTGATCAACTATTATCACCGTTTTCTGCCAGCCATTGCCACCACTCTTGTTCCCCTCTACGCCTCCCTCAAGGGCAAGCCAAAGGACCTGAAGTGGGGTCCCCTTCAAGAAGCAGCCGTCTGCAATGCAAAGAAGGCCCTATCAACTGCTGCGGCTCTCACTTTTCCTATCCTACATGCCTCTCTCCTTCTCTCCACCGATGCCAGCGACGTCGCTATTGGTGCAGTACTCGAGCAGGTGGTCAACGGCTCGCCCCGCCCATTGGCATTCTTCAGCAGAAAACTGTCCAAGGCAGATTTGGGTTTTCTACCTTCGATTGCGAATTGCTGGCGGTGCACTTGGCTGTCCGTCACTTTCGCCATTTCTTAGAAGGTACGCCCTTCGTCATTCGCACAGACCACAGGCAACTGGTGCACGCCTTCACTCGACAGTCTGACCCTGGTCCGCCCGTCAACGCCGATATCATTCTGCCGTGGCTGAATACAATTGCACCCTTCAATATGTCCATGGGAAAATAAATCCCGTTGCTGATGCCCTATCAAGAAACACGTTGACTGCCGTTCAACTGGGATGGGATTACAACGCCCTGGCTGAATCCCAATGACAGGATCCAGAGTATCAAGCATGTAGGATATCCTGCACGTCCCTCCGTTGGGAAGACTTCCCCTCGAAGACTCTAATACCACCCTCGTCTGTGACGTCAGTACTGGTAGACCGCGACCTTGGATCCCTGCTCCCATGAGCCGATAGGTGTTTGATTTCATTCACGGCCTTTCACATCCCTCGTGACGTTCTGCTGTACAGCTGCTGAGGACGAAGTTCATTTGGCACAGCATTTCTAAGGATGCTAAAGATTGGGTCCGCGCCTGTACTTCTTGCCAAACTTCCAAAGTACATCGACACATGGATTCAGGAGTAGGCACCTTTCCTCAACTCCAGCGTCGTTTCCCACACATTCACGTCGACGTTGTAGGTCCCCTACCCACATCACAAGGACATCGTTACCTGTTTACCGTCATCGACTGCTACACTCGTTCACCTGAAGCCATTCCCCTGGAAACTGCAACGTCCGCCTCATGTATATCTGCCTTACTCTCAGAATGGATTGCAAGATTTGGTATCCCTGAGCATATTACTTCTAATAGGGTTACCACTTTCACCTCTCAATTGTGGACATCATTAACAAATCTCCTGGGAATCACCCTACATCACATAACGGCCTACAACCCCGCCGCCAATGGAATGGTTGAACGTTTTCATCGCACCATCAAAGCAGCTTTGATGTCCCGCTGCAAGGATTCCAACTGGTTTACTCCGCTTCCCTGGGTTCTCCTGGGACTAATGACCACTCCTAAAGACGCCCTCGATGTCTCGGCAGCTGAAATGGTGTATGGCGATCCGTTGGTCGTCCCTGCCGAATTTTTTCCTTCTACAACCTCCTCCGACGATCTCCAGCGCATACGGCACGTCGCGGGAAAATTTACTCCATGCCGCCAGACTTACAAGCTCCCCACGAAGCATCACATACCGACAGACTTGCACTCTGCAACGCACGTCTTACTGCGCAACGACACTAGCAAGCCACCGCTAACGCCCCCTTACACGTGCCCTTTGCTTGCTATCCGACGCAGTCCGAAAGCATTCCTACTAGACATTCGTGGCAAAGAAGACTGGGTCTCCATTGATCGTCTAAAACCTGCTTATCTCCTGCCAGATGACCTGCCTACAGTTCGCCTCTCTAGATCAGGGAGCCCTATTTAACATGTACAGTATGTCATTTTTAGGGGGGGAGCCATGTACCAACCGTGTGTCGCACGTTCGTACATAGTTCATTTTGTGCTTGTATCTTCGCTCTCCCCTCGCACTAAAAAGAACCTGAAAAACATGTCTTGTTTCTCCTCTGTAACATTGTCTGTTTTTTTAGCATGAAAATTCTTGTTGCCTTGAACTTTCGTATATAAAGGAGTGTGTTGTATAATAAAAGTCACTCAGTTGTTTTCAACTTGCCTTTGAGTCACAACCTTCACTCGGCCCGTCATATGTCTCCTTATATTCTATGATGGGGTTCTTTATGTCTGTGCCTGCTTTTCTGCCATGTGTGTTTCCCCCTTTTACAATATTTTGTCTGATATCTATCTCCCTTTTTATGTAATCTTCCCTTAGATTGAAATGTGTCTCCTCAATTTCTTTTAAAACAGTCTTTATTCTAAATGTATGCCCATTATTCTGTTTAACTCTAGGGTAATTTGCGCCTCCATTCCAATCTACTGTTCAAACTTCCATGCAACAATTTGAATTGTTCTGTGTTTCTCTGGTAGGATTTGTAGCTACTTGTTCCTTAGATTTTACCTCCTCATTTCCTATCGATGTTGCTAATTTCCCTTTCTTTTCATAAAAACTTATATCTAGGATGCTATTTGTCACTTACGTTAATGCTTCATCTAAGTCTCTATAGAGGGAATTGTCATGAGCAATAAATTTTACCTTTAGTAAAGGGATCATGTCCTTCTTTACTGTTGCAATGTGATCCTCCATTTTTTTTTTTTTTTTTTTTGGCAAATTCATTCATCGAGCCACCCTCATATTTGGCAGATAGGAACTTATGTAGATTTGCCTACATTTTTCTGAAACTCATAAACGTTGCTACATTTTTAAATTCTTTACCATTCAAGGTTGTGTGAGCATCACCTACATTTGTATTCAATGTTATCATTCCCTGTTTAATTTTTGCTGCCTCGTGGTTCATTTTCAGACTAACTATTCTACTTTCAGAATGGGCTAACCACTTATCAACTGAATATTTCTCTAACCTTGCTTTTTCTGGAATATTCTTACCTCTATTTCCACAAAAACTTATTTGTGTTAATTTCCCTATTGAATTCATGTTAGCAAGGTTAGTTATTTGGTTTATTTCTTTAAACTCCCATTTTATGGGAGTGCTTGTTTTTTTTTTCACCTACTTGTATAATTATAAATCATATTTCACCTCTATATTGCATGGGCTGACATCAACATCGTCATCTCTTACAAAAAATCATATTTCGATTAAACAAGAAAATAACAATAAAATACAGTAGTTTATGCATCAAGAAATCCTAGCGAGACACAATTTTTCTATTTTTAAATGAGAGATAAATTTCTTAATTTCCCTATTTTCAAGGAGAATTTTTGTTTTATTTGCACTTACGAGAGAGAGAGAGAGAGAGAGAGAGAGAGAGAGAGAGAGAGA
>NC_090745.1:61343922-61385370 GCF_036898095.1 Palaemon carinicauda | reverse complement strand
AAAACAAACGGAGAGCAGAAGGCAGAAGCAATATGGATATTTTAAAAATTTACCATAAAAGGGTGCGTTGGACTAGGAAAAAAACAATATAACGAAGGACACGACCGTTGAAGCAATAAAACTCATCCTCAACTCATCATTTTTATCAAAGACCCTTCCACAAGGGGAAACTACGGTGAAATGGGGTCAGTAAGGGCAATAGAGTGGATGAGTGTGATTGTGAACAAATTATGAAGATGATGAGAGAGAGAGAGAGAGAGAGAGAGAGAGAGAGAGAGAGAGAGAGAGAGAGAGAGAGAGAGAGAGAGAGAGCTTATGCTCTTTAGACATATTAGGATAAAACTAGGAAACGAAATTTCACCCATTTTGATATATATAGAATATTAAAAATTAAAAATACGCTAAAATAATATCAAACCAGTAGCCCAGTGGCACAGAAGTATTGATTTTTTAATTCAAAACATAGAAATAGTATTCATGCAGACAGAAATGAAATTGCACAGTCACCGTGTTCCTTATAGCATAAATTCTTATGGTTTTAATACATTGTGACCGTCAACACTTTCCTTATATTCCGGTTAATCATTTTACCAAGTATAATGCAATGACACTCGGGAAAATTGTTTCGAATCCTGAGAAAAGGCCGTGAAAGATACTATGAATGGCTAACAATTAAGTATTGAATGGCAGTTCAGTAGACACTGAAGACTTTTTTGATGCTACCATAAATGTAATAAAAGGGAATTGAGAAATTGGAGGCTGGTTAGTATATCAAGAGTGAGAGAAAAATTAGAATATTAGAAGGAAGAGTAGAAGGGTAAGAAAAAGAGGTATATAGAGATTTGAGATTAAGAGATAAAAGCTAGGAGTGTGAGAAAATTACAATAGATGAGAAATGCATAAGTATCTAGTCCTGTAGCAAAGGGAAATACAGAGACAAATCCAGGTGAATGAAAAGGGAGGTGATTATAAACAAAAAGAAATTAACACTGAAACTGTGATCACATATTAGCGTATTTGCTCCCGAATGCTCCCGCACAAAGGTTTAGAGGTAGTTAGTAACTGACTATCTAAAACATAAGGGTATGTTACACAATAATTTTAGTGAAATTGTGTGTAATCTGGCGGTTATTACGCTTCAAAGGGTTTGGGTCAGCGCAATATATTTTGAAAATCAAATGATTGTTGTGGATCGAGCTCAGATTTGGCCAAGATCGCAAACGTAAAATTTTAGGACCTTCCGGGCTAGATTTTCCGTCACCCGTGCATAGCTCCTTCGTCAGATATCAAAAGTAGCTGTTAATCTCTGAAGCTTTCCGTCCAGCATGAGAGATTTAATTCGGCCGGATGCATTTGGTATCAGCACCGAACAAAAGCCTAGTAGCGCTATTTAAGAAACAGCTGAACAGATCTTGAGCCTTTTATAGCCCCGAAAAGATAAAACATAACTGGAATGATCATTATAATTATTTTAATATCGGTGATTAAATTTATTTGATGAATAGTTAGATATATACGGTATGCATCCCCCACGTAAACACACACACACACACACACACACACACACACACATATATATATATATATATATATATATATATATATATATATATATATATATATATATATATATATATATATATATATATATATATATATATATATATATATATATACATGAACATATATCACAAGCACACGGGATTTTAATTAATGTAAATATCACCCACGAATGGCATTTAATACCGTTCAAGTCTGTGAACAGATTCCTGAATTCGACAGGAATATGTACGGGAACTTGTCATAAACTTTTAGTCTCTCTTGATAGCTCAGTCGGCATGGTCACTGCAGGCATAGTCTCCAGCCGAAGAGGTGGTGGTTCGAATCCCCACCCGGCCAGAAGCTGTTACCATAAAATGAATTCCAAGTGGATATATATTCCCAAGATAGAATTCGGTATTAAATGCCATTCGTGGGTGATATTTACATTAATTAAAATCACGTGTGCTTGTGATATATGTTCATTAAAATAACCACGTGTTGCAAACTCACGATTCAGCTATTATGGTGGAGATGGGTTTATTTCAAGTCTGTGAACAGATTCCTGAATTCGACAGGAATATGTACGGGAACTTGTCATAAACTTTTATTCCCCTGACCTCACCGTCCCTACTAGTAGTCATAAAATGGCCATATCGGCTCACCGGAAGTGAAGGGTATGGCCATATCGGCTCACCCGGAAATGAATGGTATGGCCATATCGGCTCACCCGGAAGTAACTCTGTACCCGGCGAAGGTCACTGGGTACGAAGTGTAGTATTATTTAAAGTTTTTTGTTTACAAACATTGATTTGAAGGTCGTTCGGTACGTAATGAGATATGTACGTGTCGGAGGGGTATAAGTTTTTGTTTACAATCTACTCTTCGTAAGGACGTACGTACGTGTTTATACGTGTTTATACGTGTTTATACGTGTCCAGGAACTGTTTACCCAACCTTGAGAACGTAAACATAGTGTGTTGCTCTTAAAGGGATTGTTTACAAACATTGATTTGTAAGACGTAGGGTATGTACGTGACCGGGAACTGTGTCTTTATTAAAGGGAATTTGTTTACAAAACATTGAGGACGTAACTATTTGTTATTATCAGTCTACTCTTCGTAAGGACATACGTACGTGTTTATACGTGATTATACGTGTCCAGGAACAGTTTACCCAACCTTGAGAACGTAAACATAGTGTGCTGCTCTTAAAGGGAATATGTTTGCAAACATAATTATCATAATATTATTATTATTATTATTATTATTATTATTATTATTATTATTATTATTATTATTATCAAAAATAATAATCATAAAAATAATAAGAATAATAGCACCTGTCCCAATCCGCCCGAGTCCCATTCCCCTCCGGTCACAGGTCTAACCCTTCGCCTTCCGTTCTCCACCCGTAGATAGGGCTAACCACGCCCCTTCAGAGAATGTGGTTGACCTTCCAACTCTTACCCTAGCATATTTGAGGATATTATACAGACTGCCTAAATTCCAATAAAGACAAAAAAAAAATAACATTCTCTCTCTCTCTCTCTCTCTCTCTCTCTCTCTCTCTCTCTCTCTCTCTCTCTACCCCTTCGGAGAATGTGGTTGGCCTTCCAACTGGTAGCTTCATACTCTTACATAAGAAAATACATGGGCGGATAATAAAAAACACGTAGTACTTAATATTGTTTTTTATTAGGAACAGACATACATACATGGACGAGTGTTAAAATGTAAAAGATATTAAAGTAAAACCTTGACAGCATTTCCTTTAAATTAGATAATAATAATAATAATAATAATAATAATAATAATAATAATAATAATAATAATAATAATAATAATAAAAACAAAAGCAAAATATTTTGGGATTGGGTCTAAGATGAGATCATACACACACACACACACACACACACACACCAAAATACGTGGGAGGATGATAAAAGAAACACGTACTACTTAATATTAGTTTATTTTTAGGAAACATTTCAGTAAAATAACATACAGGATATTTTGATATTACATAACTAAAGCGGATCGGCTTTAATTACGTCGTTTTAGCAACTCACAAATCTCCATTGATAATTCTGGCTTGGTGTGACGCCAGATATACATACATGGACGACTGTTAAGATGTAAAAGATAATAAAGTAATACAGTGACATCATTTTCCTTTAAATTGGATGGAGATAAATGTTCCCTCAGTTTCCTAATGGCTCCACACACTCCGTTTAAAGTTACACTGTGTGTGAAATATAAGCAATGAAACGCACACAGAGACGAATTGTAATTTTGCACCCGTACATCATTGGCAAAGCACTTCATGTTGGAATGTCTTCGTAAAAATTCGGTAAAATACGTCGAATGTTCTTCAGGCGGTAAACCTAAAGGGTCGTAAAAGATGATGTTTTGAAATGGGGACTTCTGGATAATAAAAACGACCCAGTGCCCCACTTTGCGATGTTGGTAAGAAGCAAGCGTATTTGCAATAAGTATAATTGACTTAGGTCTTGTCAAGGGTATCTTGAACCCAGCCAAATAATCACTGGATACGCATCCATAAAAGTGCGCCTTATTACCGAGTTTATTCCTCAAAGCAAATTCTATATCCTTAGTATTCATCTTACACCTCACCTATACCACTTCCAGGGTACAACTACTTGGTCATTTAACCCTCTCCGTTAATATATTTTCACCAAATAATGATATGGAAAGCGGGGGCAGTGAACTCCCAACACCCCCACCCTCTTAAAACACACACACACACACACACACACACACACACACACACACACACACACACACACTTATTCTAAAAAAACCTGTAACAGTGTTTTTGTTTATTATTAAGAAAAACTTCCTTTAAAAATATCCCCTCATGAAAACAGCGGATATTTTTTTACCTACTTGTATGAAAATCTTACATAAATGGGTATTCATTTATGACAGCCAGAGTATTCACGCTGAAAGAATCCCTAGGAAAAATTTTATGTCTTACGCCCTAACGTCGCAATACACATTCCGGTTTTGATCGATGGTTATAACACCCTGGGTTTCTCCAAACAATAAAATAATCCTATTTTCGTTAATCTGACGATCAAACGTTAAATTAATCCTCAAGTCCCCATTTTTCTCTACCTCGAGAGTATCCATTAATGCAATTTCGGGTTTGAAGTTGAATGCAATTACCGTCCGTCCACGATCGTAGCAATCAAAATGAATTAGATGATCATAAGTTAACCCTAGAGATTTTAATGTCTCGTAGTAAAGATGGGAATAATTTTCTGGGAATTGCGACCTTATGTCGTATAAAGTGGATCCATTTAGCGTTACTCCTATATGACTTAAATTATTATGACCGAAATAAATGGGATTTCTATTCAATACACCATTAAAGCTCTCCATATTAACAATGGCGAGGTATAATTTTTCGGGTATGACCTTATTGAAAGGCAAATCCAACGTTGCCTGAGTCTGATTAGGAGCTAACGCGTACGTCCTGTAAAGTGTTTTATTAAAGACAGTTTCCACGGAACTATTAGGATTCGAAAGTGCCCGATGGAGTGCCAGTAAAGCCGGAGGTCTTGGGATAACTTTATCAACGTGCAGTCTAGCTTCTTGGAGATTAAATTTAAATTCGTCGAGAGTTGCGGTGGAATTAATAAACCACGCATTCGGGGCTAATTCCAACTTGATACGAACGTCAATATTATCCATCAAATATTCATCTACAGAGGCCACATCGAGCATAAGTGGGTGAATGATATGCAGTCCTTCTCTTTTTCCCTTAGTCACCCACTCCTTTTCCATTTTGTTCAATTTTGTAAAATAATCAGCCGGAAGTACATTTGAAATGGAAGTTCCCTTGTAATCCTGGAAAAGATATCCAAGACGCCCAATTGTTTTCACAGTGTGGGATTTAGCAGTAGTTAATAACTTTATAAAAGACCAGTAATTGAAATGGGGATTTGATTCTACGAGTCTTTCTCCAATATAAACCTGACTTGACTTAAAGATTGTATTCGCCAAAGCATTGACGAAGATAACATCTGTGTCATCACCCAACGCACTTCCATCCGGGGCAGTAACTTTTAAATGAAGTTCTATAGCTAGACTCGCTAAATCAATTAGAGTTCCTTCTATGCCATTGATGCGAAATTCGAGATAGCGATCAGTGATAGCCCCTCCCGAGGTAAGATTAGTAGGGAGAATAAAAGACGTCTGACGATCAGTCACTGATGTCTCTACTATCCGCATCCGGTTGGGCCTCGGAAAACTATCTACGACGCCAGCGGTAAAATGGGATGTAGGTAATTCATTCCCCACATGCCCAGCAATTCTCGGAGCAGCAGATGCCATTGTAAATGTCTTTGCTCACGCACTTATTTACAGGAACTAAATTACATCGCGCTAAACACGTCTTTATATCCTAAATTCCTACGAAGGATTTTCTTTTTATTTTCTCTTCTCTTGCCATTTCTTTTAACTTTTTTCCTTTTCTTTCCCCCGCCAGAAACGATGCGTCGCCCAGTCGATTTTAGCGCCTCTACCCCCCTTTGTTTAAGACTAGACCTGAAATCTTTAGTTCCCTGTTGTAAATCACCTATAACATTTTGCCCGAATTCTAAGGCCGACGGTAAGACGGCTTTTGCTACAAAGGGTGCGACTCTTTTTGCCAGTCCAGCTAATAGGCTAAAAATTCCACCGCCCTGCTGCGAACGCCTGGGGGCTCTAAATATCTCTATATCCCCTAGAGACCCTCCACGTTGAAGTTTTATGGGGTCACTAGTAAATATGATACTGAACTCCTCGGGAGAGGGAGGGATAAACGCTACCCTCATGGCGCCTCGCTCCGGAATAAACCTAAGTGCTTGGGTACTTGCTTTTATATTGTTTTCTGCTTCGGCCTAATATGAAGAATGCATATTGTGCTACTATCCTCACGAAAGTGTATTGCTCGTCCTTCTTGATCAGTCAAGCGGATTGATATTGCATCCAATTCCTTTGTCCCTAAGGGATAATACACGTAATTATGATACCCCCGCGTTTTACTACCCCACATACTAAAGCTGTCTAATATATTAACTTTCTTACCCCCGAAATAGGATCTTTCAACAATATCCGAATAAACAAGAACAAAGTCTACCCCGGATGTTGGGGAGGGTGGGAAAGGGGCCAGCAGATTATGCGACTTAATCATAGGTTCCCCTGTGGTGGTTTCAAAAATTTGATAAGGTTTGTCTGTATTAAAACCCAAAGTTGCCCCAATTCTTTTTCCAAATTTTAATTTTACGGCCTGAATAGGACCTTTTCGATAAATTGTCTCTCTTGTTTCCTGTCTCTTTGTGAACTTGAGTAGAACTCTGGCTCTCTGATAGTCATATTCTAATAGACCTGTCGTGGGTATATTTTCCTTATAAAATTCGACCGGTAGGACGTTCTTCAAAGCGTATGTTATGTCTTCATTTATACTGGATACCATATAGTCAGCATCAGTGGATAGAATGCTTAATCTAGGCTTGTAGGTTTCCTCTGTACGTGACGTAATAGTGGGCTCACCCCCTACAGATATCCGCACCTTTGTAATAATTATTTCTATTCCGGAATCAACTTCACCACTGACGAGGCCATATATTTCATTTGGGTAATGAATATTGATGAGAGCTACTTCATGCTCCAAATTATGATCTAAATTTATACTATTCTGAAGCTTATTTGTAAAGTTACCTGCATTATTTTCAGGGAAAATATCCCTATTACCCAGAGAGGTCAGTGTTACGATATGGCTTTCGCCACCCATTGTGGCTAAGAAATGACTGAAAGTATTCTACTTGTGTTGGGTATATTTAAACCAAAAGACAGTAAGACTTTTTATTAAAGAAGTCAGTATTACATAATTATCCCCGAATGGGGATTACATAACCCAAAGATAAAAGTACACCATGACACAGTTTATAACTATTTTTTGACTGGTAAAATATCTGAAATGAAAAAAATCGTTTCATTCGCAGAAAGGGTACATTAGAGTTCAAAGACACTTACATAATTATTCCCAGTCACTGAAAGGGAATTACATAAACATAAAAATACAAGATATTTTTGTTTTCTTTTTTCAAAGAGAGAAAAACAAAATATAAGAAAATGAAATCCTCTCATTCGCAGATGAGAATTACATCATCCAAACATAAAAACAAAATGGACTACTTTATTACTATTTTTAAAAGTAGAATACGAGAAAATAAAAATCTTCTCATTCGCAGAATGAAGAGTACATTTAGTCAAACTTAGAAGTGAAAAATGATACACCCTATAACTTTTTTTCAATGAAATAAAAAAGAACTTTGAAATTAATCAAATAGAAGCACTAGCCGGTAAATCCTTCGCTGCTGCGAGTGAATACCTTTCCAAGTTTCCCAATTCTGTGGGTAACGTACATTTTTCAGTGGCTAATAAAATAAGCTGTTTACCACTTCCAGCCATCCTCCTCGCTGAATTCTCCAACTCAGGCAAATAGTACTGCATCCATATTGGATCAGCACGACCAGACCGCCCAATTCCAATAGGTACAGCGAAAATTTTTATACTATCATTTTTCTTTTCCACGGCATACTGTTCCAATTCATTTAGACACCTCTTAAAGTTGAAAATGCGGGCCTCGGTAGTATCATTTTGTAGATTTACGGCAAAATGAGTATCTTTTGAAGTTTCCACATACGATCGAAGCTTCCCATCACTATCGTTATCGTATGAGTACCCATAGTTAAACTGGGTAATGAGGGTGGCTACGTATGGTACGTTCGCTGTGGGGAAACTCGGGGGTTTCCTCAGGATGGCACTTCCAACGGGATGTCGATCGTCACGAATGCACCGAGACAAATTAAAAAGACGTCTTCTACTGCTCACAATATCGCCGTATGGGTAGGCTTTATAAGTCTCAGCAGCTAGGCCGTATGACTCAATGGCTATAGAATTCCCACCCACTACCAAGCAGACATCGCCCCTCTTTAGGACCCGGTCTTTAAAGGAGGTGATGGAGAGTTTAAGAGGGGAGTACTGCATGCTGAGGAGGTCCCGTTGTAGACTGAAAAGTTGCGCCGCCAATCTCCGCACATCACCTCAGCCATACTCACCCCACCCCCCCTACCGTTTCCTATTTCGGATGGTGCAACATGTTAGCACACGTATTTCCTACCCATCTACACCAGACTGTAATTTCTAATAAGGAACCCAACGCAGTTTGTCTTTTAATTCTTTTCTTTTAGTTTCCTTGCGTTTTCGACTACCTTTCCCAATTTTCACCTTACTTCCATAAATTTGCATCCGAGCTTTTGCATTCTTTATATATGAATAAGGAATTCCCGCTGTATCCAACAGGATTTTATAAAAAGGCAGGTCCTCTTCCTCTATAGCACCCGCTTGTTGAATCAATTTCTTTAACACTACCATTACATTTAAACGATCGATGGGTTTTCTCAAATTTCCCTTATCATCCCACTGGAAGTCATTCCGTCCTTCAAAAAACTTGAGAAAAGCAAGGGCGTGCCTTCTGTTGGTTGGTGTTGGTTGCATATCTATCAGATGGTCGAGAGGGGGATTGCTGTACACCGCCTGTTTAGGGAGGGGGAGAGGATCGGACTCGCGTTTTAGTTTTCCCCCTAACCCTTTACGTCTTCTTTTCTTTGGCTTACTTTCAAACTTGGACTTCATCGCTTGTATCATTTGCATTAGATTACGTAGTAAATCACTATTATCTCCTCCTCCCCCACCCCCTTGCTGCTTATCTCCCTTTCCATTCTCCTCTACATTTTGTTTAGAGTTTTGAACTCTACTTTCCCCACTGTCTTGGTGGAGACTAAATCCTTCCACCGTCTTTCGTGGTATTAGGCAATACTCTTTCATCTTCCTAACAAACCCCCAATTAGACTCGCTCCTAAAGGCAGAAGTACTGAAAGTATAGCACCCCCTCTCTGCGATGATAAGATTTTTCTTTTCTCTTTAAGCGGTGTCTTTTTCCGGGCTACCGTCCTTATTTCATTCCTATATTTCTTCACCTTTTCTACTGATTTACTATCTCGAGTCAGATTTTCCTTTAAAAAGTTGGAAAAGATCTCCGATAAGCAATCAAGATGGGTCCTCTTTAGTAAAGGAATTAATTCAGACCTTTTTTTGGCGGGGAGGTTATTTAAGAAGAGAAGAAAATCAGCATGTTTGTGTATGTGGGATTTCATTTCCGAGTTTTCCCGACTAACCTTTCAACATCCTTACTATGTATCCACGAGTTAAAACTTTGGGGATACCCTCTCCATGATACGAGATACTTGACTTTTCCCTTCTCGACTTTCCTTCTGATAATATCTATAGGGAAAGTTTCTGGTATAGCCGTAGGTATTAGTTCCGCTCTATAAAAAACCCCCTCAATTTTTTCACCGGCAAGATCTTCCAGATAATAAGTCAATGGGGCCCGACTCTTGTCTACGCTTCTAATTTTGAATATTTCTAGTGTATTTTGTATTTTATACCCGCGATGGAATACAGACCGTCGGAGCTCACTCGCAATACGCACAGACTGACCTACGTCTAGTGCATTACTATTTTGTTTGGGTTTAAACACGCTTGCTTTATACATTTTCCGAAATTGCTGTCTAATGATTTCTGGGTCTGTATACCTATGCACTTCAAGGGGAGTCAGTCCCCCTCCCAATCCTCGGTGCGGGGATCTATTATAGTTTTTTACAAGTTGGGGGAGGACGTCAACATAGACGAGGGTATTTCGCAGAGTTAAATGCTTATATATCTTTTGCTTTAGCGTACGTATAACACGCTCTGCAATGGCCGCTTTGATTTCATACGAGGACACGCTGTAAAGTTTTATATTTTTTTCTTCCAGGTACTTAGATGTAAGTTTGTTATAAAATTCCGACCCGCGGTCAGTAAGAAGGCGGCTGACCCCAAGAAATTCGGGTAAGGAAAGGATCGACATTAAGCCTTTTAACAGAGTCTGTGCTTTCTTGTTTCTGAGAGGGACAATCTTGAGGTAGCGGGAGAAGATATCTATGCAAATAAGAAGATAGTTTATGCCCTTGTTAAATTTAGATAAACGCCGCATATCCGCGAGATCGCAACTGATAATAACTCTAGGAGCTGGAGACACCATTTGACGTCTCGGGAAATGTTTTCTTGTGAGCGTATGCAATGTATGAGCATCTTTCGTCGCCAAATAGTCTTTTACATTACTTACGGTAATTCCCGGGTTCAGAGCTCTAGCGGCTTTGTAGATGGATTTTATACCCCCTAAGCTTGATGGGTGTGAATAGTTTTCATATACGGTTTCCAAAATCTTTCTCTTTACGTCTCCCATTCTCCAAAAACTACCTCACACGAGGAACTCCCTGCTATATTTGTTCTCAGCTGGAGTTCGCTAGGAGTATTTAAACTTAAATCTACCAGCAAATGGGAAAAGGGTTTAGCCATAACAGCCTTTTTATATACATCCACAAATTTTTTCGATAAAGGTGAACCGAATATTTGTCTTCCTAATAACTCAACTTGAGACATATCCCTAGTTCTCAGCAAAAGCATATGCGAGGCATTTATACTTATATTCCTGGCATATTTACCACCGTAAAACATATTTTGCGTAATAAAAATAACAGAGATATTTTTATGTCGACCCTTAGTAAAGACATCTACAACAATTTTGTCATGGACAGCCTCGAGAAAAACATCATCGAGGATGTATAATATCGAGTAGACCCCAGCTTCCGTATCGATCTCACTCATCGGGTCTACGATATTGGCGTAGAGAGAGAGTTTTGCCCCAATTGTTGGATGGGTTTTCAAAGTATGACTATCCACACCACACATAACAATGTGTGTAAACTTACTTTCATACTTTAATATAAGTTGTTCAACTAAGAAAGATTTTCCCGAGTTGGAGAAGCCAGACACAATAATACGCGCTGGCTCCCTAAAAATGTCCAAGTCTTCTTCGTTAAAACACTTGTACATTTTAACAGATCCCACATTTAACTGCGCCTGTACTTCAAATGCAAAGATATAAGTACTGTGGAATGAATACCCTCATTAATAAAAAATACCAACCCCGTTGACAATACATTTACAAAGGGAAATCGAACTTAGCAATGAGAGAGAGAGAGAGAGAGAGAGAGAGAGAGAGAGAGAGAAGTGTGTTTCCCCTTTCACGCCAATGTAGATGAATTTCCTTCGGGTAGAGGAAAGTACTCTGCAACCTTTTCTTCTCTCTTTTTCCACAAATTTTGATAAACGCGAGGAAGCGGGTCTGGTGGAAAATAAGACGCTACCGCTAATTTGGGGTGAATATTGTTGGTGGGGACCTCCCTCGCTACTTGCTCATCCTCCTCCTCCTCCTCCTCTACAATGTCCGGATGCCCGTATGCGTAAGAATTGTATTGACTTACGTGGAAACGTTTTGCGTCAAAGGCTGAAAGGCACTTCTTTTCTACTTTGGTGGTACTCATCTGCCCCTGAACATTTCTAATTGTACGCACAGTGACGTAATTGACCCGATGATCTTCCAGGATTTGCGTATACTGTTCATGCTTCATACTAGAATGTAGGTGGCTGGGGATACCTTTTACCCTGTTAATCTGCTCCTGGTTGGCTAGTAACAGAGAATACATTTTAGGTTTCAACGCTTTCACCTCTGCTATTAATGTACTACCAGTTTCTGATTTTAAAAGCCCCAACTCGCCTTTTCTTTCATTATTAAAAAGAGGGTGGTCTTCATCGAAGTTGGAAAAATCCATATACGATTTCAGGGGTTCTTGAGCAAACTCCGAGTTAAGGTCGGGAACTTCCAGAGCAAAAATGAAACTATCTGTGTCAGTGTAAATGAGTTTGACTTTATCACCATACTTACGCTTGAGTATTTTATAAAAGAAATAATAGAGATCAAACTTGGCCGCTTCCAGAATGGCAAATCCTATATAATTAGGCATATTGATGACAACCTGTGGAAGGGTGGAAGTGCAGATAACGCGGTCTTCACTCAAACGAATGGAAGATTTTAGCCGCGGGTTACGGGCCTCTTTTAAGTAAACCGCGGGCTTCGTAACAACTCGACTTTTTTCCGCGTATTTCAAAGGGTTGAGTAAAGTCTTCCCAAAGACGCAGTTACTCATAGCCTTAAAAGCTTTTTTCTCGGTAGATGAGGTGGCCGCTGTCCTCGCTTCGATGTTAGTTTTAATGAAATCGTTCATGTAAGCACTTTGATTGAATTCATAGATTGAATGAACAGCTTCCAGTTCCAGACCTAACTCCATATACAGCTGAAGAAGGGGGAGTGAAATATGATACTCCTTTTTACTACGGTGGGTGGCCATAAGTTTTTTGCACTTTACACCCATTTGTCCTCCTTCCTTCTCTAGCACGTTTTTACAATAGGGAGATAGATTTCTAAAGGTGACTTCTTCATGAGATAAGCATAGGGGAAGTTCATCTGTCGCTCTAGCAACTTCTTCCGAAGGTACTTTTGTAGTGACGAGGAGCCAGTATCCCTTGTCTTCATTCGTGATAACATTTTCAATACCTTTTCCTAAAAACAGATCTTTTTCTTCATCGGAAAGTTTACGAATCCCACCGGAGGGGAGGTTTCTAGTCATGACTGTTGCGTATAGAGAGTTGAAATCCAAATATAGAATGTAAGAGCTTTGGTGGAGGTCTGGATTAAAAGAAGAATTTATTTCACGGTTGTTGGCTGTGAATGACTGACGCACAACGGAAGTGAACCCGCCCCTCACATTGTGCCTAATAAGATTATACAATTCTTCATCATAGACGTGATCCAACTCGATGTTACTCATTTTAAGAAAGCTGTCGAAAGCGTAGGATGGAAGTGAAACATAGTGTGGTAAATCAAGACCGTACTTACTATAAAGAATATCACGCCACCAAATGAGAATATCCCCTAATAGGCTAGTGTCTACAATGAGGTATAGGAGGAGAAAATCCTTCAGAGTTTGGCATTTGGCGATAGTCCAAACACGCTGGGCGCGTTTATACTCCTCATCCGATAGATCACACGCCTTTAGCCTGTTGTAAAATGCCGATTGAGGGGGTAACTGCCTTTCCTCGAGTTTTGAAAGACTATCTATATAGTCATAGCAGAAAGGTAATTTACCCCGAATAATTTCACCCCTAAGTTCCTCATTCTTTATCTCACTTAACATTTCCTCCGTTAATCGTGCTTTCCTTCCATCCCTAAAATATTCAGAAGCTAAACTATCCAAAGAAGACCCAAGAAAGGCTAGAGAGTCGAGAAAAATTAAATTCCCAACAGACATTCGCTGAATTTTTAGACCTTGTTTCGTCATGATACTGATTTGGACTTTATCTTTAAGATCCTTAAGGATGAGGCCTAAGTCATAACTCGAATTGTGGGCAAAAACAGGGAGATGAGTTTTTTGTTCGCGGCATGATAAATTACATCGCCTACAGTACGCCCCAATAAAATTGTTATTAGGACTGGCGTGGTCGTGATGTCTATGTTTATCGCTCCCGTCTTTGAATGGTGTCTTGCACAATTGGCATACGTCCTGCTCAAGGAAAGCCCTTTCATCCTCCGCTGTCATATGAATGGGGAAAGTTCGCCATTGCTTTCTGATTGTCTCCCAACAAGCATTAAGGTCTGCCAGAAACTTGTCAACGCAATCGTTTCCGCAATAATAACTCGAAGCCACTCTTTGACCTAGGCAATCGAAAATGATGTAGCAGTACGCTATTGATTTATGTATTGTCTCCACACCATACGCACCGGGAGATTTCTCTAAAGCTGATTCCATATCAAAGACGCAAATATAGGAAAACTTTTGCGTCTTATGCTGATTTCTAAACCTTACTGTGCTTCCGACTGGGGGAAAATTCAACGTTACAGCGAGATCACAAGTGGCTTCATGCTGTTCTTGCTTAGAGGTTGACGAATGCTGTGATAGACAGTTATGGCAAAAGTACAGAGGGTCGAGAGATCTTACCCGGGCAAAGGATTTCACGAAGGAATGAAAATCCTTAATGAGGCATGTATGTTCCCCATCTAAGAGGAGAAGTGGGACTATGCTTGGAAATTTTTTCATTCCCCGCCTCGACAATTGCAGCAGGTACCTTCCGTCCGCGGATTTTTCCATTTCGTAAACGTAAATGGAGATATGATTTGCCAACTCGAGGCGTGGAATGTCTTCCCATTGGATGGGGAATGTGAGTTGGGAAAAATTAACGTATTCCGAGCAACGTTGAATACTATTTACAGCGCGATAAATATTTTTCCAGCGTGGAGATGGCTGTTGTTTAGCGATAAAGTAGGCAGCCAGACACTGAATTAGGCAGGAATTCCCAATTCCAGAGGGATTAAAAACTGCATGACTTCCACGGACTTCTTTCTTAGGAAAAATGTATGCACCCATTCCAGACATTACAGCTTGGCGGTGAAAAAATAATTTAAAATTTTTGACGCCTTCAACTGTCCACCCACTCCCCCTTAATTCACTGCTTATTTGTGGGAATTTCTCTTCAATGAAATTTTCCCATTTATCTAAGAGCTTATTGATTTCACTAGCGTTAATAATCGTCGCTGGGAGCCAAAGCTCCATAGGTTCGTTTTCCGTTTCCCCTAATTTTTGAAAGCTTAGCTTCTTCATACTAGAGTTCAAAAGTCCCACAATCTTGGCTGTAAATGTTTTGTTTTTAAAATAATGACCTATTCGCACACTAATATCATCCCTACAAATTACCATAAATAATGTTGGGTCACCTACTGAGGGGGCTGAGAATTCTTCAACAACGTACAGGTCATTGAAGGCGGTCTCTCTATTAATGAGAATGAGTGCTGGTCCCGTATCAGGGGTCGAGGCGGATCCCCCAGGTGTAGGAGGCTGCCCACGTGAAACTTCACCTGCTGAAGCGGCAGCCATTGCCGGTAGAGACGGTGTTGTTTTCTCCGGTAATTCCCCTCCAACCGTTTTTGTGGATGTAGGAATTGCGTAATGAGGCGTTTTATTTACAGGTAATTCCCCTCCGTCCGTTTTTGTGGATGTAGGAATTGCGTAATGAGACGAATTTTTTACCGGTAATTCCCCTCCAGGAGTAAGCACTGGAACGAGAGAAAAAAAGCTTCTGTTGTAGTTTATTTGAAAGGACTAAGACAAATTTTAAGCATGCATTGTAAAGCCAAATTGTAACACACGTAATGATTGCAATAATCCTGGGGGTTGAATATTTCGAAAATAGATAATGGTACTATACATTACATTTTTATATTAATCAGTACTTACTTGCATGATATTTCTTTCGTTTTTTGAATGGGAGATGGGACTCACTCTTTTCAATTTTTCTTTTCGCCCTCCGCTTCTCTAAAATAAGAAAGGAAAAAAAGTAATAGCTAATTCACGACACTTAACATAATCGCAATATTCACATCATAAATATTTTCGAAATTTCACTGATAAGGCTATATTATACCTGGTGAGGAATTTTCCATGCTGCAAATCACGCTTGCACAACTGCTGGAAGCGCGCACACCAACGAAACTGGGCCCCCCGAGGGAAGCAGTGGCGGTCGTAAACGTTAAAACAGTGGCGGGTCGGTCGGCGAATCCTTAATCCTTAAAACTGCCGGCCCGGGTGCGTGTGTACGTTTGTGTTTACGCGCGTACTATATATAGTGGAGTCACTTCGACCTTAGGCACACACGGTAAGTTCACCAACTGAAGTCAATTCAACCTTTGACACACACGGGACCTTACAGAAAACAAGCATGGAATACTCGTACAAGAACGATGCCCATCTTCTGGATGAGGAGGTTGCCTGCTTCCAAAGGAGTGAGTTTTTTCAAAGTATTTTCATTGGAAGTTTTGAAGTGCCTTAAAATAAACAGATATTAGGTACTATGTTTCTTATATTAATCTAGGCATGTATTTTGATGTGTGTGTGTGTGTGTGTGTGTGTGTGTGTGTGTGTGTGTGAGCCTTGATTATATTTCTGAAACTTATATTTCAATGTTTATTCCCGTAGGTGTGTATATTCCTCTGATTGATGAAGCACAAATTCGACGAAACCTGGAAAATGTCCGGAAGGTCAAGAAGGACCTTCAAGGAGGTATACAGGAAGGAGAAGCAGCCGCTGAGCAGATGGTGAAGCAGTTGGGTACCTATATGGTAAACCCACAACAAAGCATGCTACCTTCGAATATCAGCGAAGAAATTGTAGCTACCCTCAAAGATCATGAGACTACTGTGAAGTTATTGAAGAAGGCTCTCGAAGGATGTCTTCCTCGAGAGAAGTTCTACTTAGGACTACTATCAATAGCAGTTAAGAGACGGGAAGAAGAAGAGGCCCGTCATAACAACACACAAGTCGATTTCATGTTGGGTGTCATAACAGAGACGCCGTCATCAACGGGTGTTGATATCTCCATGGGAGAAGTGGGGCCTACCAACGAGACTTGTTCCGGGGACGTGGCCCTGGAGCGGGGAGAGACTCTCTCAGATTCGCAGGTTTTGGTCACGCTCTGCGAAATGGAAGCGGAGGAAGAGAACAGGAAGAGGAAGGCCCGTGAAATGGAAGCAGAGGAGGAGAGTCGGAAGAAGAAAAAATCCAGAGGGATAGGTAAAACCCCCAAGGATAATTTAAGGGTGTCGTTATCTCGTCCCTTTAAAAAAAGGGGCGAGAGTAACAATATCCCTCAAATGAAATACGGGGAAAACAGTTTCCCCGACCCCGATGAGGTTGATTTTCAAATATTATAAGTTTTTCATATAAATAGCTTGTACTTCCATTCATATGATATTTTCATTGGAAGTTAGGCTGTCTGTATTCATTTTACAGTAATTTTGATGTTTCTTTTAAATAAACAAATATTAAGTACTATGTTTCTTATATTAAACTACCCATGGTGTGTGTGTGTGTGTGTGTGTGTGTGTGTGTGTGTGAAGCCATCTTAGCGTTATCCTCAAATATGCTAGGGTAAGAGTTGGAAGGTCAACCACATTCTCTGAAGGGGCATGGTTAGCCCTATCTACGGGTGGAGAACGGAAGGCGAAGGGTTAGACCTGTGACCGGAGGGGAATGGGACTCGGGCGGATTGGGACAGGTGCTATTATTCTTATTATTTTTATGATTATTATTTTTGATAATAATAATAATAATAATAATAATAATAATAATAATAATAATAATAATATTATGATAATTATGTTTGCAAACATATTCCCTTTAAGAGCAGCACACTATGTTTACGTTCTCAAGGTTGGGTAAACTGTTCCTGGACACGTATAATCACGTATAAACACGTACGTATGTCCTTACGAAGAGTAGACTGATAATAACAAATAGTTACGTCCTCAATGTTTTGTAAACAAATTCCCTTTAATAAAGACACAGTTCCCGGTCACGTACATACCCTACGTCTTACAAATCAATGTTTGTAAACAATCCCTTTAAGAGCAACACACTATGTTTACGTTCTCAAGGTTGGGTAAACAGTTCCTGGACACGTATAAACACGTATAAACACGTATAAACACGTACGTACGTCCTTACGAAGAGTAGATTGTAAACAAAAACTTATACCCCTCCGACACGTACATATCTCATTACGTACCGAACGACCTTCAAATCAATGTTTGTAAACAAAAAACTTTAAATAATACTACACTTCGTACCCAGTGACCTTCGCCGGGTACAGAGTTACTTCCGGGTGAGCCGATATGGCCATACCATTCATTTCCGGGTGAGCCGATATGGCCATACCCTTCACTTCCGGTGAGCCGATATGGCCATTTTATGACTACTCCTACTTTAGGACAACAAATAAACAAATACTCAATTAACAATTTATTAATATGAATAGGAGCGCTTGGACATTGCTAATAGGAGCGCTTGGACATTGCTGTGTACATTTCAAACACCAATATTTCACTACATATACAAAATAAACACAAACTTAACATCAATCAATCTGAAGGAAACATATACTACACATATCTTGTTCTTAAACCACGAATGTCTAAACAATACAATGTATTTATTTCTAGTTGAATCTCGACACATTTACATAAAATTACTGTTATTTTTCTGATCTGGTTCTAACGGAAATTAATTTCCTAAAATAAAAAGTAAAGTGGTAACTGTACACTTGAAGTGTCCAACGCTGAATGACAATACTTAGCGCGGAGCTAACGAAGTTACCACTGATCACGTGTCTACAAAGTAGAGACTGACCAATCAGGGGAAATCCTTTTCCAACTAATTCACTAGTTCAATCGTTGGAAAATTCATTTCCCCTGACCTCACCGTCCCTACTTTAGGACAACAAATAAACAAATACTCAATTAACAATTTATTAATATGAATAGGAGCGCTTGGACATTGCTGAATCTAAAAGAACGGGGAAATTTAGAATGAGTACCAGATCAAAATAATAATAATAAGTGATAATGTATCTGACCGTTTAATCCCATATGAAATCAAATTAGATACCCAATGTTTGTGATACTAAAAGTCTCTCTTTAAGAGAATCTTTGATATAGCCATCTTTGGCTTTATCACTCTTCCACCTTCCATGCCTTTTAAATAGCCTATCCTTAATACCATTATTTGCAGCCGAAGTGGCTCCACCTGCACGGAAAGAATGAAAACCATATTTAGAAATATCTTTAACATGTGGTGAAAATGCTTCAATAAACAACTCTCTTAATGTAGTATATGAGATATGCTTACCAATATTTCTTAAATGATACGTATTATTTTCGAACACAATTCTAGAAAATATATAAGCATTATAATAAGAAACAGACAAACCTGTCCATGAAATATATTTTTTCCAGATTACTTGCTGGACACAATCTGGTACCTGTCCTGGCTATTACAACCCAAGCACCGTCTCTGTACTGATCAGTTTTACTAAACTCTATGAATATACATAAATGTGAAGAATCTATGACAACATCCGAGTATTTTATATTTAACAGTTCAGAACTTCGGAGAAACCCTGCATAAGCTAAAAGACAAGCACAAATAGTTCTCTAGTTTTTTACATTTCCAACTTGAAATAATCTATCATACATGTCACCGAGTATTTTTGAAGTAATAGGTTCCTTCCTTACAACTGAATGAGAAAGCCTTCTTTTGGCTGCCTCCAGGAGATTCTTAACAAGAGTAGATTCTGTAGGGGATTTCAGTCCATATAAATCATGAACATATTTTACACTGTAAAATGCTTTAGTCACAGGACTTGGAGTACTTGCACTCTGGACAAGTGAACACAAATATAATGCAAATATAAAAGGCTTAGCCGGCAAGATGTCCTCTTCTCCAACGGAATTACTAGATGCCCAAAACCTCCATCTTTGAAAAGCGTTCATATAACTTTTTGTGGTACTATCTGCTCGGGCTGACACCAGTAGTTCCGGGATAAGCGGCACCTTCTCAGCCAGCACTTCTGGTAACTCTTCAATATCATCAGAGAAACACTGGAAAAGCATATTTAGAGAAGAACAAATAGTTAGCATACATTTCTTCATGTAACAATATTATACAAAGAAAATCTTCCAATTTACTTCTACCATCTTATCATATATTATAATGGCTTGTCAGCCAAGACGGGCAAACCACTCAACTCCTCCGTCTAGCAATTATAATGGCAGCCACGCCAACAAATACAACATTATTTGTAAAAGCATTAACCATTCACAATGGTGAAACAGATTTAACATATAATTTTTAATGCTAACATTCTAAATGACAGGTCCTCATTTCCAAAAATCCCTGCACCATTTCTACATGTCACATAATATTCTTTCTTTGTGGGCAGATCCATGCAGTCCACAACACACTCAATAAAATTATTGCCCTTCCATAAGAGAGGCCAGAATGGAGCAGATTTCCATACAGGAATAACTATGATTCCTCTTGCATTTTCTTTCAACATTTTTGAGAGTACCACTAGTTAAAAGTGTAACAGGTGGTACAAAAAGACCAAATTTTTCATTCCAATTTGCACTAAATGCATCAACCCCTGCACAAAACTCATTCCAGAATCTACTATAAAATACAGGTAGCTTGGCATTGTGAGGAGAAGCAAACCAATCAATATCAATTGTACCCCATTTGTCAATAATGAGATTAATTATAAAGGGAGATAACCCCCAATCATCTCTTTCTATTATTTTAGAAAGGTAATCTGCAATTTGGTTCTTTTCCCTGGGAATCCACTGAATATCTACAATAATTGAATATTTAACACAAAAAGAATGAATTTTGAAAGCAAGATCTTGTAATTCTGTTTTCATTGATCCTTTTTCAATAATGCTACAAACACCTTGGTTGTCTGTGAACCACTTAACGCTGTTCGAAGCAAGAACGATGCTTAAAGCTTTAAGCACTTTAAATACTGCCATAACTTCCCTCCAAGTAGAAGACTTCACAGCCTCCTCAATGCCCCAAGCCCCATGAACCATGCCATTTGGTGTATTCACTTCATATCCAGAATAACCTATTGTACTTGCATCAGTATAAATAATTTTGGTGTAAGAAGGATTGTGATTCAGATGCCTACAATTGATTTCGGTCAAATTTTTCTTCCAAAACGATAACTGTTCCAAACTCTGAGTAGATAACTTTATGAAATATGACCAATTTGGTGCTAAAGAAATATCGATGCTCAAATATCTTGTCATGAACTGGCACAAATTACCAACAACAATTGACATAGAAATAACCTGCCCTACAAAACTGGCAACTTTTTTAACATGAGCTCGCCTATGTTGTCTAATACTATTTTCAATCTCTAACATAGTGTTCACAGCTTTATCGATTCTCTTTTTAGGTATGGAAATAGTAAAGTCCTTAGAATCTAAACATGCCCCTAGAAACTCAATTTTTTGGACTGGCTCCCACTGAGATTTCCCAACATTTGGAACAAAACCAGAGGCAATCAGATCATTTTTGATAGAATTGGCCATTTCTAAACAAAGATCGTATGTATCATTACAACCAAAGCCATCGTCTAAAAATAACATAACCTTTTTTCCTTCACCTCTCCATTTGGAGATAAGAGGCCTTGTTAATTTAACAAAACAATATGGTGCAGTTGAAATTCCAAACGGTAGTACTAAAAATTTAAAAAATTGTTTTTCACCCTGTTTGTTTTGCCATGCAAAGCCCAGGTAATCAGTATGCGGAGGATAAATTGAAACAAAATGATAGGCGCTATGAATATCAAACTTATATGTGAAAGAATTTGGCTTTAAATATTCTAAAACTAACCTTAGATCTTCATACTTTATGGATTGTTTCCATAAATGTTGGTTAACTATCCTGAGATCTAATATCAATCTCTTTTTTCCCTCGGCTTGAATAGAAACTGTCAAAGGATTTACAATATATGGCGGCTCTATACATTTTTCAACTAATCCCCTATCCAATAAGTTCGAAATAGCCTCCTCAACAAAAATTGGTTCTTTCTTTGCAGAAAGGTTGTTATCTAACTGTGCCGACCGTGGTTTAGAATAAAACGGTAGCCTGTATCCATTTTCTATTATGTCTATAATAAAGTTACTAGATCCAATGTCTTTCCAAAATTTCAAATTGTCTCTTAATCTTCCTTTCACAATAATTTGTTTACGACCTGACTCATATTCAAAGTAATCAGTAGTGAAATTATCATTAACACCGTTACTAAAAATAGAATCATACTCATCTGTTAATTTATTGAGGTTTGCTGCTGAACTCGCCCGACTGGTTGAACTTGTTGAGCGGACAGTCTTTTCTGTAGTGTTGGAAGCTCCCACAGGAGAAACAGCACCCCGACGGTCCTTTCCTTCCACCGAAGGCACGAAAATTACCCGATGGTCCTGGAAAATTATGACTGTCTCCCGTTCCAAAAGTTGGACTCATCCACGACTGAGATGAACTAAACTGACCAGGATAAATAAGAGGCCCGGCAGTAGGAATTTGGGAACGCTTTTTCGATGCTTCTCTTTTAGTAACTGCCTGTTTCCTCTTCTTGAGAGCTCTGTTTTCTGCTTTGTTAATCCTGGACTCATCTTCGCTGTCACTAGCAACTGGATTCGTTTCGTATAATTTCACTGTATCCCATCCTGCCTCCGAGGTGTCAGCAATGCGTATAAGTTTATTGCATTTTTTTATTTTTTCTGAGCAGTCCTTTAGCAAATTTGTAGCATAATCAAATTTATTGTTGGTAATAGCCCACAAAGCCTGAACACAGTCTTGATCAATGTCACAGTTGAAATTATATTGCTGCTTGTTACCTTCACGTTTCCACGTGAGTTCTTTCTCCAACAACTAGGTGACCTCAGATTTAACAGAAACGTTACTGTCTTTCACTTCCTCTCGCAAATGGTTCAACTCGCTCTTCTGTTGCTTGAGCTGCTCTAAAACCTGTTTTAGCACAAGTTCAATATCGCCCGAGTTTTGTTGTTCCATTTGGTCTTCGCTATGTGACATAATGTCGTCCTCCATAAGTAAAGTGGTAACTGTACACTTGAAGTGTCCAATGCTGAATGACAATACTTAGCGCGGAGCTAACGAAGTTACCACTGATCACGTGTCTACAAAGTAGAGACTGACCAATCAGGGGAAATCCTTTTCCAACTAATTCACTAGTTCAATCGTTGGAAAATTCATGTCTCTCTTGATAGCTCAGTCGGCATGGTCACTGCAGGCATAGTCTCCAGCCGAAGAGGTGGTGGTTCGAATCCCCACCCGGCCAGAAGCTGTTACCATAAAATGAATTCCAAGTGGATATATATTCCCAAGATAGAATTCGGTATTAAATGCCATTCGTGGGTGATATTTACATTAATTAAAATCACGTGTGCTTGTGATATATGTTCATTAAAATAACCACGTGTTGCAAACTCACGATTCAGCTATCATGGTGGAGATGGGTTTATTTCAAGTCTGTGAACAGATTCCTGAATTCGACAGGAATATGTACGGGAACTTGTCATAAACTTTTAGTCTCTCTTGATAGCTCAGTCGGCATGGTCACTGCAGGCATAGTCTCCAGCCGAAGAGGTGGTGGTTCGAATCCCCACCCGGCCAGAAGCTGTTACCATAAAATGAATTCCAAGTGGATATATATTCCCAAGATAGAATTCGGTATTAAATGCCCTTCGTGGGTGATATTTATATACATATATATATATATATATATATATATATATATATATATATATATATATATATATATATATATATATATATATATACATATATATATATATATATATATATATATATATATATATATATATATATATATATATATATATATATATATATATATATATATATATATATATATCACTTTCTGAATGGGGATGCTGTTACTGCTCATGGCCACCCATTAGAGGTTGGTTTGTTGTGAGTGTTTAGATGAAAATCTCCCACTATCACCAATCGGTACTGGTTAGCGTGGTGGTGAAATATGGCCAAACCTCAGACACACACGCGCACACACACACACACACACACACACACACACACACACACACACACATATATATATATATATATATATATATATATATATATATATATATATATATATATATAGAGAGAGAGAGAGAGAGAGAGAGAGAGAGAGAGAGAGAGAGAGAGAGAGAGAGAGAGTTGTTACCTTACATTGTCCATTATGCCGTTTTGAAGTATGTAGAGAGAGAGAGAGAGAGAGAGAGAGAGAGAGAGAGAGAGAGAGAGAGAGAGAGAGAGAGAGAGAGTTTTTACCTTACATTGTCCATTGTGCCTGTTTTGAAGTATGTGGAAAATGGGTTATCATATAAGACATTCTGATAGTTAACTAAAACTATTTTACGAATGCAAGGTTTTATTCTTCACGAGAGAGAGAGAGAGAGAGAGAGAGAGAGAGAGAGAGAGAGAGAGAGAGAGAGAGAGAGAGAGAGAGAGAGAGGACACTGCTTTGCTGAACTAACACTTCCTTATCGCTGACAGCTCTCCTGGTTCACTGGGTCATTATAAAGCGAACTCCCTCTCGGCTATTTATAGTTTCTGACATAACTGTCACATGCTGGGATGAATATTCCTGAAGTCTGGATGGAAATAGACCCTCGCGGATATTAGAACCAATCAGAGCGTGTTGCGGAGCGGTGACGTGGTGAGACTCCGCCCTCCTTAGTGCTAACACATAAACTTTCCTTAATTCTCGTAAAAGCACCAGTTTTGAAAATATTAATCTTATATAATAGTTTATGATATTGGTAAATATATTAGTTATGATAGATGCTTACAGAATATATATATCAACTATGCTGTACCACCTAGCATTTAGGCTGGCGCTTATTATTATAAAAAGGTACTGGGAGTCTGAGTATGGCACCATTGCTCAATGTAAACAAACTGCATGTGCTGTTCTTATTCTGTAACTTCTGTCGAATTGATTGAGTCTGTAGCCTATAGTCCTCCTAGTCTGTTGTTTCGTCAGGTCGTATGTTACTTTTCCTTTAGTCACTATGCAGTATACAAGAAATGCGAGTTGCTAGATTTTGAAGGTAGTGGCTTCCCCTTCATCGCAAGACGCTCAAATGGCAGGCCAAAGGAGCTGCACCGCTGTGTAAAGGCCGTCATCAAACAGGTGCTCTGTCTTCACAACCTAAACGTCCCAATGATTTGGCTCACTACATTTCCTGCAAGGTGGGTAATGGGAAATCCCATTGCACAAATGATTAAGTGAAAAAACAGTGATATGTATTTTTTTATTGGCATATATTTGATTTAAATGGAAAATATGATACTTCCGAATTTATATTTCTCAGACTTGACAATAGTTTTGGATTAGTGTTTAGGCAACATTCCAGCAATTTTTTGTGAGGACGGCACAGTGATAGGGGCTTCTCCCTCTGAATTATTCCATTTTTATTGTATCTGGTTGACAATTTTTAGTGAGGACTGCACAGTGATAGGGGCTTCTCCCTCTGAATTATTCCATTTTTATTGTATCTGGTTGACAATTTTTAGTGAGGACGGCACAGTGATAGGGGCTTCTCCCTCTGAATTATTCCATTTTTATTGTATCTGGTTGACAATTTTTAGTGAGGACTGCACAGTGATCGGGGCTTCTCCCCCTGAATTATTCCATATTTATTGTATGTGGTTGACAATTTTTAGTGAGGACTGCACAGTGATAGGGGCTTCTACCTCTGAATTATTCCATTTTTATTGTATCTGGTTGACAATTTTTAGTGAGGACGGCACAGTGATAGGGGCTTCTCCCTCTGAATTATTCCATTTTTATTGTATCTGGTTGACAATTTTTAGTGAGGACTGCACAGTGATAGGGGCTTCTCCCCATGAATTATTCCATTTTTATTGTATCTGGTTGACAATTTTTAGTGAGGACTGCACAGTGATAGGGGCTTCTACCTCTGAATTATTCCATTTTTATTGTATCTGGTTGACAATGGAGAGGCGCAGTTTGGAATCAATCAACTTTGGTATGATGTATAATGTGAGTAATCTTTTGTATATAATAAACCTTTGTATGAAATAATCTTCTGTAAATATTTTTTCCCTTACATTCCAAGCTATGCAGTTGATTTTGAAATGTACAACAAAATATCAGCAAAGGAAAGTTTTTTGGTATCTGAGGCTGCAATGGTAATATGTATAATATAAGCAAAGCAAAAATTTGGCATAGTTTAAGATATTTGCACAACAAAACTTGAGCTTAGCCTTGGTTGTAATACACAGCGTAAATTTGTGCTTTTTATTACATATCTGCAAATTGAAAAAAAAAAAAAATGCTGGTATATTTTTCTTTGACTAGAATGAATTTGCTACTCATTTCCGTTTGATATAATTAAAAGAATACGCCTTTTTTAATGCAACATAAAATTACCTTAGCAACTAAAATAAAAGTATATTTCCTGTCTCACACCTTGTATACTTCCGAACATGAATTACTATCCGTATTCTAGCCTAACCTGACTAAATATGTACATTTCAAAAACATTGAGTCAAAACTACAAAACAACAATAGGAAATAGATATGCATATAAAGAAGAAATAAACTTGTAGAAGAAATATATATGATCAACAGGGCAATTTTTTTGCATTTTGGAGGGTACAATGATTCCAAATAAAATTCAAAGTAACGAAAATTTAAAACTCAGCCTATTTCATGTACTAAATGCTTAAGTGTCGAGGCCGATATGAGTAGTTGAGTAATTTTTTCAATGGGTGAAGTATTACGTTACGAAACAGCTGATTGACATAGGATCATATCCCTTCTGGTGTGTTTTATTGAGCAATGTTGCCAGCCATATGTCTTGCATATCTCTACTTTTTTTAATAATTATATTTACCAATATTTTAACCTTTCATAAGATTCTGTTCTCAAAAATGGTGTTTCTGCGTGAATTATTATGTAATGAAGCGGCTGATTGCCATGGGCATGGCTTTCTGCATGTTTCATTGAGCAATGGTCCCATGTGCCTTGCACTATTAGCTGGTACAACATAGTTGATACATATTTTCTGTCTACATTTATAATAACTATATTTACCAATATTAAACCTATTATATAAGATTAATATAACTGGTGCTTCTGCAAGAAATAAGAAAAGCGTAAACGTGGTACGCTAGGGAGGGCAGAGTTCTACGACGTCACCGCTCCACAACACGCTGTGATTTGTACCAACCGTGTTTCACACAATTGTACATAATTCCTTTTGTATATATTATGCTTGTATCTTCGCTCTTCCCTCGCACTAAAACGAACATGAAAATTCAAGTCTGGTTTTCCTCTGTAATATTGTCTGTCTTGTGAACTTGTTATGTCCTGTTGCCTTGAGGTTTTGTATATAAGGGGAATGTTCTACAATAATATAACTCAGTCGTTTCTAACCTGCCTTTGAGTTCAGAGCCTTGCTCGGCGCCGTCACATTGGTGACCCCGGAAGTCGACTCGCTCCCACTGCCTTCCACCCCCACCTCCCTCGCCCCTCCATCGTTGGTACTATGACG
Organism: Palaemon carinicauda; assembly: GCF_036898095.1. Lineage (NCBI taxonomy): Eukaryota > Metazoa > Arthropoda > Malacostraca > Decapoda > Palaemonidae > Palaemon > Palaemon carinicauda. The sequence goes on along the minus strand of NC_090745.1, from coordinate 61,357,797 downwards.
GACACGGACTCTACTACAGCAGTTGGCGCCGCGGCCGCCCCATTGAAACTTTCACCGTTCGCCAGCAGAGAAGCGTTTGCTTGGTTTCAACGCACTGAAGTCCACTTTCGTATCAGGGGCGTGACTCGCTCAACCACCAAAGCGGATTATGTTCTCGCGGCGATACCCGAGGACACCTTCCCAGAAATATCCGACTGGCTTTGTGAACAAGGAGACACCCCATTAGCGTATGACACCCTCAAAACATACCTTCTACAGCAGTACTCGCCGTCGCCAGCCGCCCGTATAGCAAAGCTTTTTCAGCTCTCGCAACAACCGTTGGGGGACCAAAGGGCTTCGCTTGCCCTCAGAAAAATGACCATTATCGCTCGCCTTCAACCTGCTGCAGACGGCTCTCCTCGTGAGGTGAACCTACTTCGTGCCCTTTGGATACGCCGTTTACCTGAACCTGTACGCGCTGCCATACCCGATGTCGATAGTTTACCCATAAAGGACTTGATGACCAAAGCCGACGCCCTTATGGACAGCCACTTCAAAACCTCCATCAACGCCTCCACCCATGACGACGAGGATGCCTATTCAACGTCAACCGAAGCTGACATGAATGCCGTAGGACATACACGCCTACCCCGTGACGTGCCGAAGCGGCGACAAAGCCGCCCACCACCTACCGATCACTCGCGACACAACGAACGACTTCTACAGCCACTTACTACCTCCCAACTGCTACTGGTAGTAGCAGTTTTGCTACTACCACTTCAGATTTGGGGCAACCGCGAAGAAATGTGCCAAAGATTGTCAGTGGCCAAAAAACGTGTAAGTAGGCCATCGCTTGTGGCGGTGGCCTCTCATGTTTCTAATCTTTTCTTTTTACAGGATGCAGGAATGGGCGTGCGATTTTTGGTAGACACGGGTGCTTGTCGTTCTCTTTTGCCAAGGAAACTCTTCAAGGCACAACGTAGTCTGTCTACATCTGCCGACGTCCACTTGGTAGCTGTCAACGGATCTGCGATACCCACCTACGGTTACGAGAACATCACATTATCGTTCGGAAACGGTAAATTCAATTGGAAGTTTCTCGTTGCTGACGTCACAATGCCAATCCTCGGTGCGGATTTCCTCTCTCATTTCCACCTTCTGGTCGATGTCGCCCACCGACGATTGGTCAACGCAGACTCTTACTTGTCGACACCTCTTCAACCCGCCCCCTTTAACCTCGCTCTCCACATCAGCGCACTCACGGATGCCTACACCCACCTCCTCACGTCATACCCGGAAGTTTTCCGTCCAGAACTTCGCCAAATGCCCACGGTTCCTGCCAAGCACGGTATTTATCACCATATCAAGACGACAGGACCCCCAGTCTTCGCAAAATTTAGACGTCTGACACCGGAACGATTGGCAGCCGCCAAACAGACGTTCGCCGAAATGGAGAAAATGGGCCTTTGCCAAAAGGCCTCCAGCCCATGGTCGTCACCCTTACACATCGTTCTGAAGAAAGACGGCTCCCTCCATCCGTGCGGGGATTACAGGCGCCTAAACATGCAAACAGAACCGGATCACTACCCCCTCCCAAACATTGCCGATGTAACCTCCTACCTGCACAAAGCGAAGGTTTTCTCTACGCTCGACCTCCTGAAGGGGTATTATCAGGTGCCTATGAACCCAGAAGAAATCCCCAAGACCGCCATCACCACTCCGTTTGGCACATACACCTTCAATTACTCCTGTTTTGGCCTTCGTAATGCTGGGGCAACGTTTCAACGTCTCATGGATGGCATCTTAGGGGACCTCACTTTCTGTGTATGTTATGTGGACGACATACTTGTGTTCTCCTCCTCAAAAGAGGAAAACCTCCGTCACCTGCGCATCGTGCTCGACCGCCTGCAACAAAACGGCCTTGTAGTCCGGTACGACAAGTGTACCTTTGGCTCCAATGAAGTGTCGTTCTTAGGGCACCGTATCACTCCTGAAGGAGTTCATCCGCTCCCTGAGAAGGTAGCAGCCGTTCAGAATTTCCCCGCGCCCTCGACCGTCAAAGGTCTGCAGGAATTCTTGGGCATGATCAACTATTATCACCGTTTTCTACCAGCCATTGCCGCTACTCTTGCTCCCCTCTACGCCTCCCTCAAGGGCAAGCCAAAGGACCTGAAGTGGGGTCCCCTTCAAGAAGCAGCCTTCTGCAATGCAAAGAAGGCCCTATCAACTGCTGCGGCTCTCACTTTTCCTATCCACACGCCCCTCTCCTTCTCTCCACCGATGCCAGCGACGTCGCTATTGGTGCAGTACTCGAGCAGGTGGTCAAAGGCTCGCCCCGCCCATTGGCCTTCTTCAGCAGAAAACTGTCCAAGGCAGAATCGGGTTATTCTACCTTTGATCGAGAATTGCTGGCGGTGCACTTGGCTGTCCGTCACTTTCGCCATTTCTTAGAAGGTACGCCCTTCGTCATTCGCACAAACCACATGCCTCTGGTGCACGCCTTCACTCGACAGTCTGACACCTGGTCCGCCCATCAACGCCGACATCTCTCCGCCGTGGCTGAATACAATTGCACCCTCCAATACGTCCCTGGGAAAATGAATCCCGTTGCCGATGCCCTGTCAAGAAACATGTTGGCTGCCGTTCAACTGGGATTGGATTACAACGCCCTGGCTGAAGGCCAACGATGGGATCCAGAGTATCAAACTTGTAGGACATCCTGCACGTCCCTCCGTTGGGAAGATTTTCCCCTCGAAGACTCCAACACCACCCTCCTCTGTGACGTCAGTACTGGTAGACCGCGACCTTGGATTCCTGCTCCCATGCGCCGACAGGTGTTTGATTTCATCCACGGCCTTTCACATCCCTCGTGCCGTTCTACTGCACAGCTGCTGAAGGCGAAGTTCATTTGGCACGGCATTTCTAAGGATGCTAAGGATTGGGTCCGCGCCTGTACTTCTTGCCAAACTTCCAAAGTACATCGACACACGGATTCAGGAGTGGGCACCTTTCCTCAACCTCAGCGTCGTTTCGCACACATTCACGTCGACGTTGTAAGCCCCCTACCCACATCACAAGGACATCGTTACCTGTTTACCGTCATCGACCGCTCCACTCGTTGGCCTGAAGCCATTCCCATGGAAACTGCAACGTCCGCCTCATGTACATCTGCCTTACTCTCTGGATGGATTTCAAGATTCGGTATCCCTGAGCATATTACTTCTGACAGGGGAACCACCTTCACCTCTCAATTGTGGACATCATTAGCGAATCTCCTGGGCATCACCCTACATCAGACAACGGCCCACAACCCCGCTGCCAATGGAATGGTTGAACGTTTTCATCGCACCCTCAAAGCAGCTTTGATGTCCCGCTGCAAGGATTGCAACTGGTTTACTCAGCTTCCCTGGGTCCTCCTTGGACTAAGGACCACTCCTAAAGACGCCCTCGACGTCTCCGCAGCTGAAATGGTGTATGGCGATCCGTTGGTCGTCCCTGCCGAATTTTTTCCTTCTACAACCTCCTCCGACGATCTCCAGCGCATACGTCACGTCGTGGGAAAATTTACTCCGTGCCGCCAGACTTACAAGCCCCCAGCGAAGCATCACATACCAACGGACTTGCACTCTGCAACGCACGTCTTCCTGCGCAACGACACCAGCAAGCCACCACTAACGCCCCCTTACACGGGCCCTTTCCTTGTGATCCGACGCAGTCCGAAAGCATTCCTCCTAAACATTCGGGGCAAAGAAGACTGGGTCTCCATTGATCGTCTAAAACCTGCTTATCTTCTGCCAGATGACCCGCCTACAGTTCGCCTCTCTAGATCAGGGCGCCCTATTTAACATGTACAGTATGTCATTTTTAGGGGGGGAGCCATGTACCAACCGTGTTTCACACAATTGTACATAATTCCTTTTGTATATATTATGCTTGTATCTTCGCTCTTCCCTCGCACTAAAATGAACATGAAAATTCATGTCTGGTTTTTCCTCTGTGATATTGTCTGTCTTGTGAACTTGTTATGTCCTGTTGCCTTGAGGTTTTGTATATAACGAGAATGTTCTACAATAATATAACTAAGTCGTTTCCAACCTGCCTTTGAGTTCACAGCCTTGCTTGGCGCCGTCACAGATTGGTTCTAATATCCGAGAGGGTCTATTTACATCCAAACTTCAGGACATGAATGGCCTGACTATGCCCAGCCAAACCAAATATTGGTAGTTCAGGCTGACGATAGATGTACGATAGCAGAGTTTTTTTAAATATACTTAAAGTAATCATAACATTCAAAACAAAAACACTTGTCTCGAGAATAAAATAGAAATTATGCTTATGTAGTAATGGAAATTGTCAATGAAATGGGATACGAGGTAAACATTTTGTTGTCAAAATCCCCCTTGTATCTTTAATTCGATGTTACTGGCAAATATCTAGGTTATTAACCCACCATTTAACTTGTTTTCCTTGGCACACCCTGGCAGGTAATTTCTACCAGAGCATTTTTTGAGCAATGGATTGGCCAAAAAGCTGATTTCATGACTATCTCATTCAGCTAGGAACACTTTTCTTGGATACAAGGGTGTTTCTATTGGTTGGATAAGTATGCATGGACATAGCTGAAATATATATATATATATATATATATATATATATATATATATATATATATATATATATATATATATATATATATATATATATATATATATATATATATATATATTGCTATGTATATTCCTGTGAAAATTCCATTGTTCTACCACTTTATGTTAGATTTCTATTCTTTAAGGTGGGAAAGTGTCCCATTTTTACTGTCTCTAATACATGTATTTATTTCTTGTTATATTTCATTATGTTTATATATAATATCAGACAATTTTATGAAAATGCCATGCCTTTAGCTAAGGTAAAAATGGTATATCAATGGATTTTCAGTTAATTATATATTAATTTGATTTGCTCGATTTATTTAGTGTGCCTTTTTGGAGGATGCTGTGTATTGTATATATTTTCATTATTTTTTTTCCGAATTCTATGTACTTTTATCAATTTTATACTTATTTTCTTACCATTGCATGTTGACTGACTGCTGAAGATGATTGCCATTGAGGGGAAATATTTCAAAGCATGCAATATTTCCTACACCAATGATGTCAAAACTCCTAAAGAAAAAGATACCGAAGCCCCTAATGGCTATGAATCAACGTTCATTCAGCTAGTGAGTGTTGTACATGAGGTATTTGATGGTCTGGATGTCATGAAGATGAAAGCCCTACAGAACTTATAAATTTCTCTGTTTGCAATAATATAGTGACTTATTCCATTGAGAAAATTGAAGTCAGACTCTAGAATCCTTTCAACAGCAGACCGTCATTCTGGCAGCCACAAAAAGAACTGAGACCGAGATTTTCTCAGAGAATGTTTCCACTGGCCAAGTGGTGGAAGTTGTAGTTTCAGCAACTCCAATTAGTTACTTTTAGCCAGCACCTGTTTTGGTTGGATGAACACAACAAGACAGATCAAGTGTTTAGATATGCACAAATTATCAGAGCAGAATTACCTATGAACTAGTACATAACATCTTGGCAAGGGTACTATGCAGCAATGATAATGAAGGTACTATTTCTGCGAAAAGCTTTAAGCAGCTGTATGGCAAATATCATTGGTATGCCATGTCAATTGCCAAAGATCTACTGCACTGTGTTTCAAGTGGAAGAATGGAGACACCGAAGCCTGTTATGTTACCTCTGACTATGAAGCACCTGACAAACAGTCTTATCCAGGAACTGAGGACAGCAATGGTAGACAGACATCTGAAGCTAGTTGAGGAGGAATATTTAATATTCACCCCTCCTAGCATACAACCAAATGTACATTTTATCGTGAATTAGGATAATATTGTATAAATGAAGAGACACTTGGGAGCATGGTATAACATATTGCACCTCCTTCTCCTGATGATGCTGCTTCCACTACATCTTTGGCAGGTGTCATGTCTACTAGAGGGAAGGGAAAGATATAATTGATTCCAGAGCCCAACAAGATATTGTCATATAATTCTGGATGGTGATGCAATCCTTACAACATGTCTATCATAAGTCATGAGGTTAGATTCTCAAAACCATGTGGATGTTAGGGAGAAGGACATAGCCTAGTGCAAGCTGAGAAGTCAGACAGATGATGATTATATACTTATAGGACTGAAGTTAGTTCCAAGTTTATCTGGATTCAATGCAGCTGGTAGCAACAACATTCCAGCAATTTTTAGTGAGGACTGCACAGTGATAGGGGCTTCTACCTCTGAGCTTTCCAATGTGTGCACTTTCATGAAGCAATCCACCCTGATAAGTAGAAAACTATGTTGGGAAGATATCATCATTGTTAAATATCCCACAATCAATGGCAAAGTTAAAAAAAAATCACGTGGAAATGACCAGGGGAATTCCCAAATGTTGTATCTAGGATGGGTGCATTCCACACAATCAAGATTTCCCCAGACCTTCTTAGCAAGAGATATGGTAATGATGGGTTGTCACAAGTACTTACTGAAGCAGGTATCATTGCACCTGGAGAGCTTTGTCACTGGCGTCCTTAGTGGTTATCAGTAACACAGGGGTCTTTGGGCACATAAGGTCATGGAGGAAGCAATGCAATGGTTCCCCTTGAAATCGTTCCAATAATAAATGAAAGAGAATGAAAGAAGTGAATATGGAACTGTCAGACAGGAGCTGAGTAGAGTCTACTAAAGAAATTTAATAGACCGTAAACTCCTGTCCAACAAATTAAGATGAGAATCAGCAACGGAAGACCAACAGGAGAACAATACTCAAAACAAGGTAGAATGAAAGAATTAAAACAATTCATTGGAATAGATTGATCACCAAAAGTCTTTAAAGACTTTCTCAATAAGCCAATTTTTTGTGCAATTGAAGAATACACAGATGTAATGTATTTCCCAAATGTAAAATTTGCTGTTGAGAATCACACCTAATTTTAAAAGTCATCAGAGTTGAAGAAATATTATAAAAGCTGAGATCAGGATGTTGAAGAGCCACTGTTCTTGACATGCATACATTCATACTTTGAGTTTTGCTAGGATTCAGCTTCCTACCCCATAATTTGGACCATGCACTAATTCTAGCTATATCTCTATTAAGGGATTCAGCAACCCCAGATCTACTTTTAGGAGAAGGAATTGATGGAAAGAGAGTTGCATCATCTGCATATGTAACAAGCCTGTTTTCTAGGCCAAATCACATGCCATGTGTATATAGTATGGAAAGTAATGGGTCCAGAACCTTACCCTGTGGAACACCAGATATAACATTTCTATATTCACTATGGTGCCTATCAACAACTCTTCGAGATATATTACTTATGAATTCAATAATAATGCTAAGAAACGACCCACCCACTCCAAAATGTTTTTAAACATTGGCATCATGATTAACATGGTTAAAGGCAGCACTAAAATCAAGGCCAATCATGCAAACTTCCTAATCACAATCAAAGCATTTCTCTACAGCACTAGAGAGTGTAAGAACGGTATCACATGCTCTAAGGCCTTTACGAAAACCAAATTGTAAACTAGGGAATAAACCTGTTAAAATATTTTGTAGGAAGACCTTCTAAAATTTCAGATAATATGGGAGTTATGAAAATTGGGAGGTAATCAGTTGGACATGAGTAGCCACAAACACTTTTACATAGTGCAGTAACGTTACCAACTCTTCAGCAAATGCTTAAAGCTCCTCTTCTTGCTAACTTGCGTAAAATAACATAACTTTAGAACTAAGAAATCTGCAGTCTTTATAAAGCCTAAAGAAAACAGAATGAGGAAGTTCGAGTTTCTCATTACTTGGCTTACTGTCAAACACATCAGCCAAAAAGGGTTGCCTTTTCTTGAAGACAGTGAGTGACTGAGCATTCTGGTTTAAGTAGAGGGGGAACTGTTACATCTACACCAAAGAGTGCAGATTTAAGGTTAGTCCACCACTTCTGCTCCTGAGTTGTACCAGAAAGAGTTTTTTTTTTATGGTTAGATTGTATTCCTTTTCAATTGAAGAATAAACTCTCTTAGCAAATGCTCTAAGCTGAGTATAGTTATTCCAGGTCAAATCTAATAAGTTACCCTTCCAAAGATGATAGGCCTCCTGCTACTCCTAATAAGCATGTCTACAGCCATCATTGAACCATGGCTCCTCCTTCACTTGGTACCTTAGCACACGAGAAGGGATGCGCCCATCAATTATGCTGACTAGATTCATTCAAAGGGTGAACAGGATCAACACTACAATAAAATTGTGACCACTTCAAGCCCAAAAGATCAAGAAAAATCATATTCCAGCCTGCTTGAGATTTCATATAAATCTTACATGAATATGATACATCAGGGACAGGCTGCGCAGTCTTCACTACTAATGAAATCAAGGCAGGATCAGATATCCCGACAGGAGAACTAACCATACTTGTTATAACGTCAGTGGAGTCAGTATACGAGGTCAAAGCCGTTACCAGACTTTAGGGTAGCTTCACTCAAAATTTGTTCATTGCCTGATTCAGTCTAAAGCTCTTAAGCCATTGCAATCAATAGGAGAAGCAGAACTTATCCACTCCCTATGGTGTGCATTAAAATCACCAAGAAAAACAAAAGACGCCTTTCTTATTATTATTATTATTATTATTATTATTATTATTATTATTATTATTATTATTATTTTATCTTTACCATAATAGTAAGACGACAATAGAAGATAGAATCATCCATGTCTGGATTCCGGTAGATCAAATACAAATAGAGGTTGTTATGCCTGCCATAATCTTTAATTACCTGAATCTCATGACATCTATATTCCTACCAGGACTTACGAGAAGCAGGGTATTCATTCCTAATATACACCACCATTCCCCTGGCATTAGGGATGGGATCACGTTTCAACATTATTGGCTTCCTAAAACCAGTTATAAGGAGCTCAGATGAGTGCCTCATATTAGAAATCAAAGTTTCTGAGCACACAAGAATATCATACTATCTGGATGCAACTATAAGGTCTTGAATATTTGTATGAAGACCACGAATATTTAAATACATTAGATGACATTGACGAAATCTAGGACGTACTGGTCCGGGATTTTGCTCAATGTCTCTAGACAGCATAAGAATTAATGGTAATAAAAAGGAGACAACACACTTAAAAACTAAATTAACCAGAATAATAATAAATACCATATATACATAAATATAAATAAAGTGATAGATCAAACTCATAAACAATAGAAAAACAGTCGGAAAAACTGATCAACATAGAGGAGCTAATACACCCTGCATGGCTAAATACCTTCCAGGGACAGTAACGATGGCTTTGAGAAGAAATAGAATCAGATGAGGAAAAGATAACCTCTTGATAAACCCCCAGGCATCCATGTCCATTTTATTAAGCCTGCCTAACACACCATTTCAAAAAAACAGGAGGAAGAAAAACCAAAGATAAAATAGTGTGATCGAGTGTATCCTCAAGTAAGAGAACTCTAACCCAAGACAGTGGAAGACCATGGTACAGAGACCAGTGCAATACCCAAGACTAGAGAAATATGGTGTGATTTTGGAGCTTCCTTCTCCTAAAAAAGCTGCTTACCATAGCTAATGAATCTCTTCTACCCTTACCAAGAGGAAAGTAGCTACTGAACAATTCAAGTACAGTAATAAACCCCTTGATCGAAGAAGAAGTGTTGGGTAATTTTAGTGTTGTGAGGGATATGAGGAAAGATGAGAATGTGTAAAGAATAGGCCAGACTATTCGGTGTGTGTGTGTGTGTAGGTTAACTAAAATTGAGCTGTAATAGGGAAAGGAATCCAATGCTTTAGTGTCTGGGAAGCTAAAGGATGCAATAATTCTTTAGCAGTAGCATCTCAACGGGTGGTTGGTGCCCTGGCCAACATACTGTTGTTCCTTTTGTGGAAAAGAGACTGTAAAAGGTGAAGTCAACTTTTTTACTCCAATACCAAAATATAACTTGCAGATATATACTAATCAGGTGAAGTTAAAAAGAGCCAGGTCAACATCAACTTATAATCATCAACTTAGTCAGAGGGTTATTTGCTAGGATAGTTATGACAGCTCAGAATCTGCAGATAAATAGGCAAGAGGTCTTAAAGTGTCCACTCAGACATTTGCAGTGTTCTCTTGCCACCATAGATGGTGTCCCTACAAAGACTGTAAAGGCCAACCTTCTGCTCATATTTGAAGAGAAGGCTGAACCATTTGAAGATGTTCCAACATGTGGTATTTGTTGGAATGACCATACTGCAGTTCCTGAAAGCTGTCCCAGGGACGTTAGTTGACCTGGCCATCCATATCTTCTAGCTCATGAAAATGCACTCATCTCAAGAGTAGATCAGCACTGACCTGATTATATACTAGTATCTTGATATCTCCATCAAGAATACTGATAGAGGAAGGTAATGTGCATCAGGTACCATTCAGACCACCATTCAGAGAGACAATCAGAAGTACCCTCCCAGTTGAAGAAACACCAAGTGGTGGTAGAGTAAGACAAACCTGTCAAGCTTCCTAGTAGATGAGTGATAGTAACCACAATATATCTCAATTAGTAAAGACTTTGGATGCTCTACATTAATCATGGCATGAAGTGTCTGGATACAGATGCCCAGATAATCTCCAGTCTAGATGGTCATTGCTAGGATATGATTGAAAACAACATTCAAATCCACTGGAATGATCAACAATCTACTCAAGTGCATTGTTATGGTTCATCAACTGTAACTACAGTAAAGATCAGTGTGGGTGGCATGTGCTCCTCTAGAAATAATGCTTAGCCATGACAGATGCTTGATGGTGCAGTGACTGCAGTAATAATCAGACCACTGACAGGACCGAAACGGACTCGAATAATGTAAATTGAATACTTACAGAACAAAATCAGAGCATATTTTTCATATTGTGCTATAAAAAAATCTCCAATTTATGTAATGTATATAAATTTATTGTGATTGTTTATAGTATCATTTTTATAGTTTTATCTGTTCATCCTCAATTAAGTTTTATAGTTTTTCAAAAGAGGGTAAAATTATCAAGTTACAATAAAGGAACTGTCAGTTCGGAAAATCACTTGTAACAGGACATAAACATAAATCCCAAATAAGAAGCAGGACATATGTTTCAATTTGTAGTGCACTTTATTTTGGCTAATAATGTTAATGGATATAAAATAACGTAGTAGAAAAAAAAGGATTTTTACCCGAAGAAAACAAAAGTTTGAGAAGTTTGGAATTTGTTCCCAGCTGACCGATGTGAAGCCATGAAATTTACTTTTTGGCCGACCCATCGCTTACAAAACCCTGTCAACAATTACTTGCTTGGTTGTGCAAATGATAGGTGAAAAATTTTTCTTATATGACTTAGGAACCTGCTGTTAACATCAGACTAAAGTTACAAGGGGGTGTAACAAACTCTTGAATTAGGTTGTAATTTACATTTAGCCCACGGACTAAAAACCTGCCAAAAGGAAAATGAATGGGATACCATAATAAAGAAAGAAAAGAAAGGAAAAAGAGACTGCATACTAAACAGCTATTTATGACACCGACCACAAAAAAGGGCTATTGATGGATGGAAAAAAAGGCAATAAGTAAACACTCCGTGATGCCCGTTCGCTCCATTAAAAATTTCCTCCCAGACATTTCCTCTTTTCACACTTTTCTTCGGCGACCTTTTTGCTTTCAACAGTACCCATTGTTTTTCAGTTTCCCTACACCTTATACTAATGGTTGAGTACTTGCTGCAATAAAGACTATTGTAGCTCTCGCAAAATTTTCTTATGCAAATACATCATCAGCATTATTATTATTATTATTATTATTATTATTATTATTATTATTATTATTATTATTATTATTATTATTAGCTAACCTACAAACCTTGTTGGAAAGGCAGGATGCTATTAGCCCAAGGGAGCCAACATGGAAAATAGCACAGTAGGGAAACTAGAAGAGAAGAGATGAACAATCAAAATAAAATATTTTAAGAATAGCAACAACATTAAATTATATTGTTTATATAGAAACTATAAAAACATGAACAAGAAGAAGAGAAACTCCACCGTCAAGCAAGAGAACTCTAATCCAAGACAGTGGAAGACCATGGTACAGACGCTATGGCACTACCCAAACTAGGGAACAATAGCTTGATTGTGGAGTGTCCTTCTCCTAGAAAAGCTGCTTACCATAGCTAAAGAATCTGTTCTACCTTTACCAAGAGGAACTTAGCCACTGAACAATTACATTGCGGTAGTTAACCCCTTGAGTGAAGAAGAATAGTTTGGTAATCTCAGTATGGTCAGGTGTACTTTCTCGTCAGTCAAAAGGATAGTATCTGAACGGGTGGCTGGTGCCCTGGCCAACCTACTACCTACAAGTTATAATAAGAAAAAAGGAGATATTTCCGTTTATAGCAGCATTTCCATAAATATGAACGTGCTTCATGGCAAACGTCGTACAATAAAACAAGTACTTGAGACACACACAGACACACACAAATTACTCGCTGCATATTCTCAGAACAATTGGGTAAGCTAATCAGAATTTTTTTTTTTTTACTTACATGTTCACAATAAATGCTTACTCAAACACATACGCCCCCCCCCATATATATATATATATATATATATATATATATATATATATATATATATATATATATATATATATATATATATATATATATATATATATATATATATATATATATAAATGTATATATGTATGTATATATATGTATACACACAGTATTTGTATGTTTGTATTTCATCTACCTGTAAGAAAGGCTTGCATATTTATAATCATCATCAACATCGTCATCTGTTGTTGCTAGTCCACCACAGGACAAAGGTCTCAGGCATGTTCTTTCACTCCCTCCCATTTATGGTCTTTCTATGCCAGTCTATGAAATTTTCATATTTCGTCAATCCATCGTCTTTTATTCCTTGTGCTTCGTTAGCAGTTTCTAGGTACCCATTCTGTTATAATTTATGACCGTCTATCATTTGGCATTATTTTCCTTAATTTTTGTCAGAATATACTCTACTTTATTTTGCTCTCTTATCCATATTGCCCTTTTTCTGTTTGTTAGTTTTAGTCCCATGATTATTCTTTCCATAGCTCTTTGAGTTGTAACAAGCTTATGTTCTAAGGCTTTAGTGATTTTCCAAATTTCTGATGCATAATCTAATATTGATAGGACCATCTGATTAATACTTTTCTTTTCATTTTGTATACCAAAATAATATCATTTCGTATACCAAAAGCTCTCCATCCTATCCTAATCCTTCGTTTCATTTCAGTTTCCTGTCCCAGGAAAAACTTACTGTCTATCCTAAGTACGTATTTTCATTAACAATCTTTAGAGCATTGGTCATCCAAAGATTGTGAGTTTTTTTGCCTGGGGGTCTCTTTACGAGTTTTAGATTACTCGTGGACTTCTTTCAAATTAATTACTATGAATATTGCAAAATATACTGTACTGTTACTAAAACACCTTATCATTATCAAACAAATATAGCCTATATTAAAAAATAACTTTTTTTTACAAATAATAGTGAAATTAAGTAACTGAAACATAACATTTCCTTTTTTTGGAAAACCAGATTACATATTGATGAAAATTGAAGCTTTAATCCAATGAAACTATTCTTATTTATTTCCAAACCAAACAACTAATAAGAAAATGGAACCTATGTGGAACAAGATTTTTCCTTGTGCGGGGTGGGGGGTGGGGGGTGGGGGGTGGGGTGGTGGTTGTGGCAAAACAAATATGATAAGAAAATGCCAACATTTGTTAGCAAATGTATGTTCAATTGGTGAGTGCATTTGTTTCA
>NC_090745.1:61318922-61338922 GCF_036898095.1 Palaemon carinicauda | reverse complement strand
ATATTTTCATAAATTATTATCTAATGAAACAGGTGATTTCATAATTCTTGAAGTGTCATTTTGTCTTAAGCCTAAGGTCTAGTTCATATTCAAATTTCGACAGATTTACTTTTTGGTGTTAATCTTGAATTGTTACTGTTTTATAAAATATATATAATTTTATAAAGTGTGTATTATTTCAATTACCAATAATCATTTCAGTGCCTTATCCCTGACTAAGAACCGAAGTAAGAGGCTAATTTTAGAATACTTCCCATTAAAAGTAAAGTACTCACCGAGTTTTGTTTTGAGTGTAAGTAAAGAGACCCTTAGATATTCAGTATTCATATATATAAACGACTGGGAGTTGCACAGCATTCTTTGAGCTCGGAGGTATTCTCTTGTGTATCAAATTATGTAATGTAAAGCTGGTGAGTGTGGGAGCTTAGGAGTATACGTAATTCGCTAGTCGTAATTTTTATGTTTTGGTCCCCAGACCTGGGATCGAGCTAGTCTGTTTTAAGTATTGGTGATATCAGGCCCTGTTTTCATTAAAGGTTTGATCAGTTTAGTGTTGATAGGATTTCTTGTATTGTTAGGAAATATTTTGTTTGGAGAGGTATAATTTTTTGTAAAGTACAAGATGTCTCAGTTAAATGTACAGGAGTTTTTGGAAAACACAATTGTTCAGAAACTATCAGAAGCTTAAGTAAATACAGCTCAGTGCCTCGCTATTTTAATGGCATATGGCGGCCATGCAACTAGTGGAATAAGTAAAGCTCAAATCAACTGTCTAGCCTTAGAAGCATTGATAAACTCAGAAAAGTTGACAGAAGAAGATAATGCAGTAGCTCCCGACCTTTTGGAGAATGCTGAAGCAGAATTCGTAGAGAAGCAAGTATCAGATGACCAGCAAACTGAAGGAATGAAAGCAGAAATAAGTGTAGAGGCTGAAATTAGACGAATTGCAGCAGAAGAGAATTTGATTAAGTTGAAGATGATGGCAGATAGGGAAGAAAGAGAGAGAGAAAAGGCTAGAGAAATTGCAATACTTGCAAGAGAAATGAAAAAAAAGAGAGAGAAGAGACAAGAGAAGTTGCAAGATATGCAAGGGAAAGGGCAATAGAAATTGCAAGACGGGATGAAAGAAAGAGAGAAGAAGCAAGAGAAATAGCAAGACATGCAAGGGAATTGGAACTGTTCAATGCTCGTGCAAGGTTGTCGTCAACTCAGACTGGTGTGACCCATGCTATGCACGATCCGGAGCATAGGTTGATCCCGAAATTTACGCAAGAACCTCAGGATAAGTTCTTCAACCATTTTGAAACTATCGTGTCAAAGATGGAAGGGCTAGGAGATAAATGGCCAGCGTTATTGCAGAGTGTCGTTATTGGAAAAAGATGCAGTGAGTATCTTGCCTTCTCTCAAGACCAGAGGAAGGAGTATCAAGAAATTAAGAGGATTGTGCTGCAAGTGCATCAGATAACCCCTAAATATTAAAATGAAAGTTTATGAAGTTTGCGAAAGAACAAGAAAATTACTTTCTTGGATTATGCTTATCAGATACTACCATGTTTTAAGAGGTGGATATAGGCTGCCAAAGTCAGTGAGAGGGCTGATTTAGGAGTACTGGTAGTGCTGAAACAATATTCACAAGGAATTCCTGAATACTTTCGAACATACTGGGGAGAGAGAGAGAGAGAGAGAGAGAGAGAGAGAGGGAGAGAGAGGGAGAGAGAGAGAGACATGATAGAGCTACTCTTCTGAGTGAAGATTATAATATTATCAGCCGTAAACACTTCTCCGGTATGAAGTTTCAACCATCGTTCCGACCAAGTTTCAAGTATTCACCGAATCATGGAAACCAGTTCAGTAGCAACTATGGAAACAAGTTCAATAGTTACAGCAGAAGTGCCACTAATACTATTCCAAATCAGAATGTGCAGAATGTGATAGTACCACAGCAACAATCATCGAATCGTCCTTCTTCAGCTGTTGTGAAAGACGTGCAGAAGATTAATATCGCCTCTTATAAGTGTGGCAAAAAATACCATATCACCAAGGATTGTTGGTAGAACTAATCGAAAGCTGTCTCCCAAGAGGTTAAGGGAAATTCAACTCAACAGAATATGTAGACGAGGAATGAAACGGAAAAATAAACCAGCTAATATTCACACAACGAATAGGACAACCCCAAACAGCGTGGATGCCTTTAAACCGTATATCTATGAAGGTATGTTAGCCTCTTTGAATGGGAGCGAGCAGATCCCGGTCAAGATATTGCGCCACACGGGATGTAATCATAGTGTGGTGATGCGAGGCCTACACCCAATGGTGGAACAGTCTCTCAAAGGAGATTCTGTTATTTTGAAGGGAATAGAAGGTGAGGAGGTTACCCATATTTGCCGCTTGAAACTGTCATGCGAATTGGTGACAGGTCATTTTGATTTTGCGCTAGAGGATTCATTAGCTGTCATAGAAGTAGCAGTCCTACTGGGAAAGGAGGTTAGTGGAATGCTGTTTGTGCCTTGGCCCATTGTAATGGAGAAACCACTGAAGTATAGTCCTACGACTGAACACGAGAAGGACTACCCGTATCTGTTTCCAGTTGTGTGACGACTAGGAATGTGACAATGAAGTGGCTGCTGAAGAAGACTGAGAAACCGAAGGAAAGATGAACTTGGAAGATTTATTTACGAAAGAAGAGATTTCCCATGATAGTACACAAGAGGTGAGCTCCCGAGAGAGCCTGAGAGAAGAGGAAAGACAAAGGAATGTACAGGAAGACAAGGAAGCAATGGGTTTGGAAGAAATAGAAAACTGAACATTAGAAGTAAGACAAGTGAGTCATAAAAGGCTGATAAGGATGCAATAGAAGGATGTGACGTTAACAGAATTATATACCGTGTGGTGAATGAGACATAGGTGCAGCAATCTCCCACCTGGTATTACCTCAAGGATGGATTGTTTATGAGGAAGAATAGATCCGTTGATATCCATGGGAATGCCGAATATGGTATATACCGTCAGATAAGGGTTCCCGCACCGCTGAAAAGACATGTGATCACCGTAGCACATGAGATGGGACACATGGGAATAAGAAAGACGATGGAGAAGATTCTGAAACACTTTTTCTGGCCTGGCATGCATAAGGATGTGAGTCAGTTTGGCCGTACATGTCACGTTTGTCAGATAGCTGGAAAGCCTAACAAGTATATCAGTAAGGCTACCTTACACCTGATTGAAGCACGGAGAGAACCCTTCAGCAGGGTAATGATCGATATTATGGGATGTTACCAAGAACGAAGAAAGGCCACGAATATGTTAACTTTATTGTGTCCAGTCAGGAACATCAGTGCCAAATTATCGCCAAGAAGTTACTAGACTTTTTTACCAAGTTTGTTATTCCGGATATTGTTCAGAGTGACCGAGGAACAAATTTAACATCAAAATCGTTTCAGGACGGGATGAAACTGCAGAAAGTGAGACAACAACTGTCTACTGCCTATCACCCAGAGACCCAAGGTGCATTAGAGAGATTTCATCAATACCTAAAGAGTATGCTAACAAAGTACTGCAATGAAACAGGAAATGAATGGGGCATTGGACTGCCTTTGATGCTATTTAAGGTAGGCAATGCTTATCAAGAAAGCTTGGGAATTAGCACGAATGGAGAATGGTGTTTTGGACGAGAAGTAAGAGGACTGATTAAAATGTTTGAAGAAAAATCGAAAAATCAAGAGGAAACAAATAGAGAATATGTCAAAAACTTGAGGAAAGGGATCTCCAGGATAAAAAAAATTTTCCCTCGAAAAACTGAAAACGATTGATATGAAAACTAAGAACAGTCAGTTTGCGGTAGGACATCTGGTGTTGGTTTTCTTACTGATAAGGAAATTCCTTCTCACGAACAAGTTCTAAGGACCTTTCCGGATTTCGGAGAAGATCAGTGACCTGACCTACGTTATCGAAACAATTGGAAGAAGGAAAAACCAAAGAAAAGTACACCTTAACTTATTGAAACTATACTTGAGAGAAAACGAGACCGAAGCTTCACAGGTATGTACGGCGCAAATCATTCCACAGAAGACGACGACGGATATGATGTAGGGGCTGTAAGCAAAGACAATAATTCTTTAATCATTAGGAACTTAGAAGAGAAATTAACGCATTTGAATAAAGAGCAGCAAGAGGTATTGAGCTGATTGATTAAAAGTTTTTCTGTAATTTTCTCAGACGTCCCAAAACAAACCAACTTGACGAGGCATGAGATACACCTTAAAACCACGGAAAGACCATTCAAACAACGGTCCTATCTACTGTTGCCATATCACCGAGAAGTCAAGAGAAAAGAAGTGGACTAATTGTTACAAAACTGATTAGCTAAACAGAGCTCTAGCCCTTACATTTCTCCATGCTTACTCGTGAAAAACCCAAACGGATCATTCAGTATGTGTACGGACTATAGTAAGTTTAATTCGATCAGTGTGGCAGACAATTACCCATTGCAACTCATAGACCAACTAATAGACAACATTAGACAAGCGAGGTTCACCTCTAACATCGACTTGTTAAATGGCTATTATCAGATTCCTTTGGACAACAGCACAAAATTATTATCAGCTTTTATAACCTCGCTTGGGTTGTATCAATACACAGTTATGCCAACGAGTGATGAATAACCTTCTAGGATTGATTGAAGGAGTAGGCATATATCTCGATGATATTGTAATTATTCATTGACTTGGGAAGAGCATCTCCGAATCCTGGAGAAGGTATTTCAAAAGCTGTGAGGAGCACATCTGCTGATTAACCTGGAGAAGAGCGAATTTGAAACAGCAACAGTTCAGTACATAGGATTTGAAGTCAGAAGAAAACAAATCCCCCCGGTAGCCGGTAACGTTGAAGGAAAAAGGAAAGCTTCTCCCCCACAGCAACAAGGAAGCTATTACGGCAGTTTTTAGGAATGGCAGGTCTCTACAGAAGTTTTTACCCGAATTTTTCGGCTGTAGGCACTACCTTGACAGACTTGACTAGCCCCAAGAAAAAGTATATATGGACCATCGAATGCCAGGAATCCTTCGACAAGATAAAAGCCATATTATCATTGAAACTGATACTGTAAGTCCAGGATTGCAACAAGAAATACCTCATCCAAGTGGATGTGTTAGACAATGAGATTGGGCTGCCCTATTGCAAGAAGACAGGGAAGGAATTTTTCACCCTGTCTGTTTCATGTCATCGAAGCTGAAGAAGAATCCAAAGGCCTATTCATTAGTTGAAAAGGAACTGGTAGTGCAAATCACAGCCATAAAGAAGTGTGAAGTTTATGTAAATAGACCACAGAATGAAAAAATTATGGTTTACTCAGATCAATCTCCTTTAAGTTTTGTTAATAAAAGGAATAATAATAATTAATCAAAGGCTAACTAGATCGTCGTTATGTTTGTAATCATATTGTATTAATGTAAAGCATATAACCGGTAAGGAGAACGTGGTTGCAGATTATTTATCTTGGGCTAAATTGATGGATTCGGGCCCGGAATAAATAATCTTTTTGTGGGGAGCTATCTTACGAAACTGGTCTAACATGAGAGTAGATTATTTAGTTCACATATTTCATTTGAGTATTTAAGAGATGTATCGCCACCTTTTAAGGTGAGTTCCACTCATGTAGGATAAAGTGAATGTATGTACATTACAAAAGACTGTCGTCTTTCATTTAGTTTTATTTTCATTCTGTTCCATATATGTAAATTTACGGTATTTTTAAGAATTAATTTTCATTTCACATAGTTTTGCTACGAAGTCTTATGTAATCATGTTAAATGTATGTATGACACACACAAGGTATAAATGTTAAGGATTGCATATGTGATGCTTATTTTAATTCTTTTAAACGTGCAAGTTTAAATTATTTGCATAGTTGGCTTTTTACAGATATATATATATATATATATATATATATATATATATATATATATATATATATATATATATATATATATATATACATATATATATATATATATATATATATATATATATATATATATATATATATATATATATATATATGTATGTACATATATATATATATATATATATATATATATATATATATATATATATATATATATATATATATATATATATATATATATATATATATGCATGCGTGCGTGTGTGTGTGTATATATATATACCTTGAAAACTAATACAAAATATATATTCTGCTAGTTGATGCTATATTATGCTTTACCACGAGTATGGTAAATCTGGCAATGTAATCATTTATCCAATTACATCTATATAAGAAACCTTTGATATATTATTGTATATTTACATTAAAAAATTCCACAAGAGTCATCACTGCCCCCGAGACACCACATAACAAATGTCTTCAGCAAATGACTCCACTAATCTTTTTAATCTTCCAGTGGGTCTTGCTGCTTCTTTCCTGTAACAATTAGATCTAGAAATTCTTGCTAAACTTCAGAAGGACTGATTTTATCCGACAGTAGAAAATTTGCAGATGGTGGCCAGGACATTGGCTGCATTTCCAGTTGTGCATATCTAATATGGCTGCGGAGTACAAATGCAGCTTCTTCCAGTAGTTTTGAGTCTGATGCTTCCCCTTCAAATGCAGATTCCACTACTTGACCTTTTGGTATAAGTGATAAGTATACCCAGGTTCACTTGTGTAGTTTGGCTGCTAAACTTTTATCTGTGAACAAATTTTCTTCATCAGCCTGAAGATCATGGGGTTACTTTCTAACATAACATTTTGCTGTTTTTCTTTGAGCATTCCCAATCTCTCAACATTGTATCTTTCAATAATGCTCTTCTGAACATAGAAGGATATGTACTCAAAGGATGTGCGTTGTTTTGTTGTATGGCCTTCGTATACATCACAACACTATCTTTTCTTCTGCTACCATCTCTGAGTAAGTAACCTTTTTTGTCATGAATTGTGGTAGCAAGTGTCTCTAGCCACCAAATCAGTACCTTGAATTTTAAGTAGAACCTCCTGCTGTTCTTCTGCTACTGTTTTTTTTTTTTTTTTTTTTTTTTTTTTTTTTTTTTTTTTTTTTTTTTTTTTTTTTTTTTTTGCCACAGATTTGACAAGTTTCTCTACCTTCCTTTGCTTTGCCCTTTTATTCTTGTTATAGAATATACTGTACATTCATCAGCTAGTAACAGAACATTTGCGATGCTATGAAGATTAACCCTGAGTGGTTATGATGTACTGGGAGACCCATCAGTTATAGAACACTCCCTTTTTGTTAGCTTTAAAGTATTCGTAAAGTTTTCATAACACCATCGAAGATATCCCTGCAGATTTGAGGAGAATACATTAGGCAAATAAGAACAAATGTGAGTCAACTTCGCACTGTCGGAATTCTGTGATTTTCTTATTAACGCCGAATCTTTGATTTGTTTTAATGATAGTGAAATATCCACGTTAAATCTACATCATTATTCCTCTCTACCTTGGGCGCTTTAACAGGTACCACCTTCAATGGCTTCTAATCACATTTTAAGCTGTTCTTTGCCAATAAAATCATATTCCAATGACCTAAAAAGGTGAACAGATATGTTAAGTTACTTAAATTTGCCATTGCATTTCAAGCTCAGCATGTAGTGAGATGCATGAAGAATCATCAACAAAATTTAAGCTATCAGACTCAACAAATATTTGTGTAAAGCATGGATAAACATAATTATGTTTTTAAATGGTGGTTGTTAGCAAAAACGAAGTATATTTTTTGGCAGACAACCAAAATTTAACAGCTTGTATATCAAGGTTTATTAAGAATATCCTTCTAAAAACCTCCCTAGGGCGGATGTGTGTGATGGGTGGCCCATGGTCTAGATAATGCTACAATAATTTAGAACGGTAGATATTCAGAAACAAGAATACAGTTGTATAATTAAAACTTCTACATTGCTATGATACGTGATAGATCGTTTGGATAATTCCTAGCAACATAAGCAGATGTCCGATACTAAACAGATTCAACGACAAAACATTTAACGCATATTATCAATTATTGTTCATTATAGAAACAGCTATACAACAATAGAAAACATAAAAAATCTTTGAAAATATATTTTTACAATCTACAAGAAAAAATCTAGAGTATAATTCACACACACACACACACACACACACACACACACACACACACATATATATATATATATATATATATATATATATATATATATATATATATATATATATATATATATATATATATATATATATATATATATATATATATATATATAAGATGACCATCACCTAAATCGAGTGAGATTGCTCGAGGATGTCACCAATGGGTTCTCATGTGGCTAACGAGACCAATTGTCGAACCAAATACTCTGTCCCCGTTAAGAAACGTGCTGTCAGGTGGGAATGTTGCTGTGGGTAGTCTGGATAAGCCAGCCTATCTTATTCATGTCTGGGTTTGGCCAATTTTCCTCAATACGCTGCCAATTGTAAATTGGTGATGGTAGGAGACTTTTGCTCACAGAAAACTGACCAGGGCGATAAACAAACTCCTTTCACCACGTTACGATATCCCCACACAGAGAAGGATATATATATATATATATATATATATATATATATATATATATATATATATATATATATATATATATATATATATATATATATATATATATATATATATATATATATATATACACAAAATAATCTCAAACACCCGGCATCCTTCTTCACATACCTTTAACATTCCATTTAAACTTTAGTGTTCCACTAGCGGAAATTCCACTAACCTAACACGATTCCAAAATCAAGAGTATCTGTGATATCCAATTACAAAAATAAAGAATTAGCCGTTATTGGTTCGTAAATGATGCGCCGTTTCTTTATTGATAAATGCTTCTATTTCAA
This sequence comes from Palaemon carinicauda, assembly GCF_036898095.1. NCBI lineage: Eukaryota > Metazoa > Arthropoda > Malacostraca > Decapoda > Palaemonidae > Palaemon > Palaemon carinicauda. The sequence continues at coordinate 61,330,017 of NC_090745.1, read as the reverse complement.
AGTTTATATTAACCATCATGTGAGAAAATTTTACTCAACTTTACTCTACTTTTTTTATGGAATGATTAAAATCTTTGATACTCCGCTCAAAGGGATATTTCACTTTTATTTTATCTTTTTTGTTCTCCCTAGTCTCGTTCAAAATAAATTTCATCAGAAAAATAATCATAGTGGGAATAACCGATGCAGAAGAAATGACCTACAATTAACCACATGAATAAACTAGTGAAATTGAAAAAAAAAAAAATCTTATTTTGTTGTAAGTCAAGCGATATCTACTTGTTCCCAGTAATTTCTAAATTATACTGTAGCATTTCCAGACTTATCCAACACGATTTCAAAATTGTAATGATTTGTAGATCATCCTTTGCGTTTTGTTCGTTGTTACCCAAACACTAAAATTTACTGTTCATTCAAGACTCACAATTATTTACAACCAGGATGCAAAATGTCATTATCCGCTAAAAATGTATTTTTTTTTTTTTTTTTTATTATTATTATTTTCTTTTTTTAATGTTTCACTTGAGAGGTTGTCCAGATTTGGTCTTCCCATCCACAGGTTACATAAAAACACTTCCTAGATTGAGACCATAATTGATTGTGTGTTATTTTGCTTAAGAGGCCCATCAAATCTGCTTTCCACACCCCAGATAAAAAAGGATTCAGATCTAACGATTAAAACCTCTAACATGGCAACACACTGACACTCCGTTATTCAAAAAGTGTCGCATGCAGATAAACTATTTTTGGGGAAAATGTTTACTTAGATTAATCTTTATTTAATTGGCTGGAGAAAGGAAATGTACTTTCAGCTCTAAAAATATTGTTTATTTTTTTGTTTCACCTTTGCATGACTACAGCGGAGCAAAATAAAAAAAGAAATTTGCTAGATTTACTGAATAGTTTTTAAAAGAAAATGACTTGGATTTTAGTACAGAAATCAAGCCTTTAGTGGATGGAAAAATTATATCGAGGTTCGAACCGGTTCGATTTTCCAGTTTGGTGTTCTATCATGAAATAAATTTAGATCGCTTGTAGATAAAAGAACCGACTTTCTTGTCATAAGAAAAGCTTACAAAGTTAAGATTTTTTTTTTTTAGGTTTATTGGCCTAGTTACAACGGTTAATGCTTGAAGCCTTATTAGCATTAACTGACGTTTCACAAGGAAACCTATTAATCTAATAAGTATTTTCAATACATAATCAATTTCAATCAAAGTAAAAATCAAAAGAATTGCATCAATGAATCATTTCCTCAATAATTCTAGGTGATCTGTTTTGACACCTGGCAAGCATCCATATCAACAATAACACAAATTCATACAAAGATGTGTTTTTAATATTTTTATAAGGGAATTAGTTCACTTTTGGTGGAATAAATTCACAAATGATTCTTGTTTTTCAATTCAACAAAGCCAAACTAAGATAAAAAATCTAATGTAATGAACAGGTTTGGTGCTGAACGAAACCAATGCAACAATCACATATTACATCTGATATAAGTAATTCATACATTATAACATAATGACAAAACAAGGGCCGCTTTCATTGCAAAATAAACCAAATTAATAAAATACCTATTGCCAGTTATTGCGTTGAAAACGTTATGCAAGGCATGTGGATGTAATCCCAAGAGACTGACACAGTATAGTCACCCCCTTCGACTTCCACTTCCCCAACTACCAAAACTTAAGACCCTCCAAGAAGCTTTTATTTTTGTCTAAAAAAAAAAAAAAAAAAACTTCCTTACATGCAAAGAAAAAATAAGAAATATTTCAACCAGTCACAGTGCCTCATGACACAAGGTTTTCTTTCACACAGCTACATGTTTAGTGATAGTGTACCTTACGTGTTTCATACACGTTCATACAGTGTAACAGTTTTGCTTTTTTGTCTTATCACTCGCTTGTCCCTGCACTGTTAATACACCAACCTGTGTAAGCCTGATAGGTCATATATAATTTTGTTTGAATTCTTGTGACGTTCTTGCTCACAAGTCTTGGTATTTACGCTCGATGTCTGTTCAACAGAGTTCAGTAGTATTCACCTCATCTCCCAGATATAACTTAATTGCACACTTGCACATTGGTGACCAGCTAAGTGACCAGCTCCTTCCCCCTTACAGCTGTGTCTTACTGTTTGATTATGCCCCCTCCTATGCTGACTCTCCTATCGACACCTCTCCCATGAAACTACCACCCTTCTCCAGTACAGAGGTATTCGCCTGGTTTCAGTGCACAGAGGTCCAGTTCCGCATCAAAGTCATGACTTGCTCAAGCATCAAAGCAGCGATCTCTGAGGACACTTTCCACAAAATCTCCTCTGATTGGCTTTGTAATCAATCAAGTTGTGCCATAACTCATTTCCTCTCTATTGTTAGATAATGTCACCCTAAGGTTTGATGACTAAAGATCTTAAATGTCTATTGTACCCTCATTTATGTACTACAGACAACCCCATAACGTATGGCTCCCTCAAAAAATAAATCCTGGAGCAGTACAGTACGCGCCTTTGCCAGCCACTTGACTAGCCAGTCTTTTACAGCTCTCGCAATAACCTTTGTGAGACCAGAAGGCTTTGCTTGACCTCAGGGAAATTACCAGTATCGCTCTCCTGTATTCTGCTGCAGATAGCTTTCCTCACTGTTGAACCTACTTTGTGCCTTATGGGTACGACGTATACTCAAACTTGTACAAGCTGCCATACCAGATGTCGATAATTTACCAATAAAGGACCTGATGACCAAAATCGACGCCCTTATAGATTGGCATTTCACCACCTTCAAGACATCCATCACCGCCTTCAATCCTGACAAAGAGGACAACCGTTCAACTTCGACCAAAGTTGATGTGGATGCTGTGCGACACAGACACCCACTGTGTTACATGCCGGACCAACGACAAAGGTGCCCATCACCAACCACTCTCTCACGCCCCAACCAATGACCTCTGCAGCCCCTTACTGACACCCATTATCCACAGATATGCTATTACCACTCCAGATTAAAAGCTGCTGTGAAAAAATTTGCAAACGGTTGTCAGTGGTAAAAAAACGTGCAAGTAGGCCATCGCTTGTAACGGTGGCCTCCCCTGTCACTAATCTTTTCCTTTTACATGATGCAGACACAGGCATGTGTTTTTTGATAGATACGGGTGCTTGCCATTCTCTTCTGCCAAGCCACTCTCCAGGACAGGACGTAATTGATCTAAGTCTGCTGTCATCCTCCTAGTAGTTGCCTATAGTTACAAAAACCTCATATTATTGTTTGGAAGTGCTAAATATAATTGGAAGTTTCTAGTAGCTGACATCACATTTCTAGTCCTCGGTGTGAGTTTTCACTCACATTTCCACCTTGTGGTTGATATCACTCACCAAAGGTTAGTCAATGCAGACTCTTACTCGACGATACCTCTACAACCCACACCCTCCGACCTCACTCTCCACATCAGCGCATCCTTGGATCCCTCTGCCCAACTCCTCACGTCCTAGATGAAAGCTTTCCTCCCAGAATTTCACCAAGCACCCACTTTTCCCACCAAACACAGTATTTATCCTCATATCAAGACGACGGGGCCCCGAGTGTCCGCAAGATTCATGTGTCTGGTATTAGATCGATTGTCAGCAGCTAAACAAATGTTTGCCAAAATTGAAGAAATTGTAACCATTACACCATTAGTCTTAAAGAAAGATGGCTCCCTGCATCCATCTGGGATCACAGGCATCTGAGTATGGAGACAGATCAGTATCATATTCCCCTCCCCCACATCACTGCTTAACCTCTTACTTGAACAAGGTGAAGGTTCTCTCCACTCACAACCTCCTGAAAGGGCATTATCAGGTGTCCACGAACCCAGAAGACATCAGACAACCCTAAGACTGCCATCACCACCCCCTTTGGTAAATACATCTTCAATTACTCCAGTTTTGGCCATGATAATGCTGGGGCCACATTTAAATAACTCGTGGATGACATCTTGAGGGGGCCTCCCCTTATATGTATGTTACGTGGATGACATATTTGCCGCTAATGGAGTATTGTTCTTGGGGCACTGCATTCCTCCTGAAGGAGTCCAACCTCCTTGAGAAGGTACCACTTTTTCAGAGCTTTCCCACGCCTTCGACCGTCAAAGCACTGCAAGAATTATTTGGCATGATCAACTATTATAACCGTTTCCCGGCAGCTATTGCCACCACTCTTGCCCCCTTTACGCTTCCCTCATGAGCAAGCCAAAAGACTTGACGAGGGTCCTCTTAAAGAAGTGCCCTTATGCAATGCAAAGAATGCCCTATCAACCACTTTTCCCGTGCCACATGCTCTTCTCCTTTTCTCCACCGATGCCAGTGAAGTTGCCATTGGTGCAGTACTCGAGCAGGTGGTCAACATCTCGCCATGCCCATTGGCCTTCTTCATTAGAAAACTATCCAAGGTGGAATCTGGCTAATCTACCTTTGAACGTGAATTGGTGGTGGTGCATTTGGCCGTCTGTTACTTTCCCGACCTCATAGAAGGTACAACCATTGTCATTCGCATGAACCGTAGGCCTCTGGTGCATGCCTTTACTCGACAGTCCGACTCCTGGTACGCCAGTCAACTCCGAGATCTCTCCACCAGGGCTAAATGCAATTGTACCCTTCCACATGTATATGGGAAAATGAATCCCGTTGATGACACCCTGTCAAGAAACACATTGGTTACCATAAACCTGGGATTAGATTACAACACCTTAATTGACAGTCAATGAAAAGATCCAGAGTACCAAGCATGTAGGTCATCTTGCACATCCCTCCTTTTGGAAGATGTCCCCTTCGACAATTCCAGTGCACCCTCCTCTGTAATATCAGTACTGGTAGAGCCAGGCGATAGATACATGTTCCCATGCGCTGACAGGTGTTAGATTTCCTTCATGGCATTTCACATTCCTCTCGTCAATCCACTTCACAGCAACTGAAGATGAAGGTCATTTGATAAACCATTACTTAGTATGCTAAGGATCAGGTCCGCACATTTACTTTATCCTAAAACTCAAAAGTACATCGACACATATTCAGGAGTTGGCACCTTTCCTCAACCTCAGTGTCATTTTCCCACATTCACGTTGATGTAGGAGGTTCCCTACCCACATCTCAAAGAAATAGTCACCTATTTACTGTCATTGATTTTTCCACTCAATTACCTGATGCCCTTCCCATGGAAATGGCAACATCCGTCTCATGCACATCTGCCTTACTCTTAAAATGTATAGCGAGATTTGGTATCCCTGAGCATATTACTTCTTTTGACAGGGATACCTTTATCACCTCTCAATTGTAGACAACATCAGCAAATCTCTTAGGCATCACCCTACATATGTCAACTACCTACAACCCAGCTGCCAACAGAAAGCTTGAACATTTTCATCGCACCCTCAAAGCAGGTCTGATGTTCTACTGCAATGACTCCAACTGGTTTACTCAAATTTTCAGGGTCCTCCTGGGACTAAAAACTACTCCTATAGATACCTGGGATGTCTCGATACCTTGAATGGTGTTTGGCGACCCATTGGTCATTCCTGCAGAAATTTTCCCGTCTACAACTTCCTCCAATTATCTCCAATGCCTACATCACATCATGGGAAAATTTACTCCTTGCCCCAATACTTACAAGCCCCCAGTGAAGCAACACATGACAGATCTGCACTCGGCAATGCATGTTTTCCAAAACCACTGGTTTAGATGAGATACCCGTGGAACTACTCAAAGATAGGACACAAGATGGAGTCATATGAGTGTTAAAAGTAATGAACCTGCTATAGAATAAAGCTGACACCCCTGAGGATTGGCAAAGAGATTTAATGTGCGGTATCTACAAAAAGGGAGACAAAGCAAAATGTTCCAATTACAGAGGTATATCTCTTGTGGCACATGCATTTAAGGTTTATGAGAAAATATTTGAGATGAGATTACGAAAATGTGTAGAACCAAAGTTAGGCAAGTGGCTAATGGGTTTCAGACCTGGAAGAGGAACATCACACAAGATTTTCACCCTAAAAATTATATTTGAGAAGAGCTGGGAGTGGAACACAGACAGGTATATTGCTTCTATAGACCTACAGAAATCCTTTTGATTGAGGTCAATGCAAAAGATATGAGATACATTGAGAGATTAACATTATGAGGCTACCAAAAGAATAATAAGAGCAATTTATAACACCTATCCAAACATGAAATCCAGAGTAAAATCAAACACTGAAAATGAAGACTGGTTTGAAATCCAATCACGAGTAAGACAAGGTATTGCTCTTTCCCCTCTACTTCTCATATTGTTTATGAATAAATGCATGAGAATATAACCACTTATCTAATATATGCTGATGACCATGAGCTGCAGCAGAAACTAGAGAGGACTTTCAATAGAGAATGACAAACTGGAATAACCTCTTAACATCAAATGGCATGAAGATTGGCAATGAGAAAACTAAGATTATGCTCCAGTCTCGAATACCGGCATATATGAATATCTAATTAGAAGGGCAAGCAATAAAACAGTGATGAAAATTTAAGAATTTGGAAGCTGTATCAAAATAAGCTTAAGCTGGAAATCACCAATATAATACATAAGTTCAATAATAAATTGTATTTACTGCATCCACTGTTGAAAGATAGGAACATATCTCCTTATATATCTCCATATTGAGACCAAGTCTTGAATGAAAACATCAAAGACTACAAGCCAGCTCCAGGTAGCAAAAATTAGGATACTGAGATTAATAAAAGTTCTCACAAGACTGGATAAATGTCAAAGTAAAGACATAAGGAGAGAAATAGGAGCGGAGGGGATTTTGGACTTTATTGAAGGATGGCAACCTTGGTGGTTTGGACACGTCAAAAGAATGGGAGAAGAATGATACTCAAGGAAATTCTTGGAGAGAAGACCCTAAGGCAGAAGACCAGCTGGTAGGCCGAAGATGAGGTGGATGGAAAATATTGAGAGAGGAGTGAGGAGGAGATATGTGAATTTACAAGATCTTGAAGAAGAGAAGCTATATGATCTTCAGCAGTGGAAACAGTTTCTGAAGTAGGGTGACTGACAGGCTTGAAATTCCTACCTAACATCTGTTGAGAAAAGTGGGGAAAAATGTCTGATGATTTACCTATATATGAGTTTGCAAAATATAACAAATGCCAGAAGAGCAAGCTTGAAGAAGAATAATGCACATCACCATAGTATTAGCCCTGAACTGTTACTGCTAAGCTGGACAGCCTATTGAAGCTAGAATAATGTTAAACTTAGTATAATTACTCAATAAGGTATCAGAACTGTAGGTTTGTTGCATATAAGAAATTAACTTTCAACATACAGTCAATCAGTCGTGTTACAGTAAGAATATTCACGGATGGTTTCAAATTATTGGCGTCAAGATACGCCTAGACTGTAGGATATACAGTTTCCAAATATGAAGACCAAAGATTATATGATAAGCTCCATTTAGAATTGAAGAAGTCATGATAAATAGTCTTTCCAAAAACGTAAGTCTGTTAATATTTTGAGTGCAATGATGGTGTAGATTTAATGATTTGATATATGAATCTTCTTTTATCTGTAATTATAAATAAATCTTGCTTGTCAGGCAGCACGATTATTGTCAGAGAAGAATATCATAAGAAAATTGAAATGTATGTAAAATAAAGTAATAGTATAATGCATCCAAGGATTAGAAATAGGTCATTCCCTAAATCCAAGTTACGCTATGGGCCCCCTATTGGCTTATAAAAAGAATAGGTTAGGAGAATAGAAAGGAGGGAAGATGGTATGGTTGGAATTTGTTAGGGTGGAATGTTAAGGAGGCAAATGACTAGATATTTTTTTGTAATTACGTATTTCGTGGTTATTACAGTCTACTTCAAGAATAGTCTTGTTCATCCACCTCATAATTTTTAGTGCCCTAATTTGTCTTCTTCAACTATCTCTATGTAAACATTCTTGCTCCAGCAAACAATTTTCCGTTTAATCCTTCACTTTATATATATATATGTATATTTATATACATATATATATATATATATATATATATATATATATATATATATATATATATATATATATATATGTATGTATATATATATATATATATATATATATATATATATATATATATATATATATATATATATATATATATATTTATATACATATATATATATATATATATATATATATATATATATATATATATATATATGTATGTATATATATATACATATATATATATATATATATATATATATATATATATATATATATATATATATATATCAACAAAATATCGTGGTCAACTAGAAATAAATTTCTACCTCATCCTTGGGATCGAAACCTAGCCCCGTCAAATGAAAGGCCAGGTCTCTTACAACCATGTCACCAGAGGCTCAAAAGAAGTCGGAACCTAACTGCTAACTGCAGTTAAGGATTTACCTGGCGAGACATCAGTTTCTTGCCAGCAAGTTTTCCCCGACTTCCCGGCCCACCAGGTGACACAATTGATAGTATTTAATTCGTATTACCCATAATAAGTCAATATGGATGAATATCAACACAATCTAGTGCTCAAATAGAAATAGACTTCTACCTCACACTGGATACATATATATATATATATATATATATATATATATATATATATATATATATATATATATATATATATATATATATATATATATATATATACACATATATATATATATATATATATATATATATATATATATATATATATATATATATATATATATATATATATATATATATGTATATATATATATATATATATATATATATATATATATATATATATATATATATATATATATATATATATATATATATATATATATATATATATATATATATATATATATAAGAATATATATATATATATATATATATATATATATATATATATATATATATATATATATATATATATATATATATATGTATATATACATATCTACTGTATATGTATCAACATCATCCCCATCTATGACTATTGATGCAAAGAGCCCCGTGTGACGGGCCGAGAGAAGGTTGTGACTCAAAGGCAGGATGAAAGCAACTGAGTAACATTATTACAGAACACTCGCATTTATATACAAAGACTCCAGGCAAAAGGGCATACAAAACATAACAGGCAATTTCATGTTCAAACTGACACTGCACCGATTAACAGTTAACGGCATTCATAGGCGTGTGTGTCCTACGGCATTCATAGGCGTGTGTGTCCTACGGCATTCATAGGCGTGTGTGTCTTACGGCATTCACGTCAGCTTCGGTTGAAGTTGAATAGGTGCCCTCTTCGTCAGGAGTGGAGGCGTTGATGGATGTCTTGATGGTCATGAAGTGGGTGTCCATAAGGGCATCGGCTTTGGTCATCAACTCCTTTATGTGTAAACTATCGATATCGGGTATGGCAGCGCGTACAGGTTCGGGTAAACGGCTTACCCAAAGGGCACGAAGTAGGTTCACCTCACGAGGAGAGCCGTGTGCGGCAGGTTGCAGGCGAGTGATACTGGTCATTTCCCTGAGGGTGAGCAGAGCCCTTTGGTCCACAAACAGTTCTTGAGAGAGCTGAAAAAGCTTTGCTATATGGGCGGCTGGCGACGGCGAGTACCCCTGCAGAAGGTATGTTATGAGGGCGTCATTGTAATGGTGAGGGGAGGGGGAAGGCGGGAGGAGCGAGTCATTCCGGGGTCACCAATGTGACGGGCCGAGAGAAGGTTGTGACTCAAAGGCAAGATGAAAGCAACTGAGTAACTTTATTACAAAACACTCTCTTTTAAATACAAAGACTCCAGACAAAAAGGGCATAAAAAACATAACAGGCAATTTCATGTTCAAACTGACACCGCACCGGTTAACAGTTAACGGTGAGAAAAACAGACATGTTATTTTAGGTTCTTATACGTGCGAGGGGTGAGCGAAGATACAAGCATAATATATACACAAAATTAAATGTCGTTACTATGTACGATCGTGTAACACACGGTTGGTACACCCGGATAGATTTCGCCAGTCTTTCCAATCTTGAGGTTTTAAAAAAATACTTCTCCATTCTCCCTCTCTTACTTCACACTTCATAGTACTTAGCCATGAAAGCCTAGATGTTCCAACTCCTCTACGGCCTTCTGGTGCCCAGTGATATGTTTGGTAAGCTTATCGCTCTGGGGAGTGCGAAGAACATGCCCAAACACTCTACATTTACTTTTCACCATTATCTCATCAACATGACAATCGAGTAATTTCTTTTATAATTTCATTCCTTATACTTGCACTGCCATTTGAATCCTTATTTTCTTCGCTGGGCTTTGTTCTGAAATCTACAAAATCTGTTGGATATTGTTTCACTGTCATATCTTGACTCATGTCCATACAGTGATACTAATCTCACTAAAATAATAAATAGCCTGATTTTTATATGTAATTTTTGCTGATTTCATTTCAAAATTTTACTCAACCTACTTATTGTTTGATTTGCCTTTTTCGATTTTTCATTAATCTCCAGTTTTAAAGATCCTGTATTAGAGATTGTAGTTCCTAAATATTTAAATGATTCTACTTCTCTTCCTCTTAATATTTCATCGTCCATAGCTTATTCCATTCTCATCATCTCTGTCTTTCTTCTATTTATCCCGAGCCCAACCTCCTGTGATATTTCATGCAGTCTGGTAAGCAAGAATTGTGAATCCTGTGATGTTCTGCTAATAAGGACAACGTCCTCAGCCTACTCCAGGTCAGCTAATTTCCTATTAGCAATCCAGTCTAATCCCTTTCCACCATCTACATTACAAAATCCATAAGGAGGATAAACAACATAGGAGATTACAACTTCCCTTAAAATAATCCACTGTTCATTGGAAATTCATTTGATAGGACTCCACTAACATTACCTTTGCACTTGCTAAGCTCATGAACATATTAATAAAATTTGCATATATAAGCTGAACTTCATAAACGTAAGACTCTCCACCAAGTTGGCTGGTGCACAATATGAAAGTCCACAAATGCCATCAGAAGTTGATTTCTTTATTTTACACATTACTGTACAACACATCTTAAAAT
>NC_090745.1:61303922-61308922 GCF_036898095.1 Palaemon carinicauda | reverse complement strand
GGATGAAATCAAACACCTGCCGGCGCAAGGGGGCAGGTATTCATGATTGTGGCCTACTAGTACTGAAGTCACATTGGAGGCTGCCATTGTAGACATCGAGGGTGACATCTTCCCAACAGAGGAGTGTGCACGATATCCTACATGCTTAGTATTCTGGAGGTTTCTTGACTGCTTTGGTGACAGGACTTATTTTCTAGAGACTAGTTGAAGGGTGCAGTTGTATTCAACCACAATAGAGAGATGTCGACGTCGGTAGTCAGACCAGGCGTGGGACTGTCGAGTGAAAGCATGCACCAGAGGCATATGGTCAGTGTGAATGTCAAAGGATATACCTTCTTAAAAGTGGTGAAGGAGACTGACACCATGTGGGTGGAATGATTTGGAGAGTGAGGTCAGAGAGGGTGGGTTGAAGAGGTGTCGATGAGTATGAATCTGCGCTGAAGAAGCATTGTCATGTCCCATCAACGAGGAGGTGGGAATGTGTGAGGAAACCCACACCAAGTAGTGACAGTGTTACATTGGCAATGAGGTATTTCTAATAATATTTGCCACTCCCACACCACAGTGTGAGTCTCTTGTATATTTGGGTGGGGATCCTACATCCATGGGAGGCTACCAGAAAGATGTTTGCAGGCTTAGAATGAATGCATCTTTCCCTGGAGATTAAGATTAGTAGAAGGAAACAACAAGTATTTTTCCGCAGCAGCCCCAAAGCTGGAGTGGTAGTAGTAAAACTGAGGCTGATGGGCGTCACAAAGTAGCTGTACAGGTCGTTGGTTTGAGCATGAGTGAGGGGCGCGATATGGGGCAGCTTTATCACTGCTCTGGAATGTCTTGATGAGTGGGGTCTGTGTCCTATCGCATTCACATCATCTTCTGTCAGTGTTAACCCTGGAAAGCTATGATGGGTCGTATGCGACCCCTACAGCATTTTCAAAACCTGTTTTTTTCCCATAAATCATCAGCTGTCTCGAATATGGAAGTGATCGACCTGCAAGGGGTGACTAGTCTACATACCATTGTCTGCTTTAGGACTGATTTTCGTCTAACTTCCCTCCTTCCCCGTTTTTTTACCCCCCCCCCCCCTCCCCAGGGGTCGACCTCGACCCTGACATACCTTTATAGGGGTAAGTTATCAAACAGCAAAGTTATTACATAATTATAAATTGTCGAACAGTGTTGATACTTGTTTGGTTCTTTATAGTTGGAAAGTGTGGATGGATGGTGTGTCTACCACTTGCATGACATTGGTTTTGGCTTAGATGCCATATATTGCCATGAAGTCCATTTTCCCTCAAATGCTAATTTCTGAATTTTTTTTATTTTTTGCAAATTTGATTTTTTTCTATCTATTTTGAATTTATCTTCATTAATGGCCAGCAGGCAGTAGTCCCTCGGCATGGATGTCATCAATAAACTTCTAATGGAGTTAAAAAGAGATGTTGATGATAATATGGAGTTTGCAACCCCATTCTTCATTTCAAGTGGTAGATTGGGCTGTAAGAGTTGTTGCGGTCTGCGGCCATTTTGTTGACATACCCGAAAGGTAAGTTGGCATATCTCTATATATTCTTGTTCTGTATAGTATTCGTGATATTTTGGTATATTTAAATGCATAAATATCATATTCTATAGGAGATACAATGATTTTCATAAGAAATTTACATTGTGAAACTAGGCCGTCAAAAAATGACCTTTAGATTTCACCCCTGATATAAAAGTAAATTACATCTTAGTGCACATTTTATTATGTATTTCTGTTCTAGGATAATATGCGTTTATTCTACAAAAAAATTAGCCTCTTCCTATTTCATTTGGGTACCCCAAAAAATTCATGAAATTTGGACAATTTTTTTTGGCCAAAAAAAGTTACCCTTTTTTTCTCATTTCAGATCTTGACTTCTCTGGGTCCAACTCATTTCCAGCAATTACACGCTGTTGCTTTGCCATCTAAGAAGGTGTCCCTAAAGGGATTTATGTGTAAATGTATATTTCTATTTTTTGTGAATATTTACGTCAAGTCTTTTTTTGTATACTTAAATTTTTAATATGTTTCCAATAAATAGTTATTTTGTAGATGGGTATCATTTATATTTTCAGTAGTTTTTAGCATTCTTTGAAGTATTTTTAGCAAGTCAAACAATACAGATTGATGCATAACTAAATGCGACCGAGTATACCCTTAAAGGGGTGTCCGAGGAGCGTACCTATCCAGGGTTAAATGGCTATTCTCTTCGTCAAGAGTTTAACCATTGATGGAGGTCATGAAGATGATGAAGTGGCTGTCCATAAGTGTGTCGACCTTGGTCATAAGGTCTTTCATAGGCAAGGTATCATCATCCGGGATTGCAGAGTGGATAGGTTCGAGAAAGCGTCGCAACTAAATAGCACGAAGTAGGTTCACTTCCTGAGAAGAGCTGTCTGCGGCAGGCTGCAAGCGAGTGATATTAGTTATTTCCATGAAGGCGAGCGAAGCCTTTTGTTTCTCTAATGGCTGTTGAATGAGCTAATAAAATTTGGCTATATATATGGCTGGCGATGATGACTACTGCTCTAGGAGGTATGTTTTTAGGGTTTAATACTCTATTGCGGCATCCCTTGGATGCAAAGCCAATTTGATATTTCTGGGAGAGTGTCCTCGGGGATCGCTGTGAGAACATAGTCGGCTTTGCTGCTTGAGCAAATCACACCCTTGATGCAAAACGGAACTTTGACACGCTGGAACCACCTGAACTCTTTTCTGCTGGCGAAGGGTGGCAATTTTAACAAGGCGGAGTATATCAAAGAGTCAGGTTCAGTTGTCAACATTATAAAATGGGTTGGGCAAATGGGTGGATGAAAAAGGCGGAATCACACCGGTGGTCACCAATGCGTCAATGTAACATTTATGTTCTAACACAAAGGCGAGGGGAATGTAGGTGAGGTTCATTCAACAGATAACTATTTTATATACAAGCAGTTGAAAGAAACAATGTCACCAAAATTCAAATAATATGAAACATACGAAGGCAAGCATAAACAGGTTTTTCTTTTATTATTATCATTATTATTACTAGCCAAGCTACAACCCTAGTTGGAAAAGCAAGATGCTATAAGCTCAAGGGCTCCAACAGGGAAAAATAGCCTAGTGAAGAAAGGAAATAAGGAAATAAATAAATGATGAGAATAAATTAACAATATATCATTCTAAAAACATTAACAGCGTTAAAACAGATATGCCTTATATAAACTATTAACAACGTCAAAAACAGATTTGTCATATATAAACTATAAAAAGACTCATATCAGCCTGGTCAACATAAAAACATTTGCTCCAATTTTGAACTTTTGAAGTTCTACTGTGTAGTATTGAGCCTGATGATGGAGAAGGCCTGGCTATTCTATTAACTGCCTGCCTAGTATTATGAACAGGATAGAATTGTCCAGGGAGATCTGAATGTAAAGGATGGTCAGAGTTATGAAAAATCTCATGCAACATACATAATGAACTAATTGAACGCCTTTGCCAAAGATTAATATCTAGATCAGGAATAAGAAATTTGATAGACCGTAAGTTTCTGGCCAACGAATTAAGATGAGAATCAGCAGCTGAACAATAGACAGGAGAACAATAATCAAAACAAGGTAGAATGAAAGAATTAAAACACTTCTTAAGAATAGATTGATCACCGAAAATCTTGTAAGAATTTCTCAATAAGCGAATGTTTTGTGCAATTGAAGAAGACACAGACCTAATATGTTTCTCAAAAGTAAATTTGCTGTCGAGAATCACACCCAAAATTTTAAAAGTCATACAAATTCAAAGAAACATTATCAATACTGAGATCCGGATGTTGAGGAGCCACCGTCTTTGACCTACTTACACCAGATATCACATTCTTATACTCACTATGGTGCACATCAACAACAACTCTGTGAGATCTATTACTTGAAAAAATCAATAATAATGCAAAGAAACGACCCAGCCACTCCCAACAGTTTCAGTTTGAAAACAAGGGCCTCATGATTAACACGGTCAAAGGCAGCACTAAAATCAAGGCCAATCATACGAACTTCCAAACCACAATCAAGGGATTTCTGTACAGCATTGGAGATTGTAAGAAGGGCATCACATGCTCCAAGGCCTTTACGAAAACCAAATTGAAAACTAGGCAGTAGATGATTACCTTCAGCAAACCTATTTAGACGTTTTGCCAGAAGACGTTCAAAAACTTTAGATAATAGGGGAGTTATGGAAATTGGGCGGTAATCAGTGGGACTTGAGCTACCACAAACACATTTACATAGAGGAGTAACATTACCAATTCTCCAACTAGTGCTAAAAGTTCCTCTTCTTGCTAACTTGCGCAAAATAACAGATAACTTTGGAGCTAAGAAATCAGCTGTCTTTATAAAAAACAAAGGAAGAATACCATTTGGGTCTACACCTCCATAAGTATCAAGGTCCATCAACAGAGCTTTAATCTCACGAGATCAAAAAGCTAAATTAGTTAGTTTAGCCTCAGGAAAACAGGAATGAGGAAGTTCAAGTTTTTCATTAATCTGTTTACTGTCAACTGTTTACTGTTTACTGTTTACTCTGTTTATCATCAGTATGTGAGAGAGGAAGAGATAAAGAAAAACATTAGCCTCACAGTGTATGAGCGTGTATGAAACACGTGTGGTAGAGAACATGTAAATGTAAAATGACTAGGTATTTGTAAAGTGTACTTCTGTTCTTTTATAAACACATCCAGAAAATGTTGTACGGTTAGAATATTATCATAACATTATTTAAAGGTAAAGTGCCATGGGTGGTCTCCTTATAAGTAAACTCAACCTTCTAATAGTACTTATAATACTCAACTCAACCTATTAATAATACCCATGACATGTATACTCCTTCAACTCCAACATATAATCATTCTCTTAATCCTCTTAATTTGGTTTAAGGTCAGGTTCCTCCTGCTTGGTTGGGGAAGGTCTTTTGGTTGCACATATCAGTGCAAGTGTTGACATTG
>NC_090745.1:61248922-61271422 GCF_036898095.1 Palaemon carinicauda | reverse complement strand
ATATGGGTAGTCTAATGGTCAATACTATTTGATACAAATATATGGATAATCACTAGATGAATAATAAGAGACTAATTATTAAATGACAGGTATAGCAACATTTGAATCCTCGGAAATACCGAATCCCGTAAAGTTTTTTGGTAAATTATTTGGACATATTGCCTATAGGTGGCGCTGATTAGGCACCGAGTGCGCACAGGTTTCTTGTGGGCAGGCTTTCCGGTCTTCCCTTTACTGCCTTTGCTATAGATGAGACAAACAATGGAAACTAGTGAGAAACTTGTGATAAAGGAGAAGCAAACATTTGCAAAAGGAAGGTAGATAAAAAAAATGCTAAGGAAAATAAATGGTAATATTGAACGAGTGAGAAAAGAAAGGGCTTATTTGTATGAATATCTGATAAGATTAAAGACGAATTACGGTGGAAAAGTAGCAGGGAGTATGGAAAAGATTGGGGAAATCATTGAATTATCAGTAAAAGCCAGAGTTGGAATGTATGAAGGGAGTGCTTCTCAAACTCTCCTTTATGAAAGTGAAGTAGGAATCCTGAATACAAATAAAAGACAAAAGCTTGATGTTATTGAATTGATCTGTTTATAGATTATGCGTCATGAGAATATATGATATTGTGAGAAATATGGATGCGTAGGCATGGTAAAGGGTTCTGTGTAAGTGAATGGCTGGATCAATTTATTCTAAGTAGAATCGTTATGTGGAACAAAATAGGCAGCAATAGATAAGAGGAAGTGTTCAATTTCAAAGTGTTAGCAGGTAAGTGGAGATGAACACTTAGTGAGTGAGCAACAAAAGGGTGAAGGTCATTGTGTTTAGGATGTTGTAATTCACTGTCACTGCTACTTCTACTGTAACTCTTTTAGTGTTCATGTCTGGTGCCCTTTCACTGCAGATACCTTGCAAGGCCCGTACAAGCTGTAAATTATTCATAGTTATTTTTACTGACATATTTGGAGAATTTTATAGAATATGCCCTATTAATTACAAAACTAACACTATATCAACACACAAGAATTAGAAAGACATATTTCTACTGGAAAGACTTCATGTCTTCCGTATTTCTAATATCAAGTAGTAGCTTTGTATATAATATTGGTGCTGCATATATGAATTCTCTGGAACTTACATTGAAGGTTCATCTTGTCATAGATTACTAAATCTTTGGTGGCAAGTCTTATTGTGACACAGTTTAATAGTTGTATTATGTGCACTAAATCTTTTAAATGTTATGGACATTCAGTCTAGAATATTTGATGGCTCATAAAATATATTTCAAACATTATTCCAGCATTAATACGCAGGCAGAATAACTCAAACAATGCACCCACAATAGCAATACACTCTACAGAGCCAGAAATGGGACTGAAGACAATTCATTATGCAAATTTTCCTTTGTTCACATCAATGGAACTGGATTACCCCCTCCCTCCTCATCAATAAGTTATTCAGCTCACAAAAATCTCACTGAGCTTATCAACATGTGTATAGTCACAGTGTTCCCCATCCAGAAATTCAAATACAATTTCTGCACATCATTAAATCAGTTCTCATATTTGTACAATAAAGCCTACGTTTCCGATCCTAACATTAACACTAGCCTTATTACTGTGCTATAGATCTTGACTTCTCCTTCACTTCCTCTATGCTGCCTTTATTCTACTCTCAACTTTAGCCTCGCATCCTCCCTCCTAACTTATAGTAGATACCAAGTATCTAAATTGTTTGACCTTCTTAATAACTGAGCCTCTACTTTTATTTATGGCTATCCTGTCCCTACTTTCTTTACTGTTCATCATAGCTTCAGTCTTATCCACATTTACCCTCGAGCCACCCCTCCCCAAGTCTCTTGCCACTCTTCAACCCCTATCTGCAAGTCATTCTCATTTTTAGGGGTAATCACCAAACATTTGCATATAATAACTCTCACAACTCTTCATTTCTCATCTCTTCACTTAACACATCCAAGACCATCACGAATAAAAAAAAAAAAAAAGTTTCTGTTTTTTCAGGAGCTTTTGTTCTTGTTCTTTTGTATACCGTCTCTACTACTCTAACCAACATTTCAAGTACTTTCTTCTCCCTTAAGCATTATAATATCACTTCTCATGTTATTCTATCATACATCTCTAAATCTACAAAAGCACAGAAGAGTTTTTGGTTTCGCTCTAGTCTCTTTGCCTGTACTGCCTTACTATAAGCATGGCTTCCACAGTCCCTTTCCTGTCATGAAAGCGATATATATATATATATATATATATATATATATATATATATATATATATATATATATATATATATATATATATATATATATATATATGTGTGTGTGTGTGTGTGTGTGTGTGTGTGTGTGTGTGTGTGTGTATGTCTTTTAAAGAGAAGTTACAAAATATAGAAAAATATAGTAACTAAAAACATGATTATTGTACCCGCAAATTAAAAAAAAAAAAAAGAAATGACCTAAAAGTGTCCTAACTATTTAAAGATCACTCATGAGTCGCAGAGACAAGGAACAGGACAATGTTCTGGAGACCAACTATACATACGGTACATATGATCAGCACCCAAACCCATACCCACCTAAACTAGGACCAAAGAGGACCAGGTAATAGGTGCTGATGACCTTGTAGGTAGATCTAAAGTAGCGGTTCCCAAATAGGGGTAAATTACCCCAATGGGTGTAATTTTGCATTTGATGAGGGTAATGACAGTTTTCATTCTGATATCCTTGATATCAAAGGATATTAAGGATCAATTATTTTCACATGTAAAAAACAGTGGTATCTTCACCATTCAACTGGGTGAAACCAATGATGTTACGAATAATGTACAATTAATGGTATAAATCCGGCACGAAGGAGAAAGAAAAATTGAAGATCTAATTATGTGTAAACAGTGCAGTCCACTTCAAACAACTGCAAAGGGTGTGGATGTATTCAGAAAAGTTCATGCATTTTTGATGAACCAAATAATCAACTAGATTGGAAAAACTGCATTGGAGTAACAACAGATGGTGTGCCATCTATACTATGTGTTAACTTAGGGTTTTTTGAATATACCAAAAAGGATATCCTTTGGATCTTGCAACACACTGTATCATATATCGTCAGGTACTGGCAGTAAAGTCTCAGCGACCTCATTTGGAGGAGGTGATGTGTGCTGTCATGAAAATAGTTGATTACATTATGTCAAGTGCTTTAAACTCAAGACTGTAGTTCTTTGTGTGGGGACATTGAATTTAAACATCGCTGTCTGTTGTATGATGGCTATCCCAAGGAAATGTTCTCGAACGAGTACTTCAGCTCAAAACTAAGATTGAACTGTATTTGGACGATGAGGGGCACAATTCAGCAGGGGACCAGAGATCCAAAATGCATTTCCATTCTGTGCTATTTAGTGGACATATTTTTGCATATAAATGCTCTGAACAAATCACTGCAAGAACCAGAAGAAAATGTTATCTGATTGAATGAAAAAGTACAAGCATTTTGTAGCAAAATGGAGTTTTGGGGACTCAAAATTGAAAACTGGCAGAATAGCTGCATTTCCTAAGTTAGGAGAGTTTCTGGAAGATAAAGATTCTATACACTCGAGTGATATGGAGCTAATAATGAGTGCGCATTTAAATAGCCTGTGTCTGAAGATGGAAGAATATTTCTATAAAATCAACCCACTCAGCAATGCTTGGATTCCGAATCCATTCACAAGTAACACAGAACATCTGCCAGATGAAACAAGAAAGAAATACTTGAAATAAAATCAAGCAACCCCATACAAGAGGAATTTAACCCCATGAAATTATTTTCATTTTGTATCAGCTATAACAAAGAGTTCTCTCTGACGAGTTTAGAATCAGTTGAGATGCTTTTACCATTTGGTTTAAGTTATATGTGTGAGGCTGGCTCTTCAGGTATTTTGACCATCTGAAGCAAAGACAGAAATAGATTGAACTTAGAAAATGATATCAGAAGTTCCCTTACAAAACTATCTCCTTGCATTACCGAAAATATCTCATACCTGTGTTATTATTCACACCACTGAAGATTTTTGTTAAGTACAGATATATTTTCTCCTTATTTTCAACTGAAGGTGTGATTATTCACATGAAATTATTTGATTTATTTCCAGCAGAAGTATATATTGATTTATTTGTCTTTTTCACCCTGATGAGCATTATTTCAATTATATATTCTCTCCATTTATTTTCAACCTTATATGTATGATTTTTTTTTTATTTTCAACAGAAGTAATAGTACTTCTTGATATATTTGCTTCAATAATAAACGAATAAGGAAGGTTCTACAAACTGGAAGACTTTTGTTTGACATTAATCATGTACAAAATGATAGAAATGATGTGGGGTTAACGAGCTTGGCGCTAGCCAAGATCTTGGAAAAAGTGGGGTAATGACCAAAAGTAGTTGGGAACCGCTGATCTAAAGGCTCCCACAAAGTTCGCCCATTGTCCTTGCTCACATGATGAAGTTGCAGACACTATTGGCTTAGCGGGAGGGGGGCCGAACTTCCAACTCTCAGAACGTGAGGTAGGGATTTTCTAGTAAGCTATCGCAACCGTTTTTCATTAGTAAATAAACCATTTTGGCATTCACCTTCAAAGAAGATATGCAAAGGTTAATCTTTCAATAAATTATAGATTGATGAAAGCATTGCATAACCAATATTAGCAATTTCTCACTAGAAGCTACATTAGGATACATTGTAGTAACTTTGGAGAAGTTAATGAGATACTTTTATATGAGTTTTAGGAAACGGAAACGTAAATCATTCCTGCAAGCTATATAAAATAGTACTGAATTAGACAATAAAACTGAATCAAACGTATATAAGGTGAATCGTTTAATTACAGAAAATGCGTCTTTGAAATATACAAAAATGGGTCAAATAAAAAAAAAATGAATGTTCTGATAAAAAAAAAAAGGGGGGTAGGAATTCAATAAATTCCGAAATTAATTCTCTCCAGGATTACCCACATCCATTTTAATCTCGCAGAGCAGACATCACTACGTTGTAGTCTCCCATTAATTGACGAAAACAATCTTCCAACAATTTTGCAATTCGTGGCATTGAGCCAAGCCTAGAGATTTCTGTCTCGTGTCTCGGTTCGATATCTGGCAGGGAAATCGAAATGGAAGAACTGATATCAGGGGTAAGCCATTCTTTTACGTCTAAAGTTTATTGTTTTCCTATTTTTCATTAGGTAAGTTAGTTCAATTGTCAAATACAATCAAGACTGTTCATGAATGTCCATTATCTAGTTAATACAGTAGAAGTTAGCGTAATGATGTGAGCATGACAATTATTTTACCAAGTATATCATCAAGGATGGTATGAATACAGTGACAACAATTTACTTATATGCTTTTTAACACCTTTAAAAGACGATCTTATGAGTGAATAAGGTTTAGAATGATTGGTGTTACAACAGGCTGCCTGATCATTTGATAGGCCACTTGCGGACCCCGAGAGGATGGTCACAACCTCCCGTTTTCTAAGAAGAAAAAGTTTGACGGGTAAACTTGAGGTTTTCACGAAAAAAAATGCTTGACTGTTAAACTAGGCATATGGGTGAAAAACTATTAATATTGTCAATTATGTTCATTTTCAGATTCCGTTCTGTATTGTGTTATTTTGCTTTTTTGCAATTTTTTCTATTGTGCGACGATCCTCTTACTCAAAAGTTAGAAACTATTTGTATTCCAACATGTGAATGTAAATATAAGGCACTGTAACCATGAGCATTAATGTCAAAATCATTCTAATCACAAACTTGATATTATCATGAATATGTACATTAGAGTCGAAAAAAACTGTTCCTTCAATGGACGAGTG
This sequence comes from Palaemon carinicauda, assembly GCF_036898095.1. Taxonomy (NCBI): domain Eukaryota; kingdom Metazoa; phylum Arthropoda; class Malacostraca; order Decapoda; family Palaemonidae; genus Palaemon; species Palaemon carinicauda. The sequence continues at coordinate 61,265,558 of NC_090745.1, read as the reverse complement.
GTTTAAGTTTATTTTCTTTTTGTATGGATTTCTATGCCTAGCCGTTTTCATAAAAGGAATTTCCCCTTGGGTTTTTATTCTCGAGTCAGAGTTAGTTTGAAAACATAAATTATTTATGGCTGAAAGCATAAAATTCACGCGTATTGGTGATAGTATCATCAATTAATCTTAGTTAAAAAAAAATGCCTCAAGTAGTGGACGTGGAGTTATTCTAATCATATAATAGAATTCGAATATTACCTTTTATATACTGTATCATTTGAAATATCATTAAAGATTTATTTCAAGATGGTAAATCTTTGGTAATATTTTTATGTATTTAAAGACTGTTCCGTTTCTATTCCATATATCATCTCCCAAATGTAATTTTTATAACGTCGGTCTAAATATAGGTGATGACTTGTTTAATTTCAGGTGGAATGATAGCCTGATATATAAGTGTGTTTCCCTTGAATCATAATTGAGGCCTAAATTCATGCAGATACACACACAGGCATGTGCCCACGCGCACACACATATGTTCAAAATACGAAAATATTATAAGAGAACAATGTATAAAAGATATACTAGAAATTCATCGTGACTTCAAAAGAGACATGACTGACAGTGAATTGACATGCTTGGAATTCCAACTGCAATGACAATTTCGGGCCCAGAGAAACTCGAAATTAAATCTGTTTTTGATTTACTTTATATTTCTTTATTGATCTTATGATCGGATATCGTGGTTTTCATGATTATTAGACAAAGATTTTTTTTTTTTTTTTCAAAATATGTTCTACAATTAGTTAACCTTTTAATCTTATTTTCCTGCTATTGATTTTCTTTCAAGATATTTGTATTTATAGATAATTGAACTGTGTAAAATTAGACTAGTAATTGCCATACTGAAAATATCTACTATCTGAAGAAGCTCACTATTGGCCTATGATAAATGATATTGTAAATCTATAACAATAATATATAGAATGCTAAAATTGCTCATTTAGTTATGTTTTGGCAAGCAATCTAGCAATTTTAGACAGACCCTTCTCAGAAATGTAATTGAGGGAATCATCATTATGAAGGAATAAATTTGGAAGAGTAAATTCAGGTCGAAGCAACTACAATATGAGCTTTTCACAATTTTAGAATTGATGACTATTTCTCATCTTTGGAAATAAAGCATTAATATTCCCTTTTATCTCTGCTAGCCCATTGCCGCTTCATGACTTGATGCTTATTTCAAATTACGCACAAAAGTGTATTGGTTGGAAATAATTAGTCAAATCTCTCTCTCTCTCTCTCTCTCTCTCTCTCTCTCTCTCTCTCTCTCTCTCTCTCTCACTCACAAATATTTTTTCAACCTGCATGCTTTGTTTTGGGTATCTCGATCAATATCTTGTGAGGATGTTTGGTTTTGGGGGGAAGTTATCTCTGTTAGCAATATTGTTCCTCTAAGATCAGAAGCATTGAATATATGAATAATAAATGTTATTCATAAAAATAATTCTTTGATTTCTTGTCATTATCAATCCGAAGACGAAAATTCAATAGTGCACTGAATAAGTTTAATAAAACAAAGAAAGGAAACAGTAAGACATCTAGGAAACAAGGGATTCGTGAATCGTTATTTTATAACGAAGAAATTGATACCTTGCCTCCAGTAAAATAACTAATGAAACATTAATGTTTAATCCCGGAATCATCTAAGACGAAAGGCGTATTTTCAGACTGACATCAATAATTTCCGAGAATTATTAACTTGTCTCTGTTCTACTTTTAATAAGTTTCCGATACTTTACTTAAAAGAATGTCGCCTAATGTTTCTTTTTTTTTTTTTTTTTTTTTATTACTAGAGCGAATGGACTTGGGTGTTTATCTCGAAATGATTAATTACCATTCGCGATTATTTTTTCATCATACCATATTGCTAATGATCAGTTTTTCAAGTTTAATATTCATCAACCCAAAATTTTAAAATTTTCGCTTACTATAACCTTCGGCTGAAATATTTTTATAGTTATCACAAGTAATATCCCAAAGAAACTATTTGACTATCTACCAAGCTTTTTTCTTCAAGTGCCCATGATTTTTTTGTTTCATAGTAATTACTCTGCTCGTTGTGGCAGTCATAATTTTTTTTTTTTTATTTTTTTTTTTAGCAGTCATGCCACTGCACTGTTTGTGGCTCTAGAACCAAGTTTGATAAACATTATTAGACACAATGTTATTTGGTCGTGTTCAAGTCAATAGAGAATCTATTTCACTTTTCCTTGATAACTTTGATTATTTATGACATTTACTTCAAATTTGATATGCCATTTCACTGTCAATTCAGACACATTTTATACGTATATGAGGATTATTTGGTAAAGTTCAAAGTCAGTCGAAAGGTCACAAAATTTTGTGAATTTTTCCAGATAGGTATAAGTGCTTCTATGATATTTAGTATACTGTTTAAACATATTATTTTTAAATCTTGATTAATGTTCACCTGGGTTTCTATATATCCATAAACAGATTGTATGCATTTACCGTCGTAGCAAAACTTTAATATGACAATTTATGTAAATCTGACTTTTCTGACTGATAAGTTTGTTATTGTCTTTTTACCCTTGTCGCCTTCACTGAGCTCATGTAACGCATGTTTAAGAACATCAAAGCGTGAGAAATTTCTTGAGTAGCCTTTGATGAAACTCCAGTGAAATTTAATAGGTTTAAAATTGTATACAGTATATAGGCAGTCCATATGCCAGTCTCATAATGAGAAGTGCTGTGAAATTTCCTGTGTGAGAGAGAGAGAGAGAGAGAGAGAGAGAGAGAGAGAGAGAGAGAGAGAGAGAGAGAGAGAGATTCTGAAATAAGTGGTTACTTTTATTATATAGGTGTGGAACTATAATGTATTCAGGAACTCCCTCACGCAAAACTCATGAGCGCCTTGGCGCTCTCTCTCTCTCTCTCTCTCTCTCTCTCTCTCTCTCTCTCTCTCTCTCTCTCTCTCTCTCTCTCTCTCTCTCTCTCCCTATGACCTGTATACGTCCTTTATCAAATCCTCGTTCTAAGTCTGAAACTAAGATATATAAGGGTATTCCTGAACTTTTGACAAACCTGATATCTACTATCTCTCTTTGTGTAAAATGGCAAGGTACTAGAATATGCATTTGTTCTAATCGACATTACTGTGTACTTGGGTAGATCCCTTTTACTGAATATGAAATTATGACTTATTTTGGGTATCCATGTTGTTAAGTCTGAAATTTGTGACGTGTTCGGTACTCCCTCTTTTTGAGTCCGAAATTATGAAATATAATACACTGGTACTGTCTGATTGTGCAGTGACGGCACAGTTGGGTACTCCCCCTACCTAGTGTCTAAAAATATGACACCCTTAGGCATTTCCGTTTATTTGAGTGGGGAATTAAGATGTAATTGAGCATTTACGCTCTCTAGGCGTGAAATTTCGAGTGCATGATTTATTTTGGCATTTTCTCAGTGCTGAATTGGGAAGTTAATCTGAATGTTATGCTTATCATATATCAAAATCAATTGTAAAATTAATTTTTATGAGAGGATGAGCGTTTAACGTTCGACGTGAGCTAGCCTATATCTTCCATATAACACCTTAATTATATAATACCATGAAAGCAGTGTTCATAAGAAAACTTATTAGTTGCCTAAAAAATACTGTCACACGTAAAGGGTCTATTCTATTTAAACTTAGAAACCGAGTTGAATATTGCCATTCATGGGGTTCTCTTTTCAAGAATTTCCATGTTGTGCCTTAGTGAACACACATATAAATCCAACAAACTACACGCATATAAAAATAGCTGAGAACTGTAGCTTTAGCCAAAATATACTCTCTGTTCTCTGAATATTCATATCTAAATCTGTCAAAACTTATTGGAATGGGGTTTCACATGCAGTCTATTTATAACGATGCAACCCTTAATAGCCTCCTGGCTAGTACAGTGGTAACGTGTTCGCCTAGCACTCTCAGGGCAACAGATCGATCCCCACCAGAGACCGTGAGTTCAAGCTGTTTACTGGGAAGGCCACGGCTGTGGTTGGGCAAAACAGTGGGGTGTTGTGCTTATTCGGTTGATGTTTTGGATAGCATCTATTCTGATGAAACTGGAACCAAAACCAGACACCTTTAAATTGAACGATGACATCACCTTACGAGTCACCTTTAATATTCGTTTTAAATATTTTGGTATCCACTTCAGGCGCGTATCTTTGAAATAGGCGAATGATGATGACAGCTTTCATCACAAAAAAAAAAAAAAAATATATTTATTATTAAACCATCTATATATATATGATATACTAATTATATATATATATATATATATATATATATATATATATATATATATATATATATATATATATATATATATATATATATATATATATATATATATATATATATATATATATATATATATATATTACATGCTCACGATGAATTAGATCTGGCCTTAAGAAGAGATATGGAAATACACTAGAACATAATAGTATAAACCCACTCTAACGATTTTACGTAGCGCAGGCTATTCTCTATAAAACCGCGTTGAACTTTGATGTCATGTAGGTGATCACTTTTCATTCAAGTAAATATGAAAACACATCTTGTATAATATTCCTAAAACGTTGAGTGAACTTTTAAGATAATCTAAATCACCGATCGTAAGTCTACTGGAAACTTGAAGAACCTCATTTCTTGGACTTAAACATTTAGCAGCCAATTCTTCAGTTGAACACCAGCATCTGATTTAAATCTTGAATTTATTGTAATAGCTTCAACATATTTCTTATAAGTATTTTGCCTTCACTACAGAGCATTTTATTTATAATGAACGACTACTAGCTAGAGCTTAGATTCCACCAAGTTTCCTTTAACAGCACCTTTATATCTCTTTTGTTTATCAAAATATTTTTCATGGGTATCAGGTTAGGTATAAAGTACAAAATATATATGTTTCTGTTACTTTTCTTACCCAGTCATCATGATGAACTGAATTACTGCAGGATCATCCATCTCTGAAGGTTTAAAGGTCGCTCATGAATGATAGAGGTAAGGAACAGTACAATGCCCTAGAGGGTGACCTGAAAATTATTTCCCGGAACATTCTGATCAGAATCAATAAGAAGCTAAACAGAAGAGTGATTTTATTTGTAGAAATAAAAAAGACAATTTATAAAATAGCAAGAAACCTATTTATAATATTTTCTTTTATCACGCATATTACACGAGAATTTAGGGAAAATCAGTCCGAGAAAAATCGATATCCGAAAATTTGGTCTCGAAAAAATATTGATATATTAATCCCAGACTTTATTAATATAATTCCAAAGAAAACATTGATTTAACTGTCCAGAATAAAAAAAAAAAAGGAAATAAAAGGATAATCTTAATAGAAAATTCATTAAAAATCTCATGCATAAACCGGGTAATTATATATTTATACTGTTGCCTTTTATCAAACATGTCAAACAAGAAATCAGGGGTAACTAATAAATAAACCATCAAAAGGTACATATAATATTTTTTTTTTTCAAACTTATGACACAAACCAATCATTAGTTATGTTGGTTTGAGAACATTCTGTCCCTAAAAATTAAACAGAAAAATTTAATGAATGAGCATTTGCCATTAGGAAAGTTAATTTATCGTTACCATCATAAAATTAAACAAGGTTTTTATCCGCGTATGTATTGACTGGTGTCCCATTTCTTTCTGTGGATTATCTCCTCTTTCCGCATGAAATGTTTTGATCTTTGCAAGGGATTCTTCTTTTCGGAAAGCATTAATTAGCTTGTTAGTGATGAGTGCAATACTAATTAAAACCTCTCAAGGGCATTGTTTGTCCGAGACAATTCATAAATTACTCGACTGTAGACATTAAAAAAAAAAAAAAAAAAAAAAAAAAAAAAAAAAAAAAAAAAAAAAAAAAACCTCTTTGGCCCAATATATCACCTTCAAATAGCTTATAAAGTCTGTTGGAATTAATTCACCCTCAGAGATCTTCATAACTATCAGTTACTTCTAGTGTTAAAAATGCCAGAGCACAGAGCCTTACATTTTACTAGGAAAAGAACTATCAGTACTATATCAAACTTTACATCCGAGCTGGCTTCAACACCTTGGAGGAAGAGGAATTTTTTGTAATCCCCAGGTCAAGAGAAGCCCGATCTTCAGTTATAAAGGCATCATCATAAACTAGGAAGTAGATGTATTGATTAAACACGTCTCGTACCTATATGGAAACATTTATTAGAATACCATTGCTGTAATGGGAAAATTTTATCCTTTTAACATTATTTAATTTTTCTAGAAATTGATTCATCATCCGACTCTAATATATTAGTAATATTGATTATAAAAATCTTTTAAAGAAAATGTATTTCATTAACGAATTCATGTAACAGTATTGTCATTCCCTTCCTGTGTTTTTCTCTCTCTGTATCGAATACGTAGTCTACTGTAGAGTCCTTTTCACTTTTGTTTGGCCGTAATGGCATTACAGTAAACATGATTCCCTTCCTTTAAAGATATTTGTCTTGGATTGTTAAGAAAGACATTGAACGTATCCCTTTTCAAGGTAAGTCTTAAACTTATAATCTAGAAGATTATAATAAGAATAGGAAATATTACGATATGGATGGAGAGGAAAAAAAGAGATTGGAATGGATGCAGAGGCTCGCCAATGCCCCGCAAAATTTGCATACACTCATGTTCGTGTTGTATCATTTCACAAGACACCCGATTTATTCCCTGAGTATGATATATTATTTTCTTTAAAAATGGGTGATGTGAACATGTTATAAACATTACGCCCTTCTTATTTTCTTGAAAACCATATTAACTCTACGAAAAGTAATGGTTTCTTATATACGTATATTTATTTTCAATGCCAAGGGGGGGTTACGAAGTAGCCGACTTGTTTACGATCGTAGATTAGGCTATACAATTATTTCTGAAGACCTAGCAGATATTTTTCTTATCAAATGAATTGTTATATTTCCTTTGGAAAATGAATTATTCAATATAGTTAGATATAGGAGTTAGCCTATGTACTCTTATACCCTACCTACCAAGGCACAGTGGCCACAGTAACCTTCTATAGAATTACCTAAAGTTGCATATAAACCTTGAGTAGTGTATTTTTAAATATGTTTGAAAAGGCCTGGCCTATGCTATATTGCATTAAAAGGCATATTAGTCTAATTTGCCTCACTTAGAATAGTAAGATTTCCTTTGCCACTTAAACCTTAAAAGGTAACAAACGCTATTTTCACAAATATTGTTCGCTCCTTAGAAAATTTAAAACTATTGTTTTATATCTTCGTGAAACTATCAAATAGAAGTGTCATGCTGTAATTGTTCTTTTTTTTTGGGGGGGGGGGGAAACTGAAACAATAATCATATTTTTTCTTTATGTTATTATAAAGATATTCTAGAGATAGGCATTATTATTTGAAGAATAAAAAAAAAATAATAATGATAATTACAGGGAACTAATCTGGGAGATCAAATTATGAAAAAGTGTATAACCCATTAAGCTAAGTAAAGAAAAATATGGATCAATCTCTCTCTCTCTCTCTCTCTCTCTCTCTCTCTCTCTCTCTCTCTCTCTCTCTCTCTCTCTCTCTCTCTTACACCCTAGGGATTGGACGTACTGTATTAATCGGGATAGTCTATGACACAAGAAAACTTGGAAAGTAAGGTTGAATAATACTCTGTTCAGATGCCATGGGAGTCAGCAGGTAGGACCCATCGTTCCACTACTTTCTCCAGCTCTCCTGTACCATCCACGCAAGAGCATCGAATGTGAATATTTTGATGTCGAATGAAAATTTATGTCAGGAGGAAAAAGTCAAAATTCCCCTTGATATTGGAACTTTGTCTCGACGAATTGTGGTCAGATCATAAAAAGCGATTTTAAACCTATCCAATTTTGGCAATATTTTGTTTTAGTCAAAAGAAAATAATTCTTCTCTTGTAATCCTTGAAATTCTGTACATGAAGCACCGGTTTCTGTATGTACATTATCAGTCACACAAGAATTATTCTTCCCACAACATTTTCATCAAAATCATCAATGTCAGTCACTGGCCAGATATCGATTTGAAAAATCATATGGGACCAAATTTTCCGAGACCGAATTTTCGGGGGCCGAATTTTTTGGGAACAAATTTTCCTAGCACCCCCTCGAGGAATAGCCAGGCAATGGCTGCTGATGACTCAACACTGCAGGTAGACCTATGGGCTCTCCCAAACCTCCACCTCTAGATCAGAAAGTCTTAAACAAGGTCTATAGCAAGGTCTACAGAGTACCAGGCTTGGAGGAACCAGGTCAACCCACGCGCAGGTAAATTGGGGGTGAGTAGGGATTAGAGGGGTAAACGTTAAAGGGGGTAAGTTTTGTGACGTCAGTAAGCACCACTGGCCGGCGAAAGAACACCTTTCAGTCAGAACTTATTTTGCAAAAGTTCATTATTCTTTCTCATCCAGTTAAGAATAACATTACTATTTCAGAAAATATAATATTTCAAGATATTTTGGTGACTGGATTTCATGATAAAATACTTCTTATAAAAAGGTTTTGAAAAAAAAAAATGGTATAAAAAGACTCACATCAGAAAAAAAACAAATATATAAACAAATATATACAAATATGGTTGCACAAATAAACTGAAAACTTAAAAAATCCTGATTATTAAATTTTACAGCCTTTTAACTTTATTCATAATTTTCCTTGTGGAAGTTGCTTCCCTATTTAATATTCTTATTCCAAAGAATGTTCGACAACGAACGAAATAAGTAACTAAATCTAGTGGCAATCCCATTACATTTGCAATTTCTGCTGCTAAATTTTTTACTCTTCGTTTACCAGGTTTTAAACCTTTTTCCCCATGATAACATTTGAACATTTTTTCCATAGTCTTGATTTGATCAGAAAATTCTTTTGATGGCTTCACTAGTTTATTATCTGCTCTGCTAATCATACTCGTCCATGAATTGTCTCCCATTGATACATATTACCTAAGATTTGAGTATTTACGAAACTTATGGGCAATGAAACCAGCAAAATACCCTATTGCATCCTCCAGCTGTTCGTTAACAACTTCCCCTACATTTTCTGTAACATCATTATCTTTTTCTTCACCGTCACATTCATCCGGCAAACAAAATATCATCGCAGAGAGACTTGGCTCACGTTGTATCGATTCGTCGTCTTTATCTTGAATGGAAATTTCATTACTAAGAAAAGAAAAGGTTCCAGCTGTTAAATTATCTACTTTTCTTTTGGTTTCTGAATTACATTTCGACCCCATGAGATAATTATCCTTCCCTGAAAGATGAGATCTAATGCGATATTTAACGGCAAGTGAAGTTGGGTGCTGATAACAGGCTCCCATTTATTGCAGGCAAGCAAAGAAATGTTCCAGTCCATCTTGATTCAGTCTGTATGTCAGTATATATGATATATTGAATTTATTTTTTACCATCTCCAACAATTTGGGCAAAGATTCGCATGAAATTGTCACTCCTTTTGGGAATGGGTAAAGACTTTTACTTCCAATTACCTTCATTGATTTTACTGTCTGTGTCATGCATTTGATAATTTTATTCTGATTTTCTAAGTCTAACCCATAGGCATTTCTGGACATCTTTGAGTAATTCGGAACTCGAGAATTGAACATATCAAACCAAGAATCAGTTAGAGAGATATAAATTGACTTGCTTTTTCCCAATGTTTATCTAGAAATAATCCTTTCCTACCAAAATATTTAAGAGATTTCGCAGTTGTTTCTGATATCAGTTGTACAGCTAATTTCACATTCATGCGCTGAAGGCCATTTACATTTATATGTTTCTCAGTAAGCTTATATGCTGTTTTCAAATCGCTTTTGCTTCTCTTTATAAGTTAGCTTACCGAACCGCTGTGGACAAAATCACCGTCACTTAACTGAAAGCCATGGTCAAGGAAATTGTTTCTTATGAGTTTCATGAGATGAGGAGTATCAGCAAAGACAAACTACACGCTCGGTTGATACTGGATTTTCAAACGTCGAATTCTCCATACTTATACCTAAGGATTTCCACAACCTATCGTTTGTAGGACACAGGTCATTAACTTTAGCCCCTACTGGAAAACCTGCTGACTCTATCTCAGTGATAATATAAAAAAGGAGTGTTTTTGTCATATCTGCATCAAAATCGTAATAAATAATTTGCTTCCATGAACTCACAAGACCTCTTATCATAGCACATTGGACTTTACTTTTTGGAGTATAAAAAGTATCTGAGCCTTTATCATAACTCCATTCTTTGGCAATACTACATTCGTCAAATGATAATATACAAACGCGCTCAGTAACACTCATCAATTCTGATTTGTGCTTTAATAACTTGATAACGGGCTTTAAAACTCGTTGTTCGATATCTAATCTATTAACCCATCTATTTAATGTAGAAAAGGAGGGAAAGAGAAATTTACAACTTTGCCTTGAATATCTATAAGTTCTTGGGCTCAGGCTTCGTAAAGTTAAAGCTGTACTAATATCATCTTCTCCCCAATATGCAATAGGTTTTCCGATTAGAAAGAACTCCACTTATGACGGAGTAAAATATTACTTAAGGTTGTCCCTTGCAAGAGCAGTTGCTGAGGAATAAGCGTTTTCAATGTTTTTGTGTAATGCAATTCTCTCTTCCACCCAGTTTGCCCTTTCTCGCTCCGAGTTTAACTTTTCATTTTCATACGATTCCCTTTCTAGCTCCCACATTACCCTTTCTCTTACCCACTTCTCCCTTTCTAATTCCCAATTTGCATGTTTTCTCTTCCACCTTGCCCTTTCTTGTTCCAACCTTGCCCTTTCCTCTTCCCTCTGTTTTCTTTTGCAGCTTTCCATTGTAGTTTAATATAAATTAACTGCCCCCTAATGCTCTCCAGTTGGCGTTGACATTCTTCTTCACTCGAAGATGGCACATCTCGCACATAATCTTCAAGAATTTCTGCAACAAGGCGTTTCTGTCCACGTTTCTTAGCTAGTTTTTCTCTATTACTAGATAGGGATTGTTCTGTAAAAATAGAGACGAAATGCTAACTGTTGCATCTATACCAAAGAGTGGGTAGTCCCCCATTTATGCTCCTGGGTTGTACCAGAAAGGGTTTCTTGTATGGTTAAATTGTATTCTTTTTTCAGTTGAAGCATGAACTCTGAGAAAAAGCTCTAAGCTGAGTATAGTTATTCCAGGTTGAATCTAATATGTTACCTTTCCAAAGATCATAACCCTCCTGCTTCTCCAAATAATCACATCTAAAATCATCATTGAACCATGGTGTGTCCTTCACTCAGTAGCTTAATACACGAGAAGGGATACGCCTATCAATTATGTTGACTAGATTCTCATTCAAAGGGACTACAGGATCAATACTACTATACAATTGTGACCATTTCAACCACAGAAGATCATGCTAAATCTCATTTCAGTTTGCTTGAAATTTCATATAAATCTTACACGAGTAAGATACATCAGGGACAGGCTGCTCAGTCTTCACTACTAACTAAATCAAGGTCTGATCAAACGCCCCAACTGGAGAGCCAACCTTACTTGTTATATTCTGCAGCATCGTTTGTACACTTTATATATGAGGGGATTTCAGCCCAAACCACTAGAGGATATCTTGAGTGTAGTGATATATAATTGCAAAACTTGTACATCTATCATACCGAGGTGCATCTGGCATAAGCTCATCTACAAAGCAATCTGCATTTTACTTAGGGTCAACGGAGTTCAATCCAAACGATAATCTTAGCCGCTGGCCAATGCCACTCTTGTTCTTATATTCATTATATAGTCCAAGATTCTGAATGATGAAGACAACAACGGACTGATTGATCATCAAGGTGTAATCATCCCACTTATATCAGGACTGAACACTTTGCTAATCATTAAGACACACTAAACGAAGGTTATTTAAATAGTGGTTAAAAAGAAAATAATCTTTGCCCGCTTTTGTAAATGCAGTAAGGGTGAGTTTCAAACTCCTTTATCTTTTCGAATCCACGCCTTTTTAGTGCCCCGTTTATCGCACATTATCATTGCTGTGGGTAATTAGTACCCTAATTAGAAAAACCAGTAATACAAAATAAAATTTTGCCGCTGAACAAATACAGAGAAAGATTGACCTTTCTTCTTTATTGGTTAACAATCCACATTTTTGGGATAATTTAAGAAAAAAATTGAAAAACGAGAAAAAAATATGTAAAATAATCTAATAAAAACACAAAACCAAAAATTGGAATAAAAATTGATTGGCGTCGAAGAAGCTTTGACCTTTAAAGAGGTAAAATTCATATAAGGTATCCATTTGTTCAGATGAAAGGAAAAGCTTCATGGCCCATCACAGTCTGTTTGGAAAAGCATTAATAAAAGGGCTTTATTCTGCTGGTCAAAAATAAAAATACTAATTTGATTTTTCCCAAGTTATCCCAAAAGCTTGCTAAATTCAAATGTTTGAGAATTGATTATTTACCAAGAGATAGGTTGAAGTTTCTTTGTATTTTTTAAGAAACAATGTACCTTACATTTTGCTCTATTGATATTGTGAACTGGGTTGCTAATTACCTCACGACAGTGATAGGGTGAGTCAAAAATCACGAAAGTTTTTAAGATTATATAATATGACTATACTCTTTACATTTCTTATTAGTTAGTGAAATAATGTATCTTGGTTCTATTTTTCCACTTTTGTAAAGAGCGCAGCACTATCTTGGGGAAATGACACTCAAAAGATACAATGAAACTGTTACTGCCATGGGGTAAATTTTCTTCAGGCACCATGAACATGCGAAACGGACGAAGCTGTCAATTTCTAAAAGACCAGTCCTCACTTCACTCTGCATTCTCTACAGGTATAAATATAATAAAACATTAAATTACATTACAGCGCACCGTGCCGGTTGACGCCAGGTTTATTTTTCCAATGAATCATATTTTTAAAAAACAATATAGATATAACATCACATATTCCAATAACTTCTACAAACTTCTGTACTGATATAGCACTGCATATTTAAAACAAAATGAACAAACTTTCAAATTAACATATAAGCCTCCTCTGCCGCCCAGGAAAAACCATAGATAAAAAACAAAATCTCATGGTTTGAAAATACTATGGAAACCTGTGTACCTCTTCAAACATGGAATACGTTTCACCCAACACTAAATTCTCATTGGCCACTGCCTACATAACAACTGAACTTAAGTAACAAGACACTAAGATCTGCTTACATGTCATTAGGACAATTATTTTTCGTTATACTTCGTAACGCGAAAAAAATTCTAGTCCTCACTTCACTCCGCATTCTCTACAGGTATAAACATAATAAAACATTAAATTGCATTACAGCGCACCGTGCCGGTTGACCCTAGATAATACCAAAGAAAGGGAGAGAAGGAAAGAAATAAACGTTCCGATTGAATTATTTACACATTTAACCCCTTTTTTGAAGCCCTTGACAAACATGTTTACTTGAAACAGACTACCAACGCTCATGTCTATGAAGACACCTATCATTGACGTTATCGTTTGCAATGTTTGAACTTGTAGCCACAGTTTTTAACAAAAAAATCTGTTTGGTTGCATTACCACAGTGCTTCACCTTACTTTAACCTATTTGGAAATACAGGAGCTTTTAAAACGTCTTAAAGATAAATCGATCAAAGGACAAAATCATTACTGCTTCCTCTGTCTCATGCAAAATACATCAAATATGGAAAAGCATTTGTGACAACTTCTGATATAAAAAACTTCACAGTATTGGTGATTTTTCATTTTTTTCCTGTTCAACAAAGAAATCTTCAAATTACAAAAAAACTTAATTCCCCAAATCTCAGATAAGAAAAACTTTAATGATCTATCAAAATAATAAAAAGTTTTTCAGTATAGGAAAATATAAACCGCCCAGATTCTGCAACACCTGATTATCAAAAAGATCCTTTGTATGCACCGATCTACCAGCTTAACGTTTCACAGGTGCTTGCAAAGATTTAACAAGTGAATTTTCCGTTGGATCTATGTAACCCCTCATTTCATGCATCCGCGTTATGGCATAAATAGTTTGATCACTGGTGATTACTAAAGCACCAGAATCTAATAAAAACGTGATAAATAAAGCAACATACAATGGCATTTCGCTTTACTCGTGACCATTATTGTAAGTTTCTCTTTGTTGAAAGAAAAGTTTGTAGGCCTTGTCGGTGCTGTCATTCATCGATGATAGAAGATGCCCATGACAACTGAGGTCCCCCAATTTCCTGTTCAAATTAGATGCCACCGTCAAAGACGACTGCTGGCATTTCATTGTATTCACGATCCTGGAACGCAGTTTCCAAAAATAAAACATTGTACATATATACTTATAATTTCAAAAAACTTTACCTACTATATCAAAGTTAAATCTCAGCGAAAATTTTCCATTTTTTTTTTTTTTTTTTTTTTTTTATCTTTGCCGTGTGTAATAAAGCTTTTGTTACGTAAACACTCATAAAATTTAACAATAAAATTTCCCTCGGTAATATAAAAAATCAAGATGAAGTGGACTTTCACTCTGGAAATTTTTTACCTTTATTTTATTAATAACCTTTGGTATAAAGCACCAAACCTCAAGTTAAAGCATCAATTCCCTCTGTACCTGGACATCAATATTAGAGATTAAAAAACCTCAACATATATTTAAAAGTAGCAAAACAGTCGAAGGAATGAATAACTCTCACGTCCATAACTCCGAAAAATGTAAGCAAGAATTGACCATTCATCCATGTTAGTTGACAACACTTCAAAAAATCCGCTCTTTTGTACTCTTTCTGGGCTAACATACATTGTTCAGGCGTATTCAGTACAAGCTTAAATTATTTGGTTTTCTATGATTTCTAAATCTGGCTTTTTGCTACCTACTTGCATTAAAATCGATAGTATTTTATCTGGAACAACGTTTAAACATTGTCAAAGTACTTTACATAATTCTGTCGACTGCCTCCTGCTCCCTTCATGTTTAATTTTGAAGATTCATTTGCTCTCCAGTTTCCAACCACACTTTTCATAATAAAAAAAAAAATCGCTGTATTCATCGCTAAAAACTTCAAAATGACTCCAAACCTACTACTGAGGTGTCACAACTTATAATTTTCCCTACACCAGAGGTGTCACAACATAATTATTTATTAAATCTGAGGAGTCACAATATAGCGGTAAATTTCATATGTCTGAAGCGTCGTAATATAGCGGTAAATTTCCTATGAGGCGTCGCAATATAGTGATAAGATTGCCCACATCCGAGGCTTCACAATAGTGCCTTTATCTGAGGCGTCACAATATAGTGATAAACTGCCTACATCTGAGGCGTCACAATATAGTGATAAACTGCCTACATCTGAGGCGTCACAATATAGTCATAAACTGCCTACATATGAGGCGTCACAATATAGTGATAAACTGCCTACATCTTAGGCGTCACAATATAGTGATAAACTGCCTACATCTTAGGCGTTACAATAAAGTAATAGATTAAATAAGTCTGATGCAAATATATAGTTAAAGTAATGACCAATATATATAGTTGAAGTAACGACCAATATAGAATAAAAAGAATTAATTTCTGCGTCAAAACGGGATCTCAACCAGAGCATCTGATATTTCCCCATTATGTTCCCAACTAGCTTTGCTCACTATGTAAAAATACAGAAATACTTTACCGTTTTCATTTTAACAATACCTCTCACGACAAATTTCGTGGAAATTAAGTAACAGACAATTTTGTCCAAAAGATATTCTTGAAAATAACGTTTTTGTTAATTCAGAAGGTTTGGCATCTAAGCAAGGTCTTTAACGACATAGTTTATCCTTACACTTACGAAATTTGCCTTGGGTATTCGTCCACTGTAAACCTTTACAAATACAATTTAAGAGTCTGAAAACCAATTATACTTTCTTGTAAATAAATCCAAATCGGTAATAGTTTACAACACCACGCCCTCCATTTACTCCAAAATAATGCAATCCTGCAGTTTTCATCTTCTTACAGAGTAAGTAGGTGGTTATTTAAATTCTGGGTAAGCAATAATTAGCAAGATATGTTGAGGAAGGGGGAAGGGGTTATGAAAAGAAAATAACTCGGTTTCCTCACTAAACGACTCGGAACTGACATGTCAACACAGTTAACCAAACAGAATTCGTGATGCTAGCGTATATAAACAGAAGTCCGTGATGCCAGCGTACATTTGATATACTGTATATTCAAAATATGCTTAGTTAGTAGGCCCTGCTGCTTCCTCCGGTGCCTTAGATGCCCGCGAAGGTAGCAGCAGTAGGGGATTCAGCATTATGAAGCTTCATCTGTGGTGGATAATGTGGGAGGTTGAGCTGTGGCACCCTAGCAGTACCAGCTGAACTCGGTCGAGTTCCTGGTTAGGCTGAAGGAACGTAGAGAGTAGAGGTCCCCTTTTTGTTTTGTTTCATTGTTGATGTCGGCTACCCCCCAAAATTGGGGGAAGTGCCTTTGGTATATGTATGTGTATGTATGTATGCTTAGTTAAAAATGGATTAATTACTCAAGTGTCCATAACATATGCAATTTA
>NC_090745.1:61233922-61241422 GCF_036898095.1 Palaemon carinicauda | reverse complement strand
GTGGCCTTATGCGCAAGGGATAAGTGACTGACCGCACGGCAGTATTCGCGAGTGTACTCGGTATCTTTTCCCTGTATTTTGGTTATTATTAAATAAGATACCTATTGCTTATATATATATATATATATATATATATATATATATATATATATATATATATATATATATATATATATATATATATATATATATATATATATATATATATATATATATATGAAATGTAAAATCAGATTGCAATAATTTTTATATTTGTTACGCACGTTATTATTGATGAAATGAACACCGTTTTTACTTATTGATATTTGTTTGACATTTATTATACTCACGTGACTATTCCATATTATTCACTTTTATTATCAATTAAATGTTATACTGTATATCTTTTTGCTAATGTTATACTTAAAACTTTAAAATACTTATATACTTGTTTATCACCACTTCGTCTACAACATTTAAAAGACTAAAAGAACCTTCAAGTGCTATTGCATAGCTTGTATTTAATATATATTAATTAGTTAATAGTACTTGTGACACACACAGTTACATGGAGAAAACCATGGATATCAAATGATACTTGGGATACTATAAAAAGGAGACAATGACAGAAATTGATTGCTGAAAGTTTTGAGGAACTAATGCAAATTATAAGGTAGACCAGGGTAAGTATTCCAGTATTGATAGTGAAGGGAAAAGAAAAGCCAAAAGCCAACAATAACTGGAGAGAGAATTTAGACAGGAAAGCAGATGACGCTGACAAAGCTATGAATTTTGGAACTGGCTATGGTGCAAGAATTGCTCATAGCATTATTAATGAAATATTTACGGGGGCAAAGAAGAAGCATATATTATAATTATTATCATTATTATTACTGTTATTATTATTATTATTATTATTATTATTATTATTATTATTATTATTATTATTATTATTATTATTATTATTATTACTTGCTAAGCTAAAACCCTAGTTGGAAAAGCAGGATGCTATAAGCCCAGGGTCCCCAACAGGGAAAATAGGCAGTGAGGAAAGGAAACAAGGAAAATAAAATATTTCAAGAGTAACAACATTAAGATAGATATTTCCTATATATTCTATAAATACTTCAACGAAGCAAGAAAACTCTAATCTAAGACAGGGGAAGACCGTGGTACAAAGGCTATGGCACTACCGAAGACTAGAGAATAATTGTTTGAATTTGGATTGTCCTCCTCTTAGAAGAGCTGCTTACAATCACTAAAGTCTCTTCTACCGCTACCGAGAGGAAAGTAGCCTCTGAACAATTAAAGTGCAGTAGTTAACCCCTTAGGTGAAGAAGAATTGTTTGCCAATCTCAGTGTTGTCAGGTGTATGAGGACAGAGGAGAATCTGTAAAGAATAAGCCAGAATATTCGGTGTATGGGCAGGCAAAGGAAAAGTGAACCGGTACCAATGAAAAGGATCCAATGCAGTACTATCTGGCCAGTCAAAGGACCCCATAACTTTCTATCAGTAGTATCTCAGTGCCCTGGCCAACCTACTACCTAAATACCACGATAAAGAGAGATGAATCTGTTATAACAACATAAGATGAAGAAAGGCAACGTCGGATGGAACACTTTATTGAGGTCATGAATAGGAGATATGAAAGGATTAATTTGAGTGATATACCTGATGCTTATAAAGACCTTGATGTGCCCATGAATTGATTCAGTGTGCTTAAAGTCGAAGTTATCATTGAATAACTCAGATGATAGAAAGCCCCTGGTTACAATGTAATTACGGCTGTTATGATACTGATTAAAACTGAAGTGACCCCCAGAATACTTACAAGATTATTTTGTAGATTGTAGCATGAAGAAGCAAAGCCTGATGAATGAGAGTTAGGAGTGTTGGTGAAAATTGCTAAAAAAAGAGACCTGATAGATTGTGATAATTATAAAGTCATCACATTTTCGTCAGTTGTAATGTAAAGGGGGAGTGTGCTTATTCTAAAGGGACTAGAGAGAAATGTTGATGAAAAGCTGAGAGAGGAATAAGTAGGATTTAGAAAAGGTAGAAGTTGTACTGACCAAATTTTCATATTGAGACTTTTCCAAAAAACCATAGAATATAGCAATCCAATGTTAATGGCATTTCTGGGCTATGAAAAAAACCTTTGATAGTATGAACAGCCCAATTTTGTGGAGAGTCCTGCGTTATTATGGAATTTCTCTTAAATATGTTTATTTGATTAAGTTTGTTCATGAGCATCGCAAGTGCAAATTTAATGTCAGTGGAGTCCTCTCAAATGAATTTCCAGTGAACAGCGGAGTACTCCAAGGGAATGTGTTATCACCTATGTTTTTTATCCTCCATGTCGATTTTGTAATGCATAGAACGGTTGGAGATGGTTTAGAAGGATTGGATTGGATTGATTATATGTTATCAGCTGATCTAGAGTATGCTGACACTATCTGTAATAGCAGAACACCACAGGACTTGCAATGTTTGTTTACCAGAATGTATGAAATATTAAAGGAGGTTGGGCTCAATATAAATAAAAGAAAGACAGAGGTGATGAGATTGGAGTATGCAGTGGAATATGAAATATCATTGGAAGGAGAAAAGATTAATGAAGTAGAATCATTTAAATATTTAGGAACTTGAGTTTCCAATACAGGGCCTTAAGGATTTGAGTTTAATGGAAGACTGAAAAAAGCAAATCAGACAATGGCTAGGCTAAGTAAAATTTGGAAATCAAATCGGCTGAAATTACATATAAAATCAGGCTATATATCAGTTTAATGAGATCTGTGTTATAGTATGGACATGAGTCATGGTATGACAATGAAACAATCTCTAATAGATTTAGTAGAATTGAAAACAAAGCCCTCAGGAGAAATTTGATGATTGACGGGCATGACATGAATAGAAATATAATTATAAGAGTGATTACTCGAGTACCATATGTGGATGAGATCATGATGGAAGGTCGATGGAGATGGTCCCGGCATGCTCTTCACACTGCCGAAAAGATATTAGGTCATCAAACGTTCAGCTGGGCTTCACAAGGTAATATTAGATTTGGAAGACCCAGCCCCACATGGATGAAGATTATAAAGTAGGAAGTTGGAGAGGGTGAATGAAGCAGTATTGAATTAAAAACTTGGGATAGAGATGACTGTTGAAATATAATCGAGGCACTTTTCGTCAACAAGCAGAGGAGGAGAAGAAGCTGATGATGATGATGATTATATATATCTCGAAAATACATTTGGGTACAAGGTGCACATAGTCCTTTGTGACTCAAAAGTCAGCGAACACAATCATAGGATATAAGGTGTTTCATCTTTACAAGAACATTCCTGGAGTGACCAGTTTCCTTCCCGTTTTTCTACACAAACATCGTTTCTCATAGGATCAGCTGTTTGCCACTTTTACAAGATAAGGAACTTATAACTGCGCAGTAATCCTGTGATCACTGGCAATCGGTAAGCATGCAATTGCTGGCCGAATTTGGAAAGCATGAAATTGCCAGTCAAGATCAGTAATCATGCCATTGCTGACTGCGTTATGGAATCATGTTATCACCAGCTGCTATTATTGGGAATCATGTTATCAACAGCCATGATCGGGAATCATAGTATCAGTGGCTGTGGTCAGGAATCATGCAAAAAGGATTTCATTCTTTCTTAGATAATTTTATATTCAAGTGTCTAGGTAACTAGCTCACATATTCCTGTTACATGTTCCTTCCAAACACTTTAATGTTCCAAAGATATCACCAAAACAAAGCACAGAGAGATCGATCAGGCAGTCTTGTGTAAGACTTTGTCAGATTCTTGGGCAAGGTATCATTGTGGTGCCCTGAAATCAACTCCAGGTGGAGAAGGCTCCAAAGGTCCTCGGTTAGATTCTGCAAGTCGTCTGTCTCTTGAACTTTTAATTCAATACTTCATTTATCATCTCCTACTTTGCGCTTCATAGTTCATAGACATGTAGGCCTTGGTTTTCCAATTCTTCGTATGCCTTGTGGAGCCCAACTGAACGTTTGGTGAACTTATCTCTCTTGGGGAGTGCAAAGAACATGCACAAACCATCTCCATCTAACCCTCCTCATGATTTTATCCACATATGGCACTCGAGTAATCTCTCTTATAGTTTCCTTTCAAATCCAGTCCTGCCATTTAAATCCCACTATCCTCTTGAGGGCTTTGTTCTCAAATCTACTAAATCTATTGGAAATTGTTTCATTATCATACCATGACTCATGTCCATAGAGTAACACCAATCTCACTAAACTGATACATAGTTTGATTTTTATATATGATTTCAGGCGATTTGATTTAAAAATTTGACTTAACAATTGTCTGATTTGCTTTTTTCAACCTGAATAGGACGTCATAATGGTCCTTGGACCTCTCAAAAACTTTTAGGGGGCACTAGATTGCAATCTGACATTGAAGACTGCTTCTGCTTACCTTTCTAATTTACCCCACAGTTTGGGGTAAGAACTTCGAACCCAGAAATTCAGAATCCTAGGTTCAAGGCATGGTTTTGAGAAAACCATTTAGGATTGCGGTGGCCTATTGTAAACGTCCCTGACTTGCGATTACTTGCCACTTACCAGTTTCACAAGATAAGAAACTTACAACTGTGCAGTAATCATGTGATCACTGGCAATTGGTACGCACGCGATCGCTAGCCATGTGTCATGGGTAGATAGAAAAATATAGAAAAGAATGTTAAAACGTGTAAAGTTTCTACTCTTAAGAAGCAGAGAGAAGAGGTCCCGCTTGTGTTTACCAGAAGCTGTCAGCACCGTTAATTGAAATCAAGACATAAATTATATATGCTCAGATCAGCAGACCTGGGGCATAAGGGTCGTCTGTTGTAGCAATTCGAGAAGCCAGCATTTTGGAAGGACCCATAGCATAAGGGGAGACTGTTGTCACCGAAACATCCATTAACGACAGGTAAACTCATGCCTCGTTTCAATTATAGTGCCATATGGGTCATGATTGCACCAGCAGAAAGTTCGGGAATATGTTGTAATCAAAGTAGGCGTGGTTTTAAGGAAAACCAATGAGGATGAAGAAAGGAGAAAATTTCCTTATATGGAATTGGCTATAGCTAGCCCCTCCCATACAGGGGTATGTAAACTTAAAAGATCGTGAGAAACAGAGAGAACGAGAGAGGGAACAAAAGAGAACGAGAGAGAGAGCGAGAGAGAATGAGAGAGGGAACGAGAGAGAACAGGAGAACGAGAAAGCAAAAGGACCAGAATGGGGATGTGACCAGCCTTACGACAACTTGTCCGAGATATCCGAACCAGTTGACCCCGTCGCCATTACCAACCACGAAGTGTCCAGACCAGAAAATTGACATTCCTGAATTGTCAAAATCTGCTGTGAAGAGTACCATCATTTCTTTTAAGTATTATTTATCTGCTTTCTTGGCTGTTCCCCTATTTGCTGAAGTGTAGTTTAATCAGATGATTTTCTTTGTTCAATTCCATGCTTCCCAAGCTCTCAATCAAGAAACACTGATCTTTGACTAGTTGTAAATAAAATTATGTTTTCTTTTGCGAGTTTCTTTCTATATTTCTTTTCCCATATTTCTCTTGGTGGTTATTGATTTATCCTAATTTAATTAATCAATTCAAAAGAACCTGATTCGATCCTTCAGGATCGTAACAGTTGGCGACCTTGCCAGGATTTTCGACAACATAACCAATTGAAACTGGGAGAATATAGAAAGAAGCAGAATGCATGAGATTACGAAAGATTTGATAGCTTCAGGTAAACTTCTTGGTCTAGATGGCAATGCTCTCCGTGAGTATGTTTTTAAGAGAGAACAGGAAGTGTTTGAGAGAGACAAAAGAGCAGCTGAAAGAGAAAAAAATGAAAGACAGCGAGAAGAAAATGAAAGATAGTGTAAGCATGAGTTAGAAATTGCTCATTTAGGACAAACTCTTCATAACATATGGTCATGTAGCAGATCAGGAAGTAATTCATCTTTAAATGGTAACACTGGTAGTTTAGATATGAGTGCAGTGCTCAAACTTGTACCGAAATTTGATGAGGAAGATGTTACAAAATATTTCATGTCTTTTTAAAAGTTAATGAACAGAGTAGGTTCTCCAAAAAGACAGTGGACTTTGTATTTACAATCTGTTTTAACTGGTAAAGCACATTCTGTGTAAAGTTGTTTGTCAGGGATGAAAAAAACCGTACTTGGTGCATACAGATTAGTACCCGATGCGTACTGTAAGAAGTTTAGAATTTTGAAAAGAGATGATACTAGTACATATGTAGAGTACAGAAAAAAGTTAGAAAGATCGTTTTGTGATTGGTTGACTTCCGCTGAAGTCGATAATTTTGAAGATCTCAAGAACTTAGTTTTGTTATAAAGTTTCAAAGATAACATACCCCCAGACATCAAATTATATATAGAAGATAGTCGTGAAACGTCTTTTGCCGCTGCTACGAGATTAGCAGATAAGTACAGTTTCACACATGGTATTAGTGGCAGTAAAAAGAAAAACGATCTTTTGTTAAGTAAGGCACAATATAGTAAAGGTAGTTCAAACAATAACGATATTAAGAACAGGGATTATCATTATTATTATTATTGTTATTACAAATGTTGGAAGGAAGGTCATATTTCTCGGTACTGTAAGAGCAAATGGGCAGTCAGTAATTCGGAGGTCACTTGTTACAATTGTAATAAGAAAGGGCTTATACCTAGGAATTGCACAGTGGAAAGTACAATTTTTAAGAAACATGTGTCACTAGTTAATAATCTTTCTTCAGGAAGGAATAGTCTCTTGAAAGAAACTAGGATACATTATGGTGAATTTTTGTCTGAAGGTTTAGTTTCTTCTCTTAAAGGAGGTAATTCAAGGGAAGTAGTCTTGCTTAGGGATACAGGAGCTGCCATATCACTCGTTAGGAGAGAGAGTGTACCAAGAAATGTAATAATCAGCATGAAAGAAAAAATTATGCTAAGTGGGTTTCCGAACACTTGTGTAGTTTGTCCTTTATTAAAGATGAAATTGAAAAGTCAGGTAGTAACAGGCAATGTAAAACTAGCAGGCATGATTACTGTGCCCGTAGATGGCGTGTATATTATTGTTGACA
Source organism: Palaemon carinicauda (assembly GCF_036898095.1). Lineage (NCBI taxonomy): Eukaryota > Metazoa > Arthropoda > Malacostraca > Decapoda > Palaemonidae > Palaemon > Palaemon carinicauda. The sequence goes on along the minus strand of NC_090745.1, from coordinate 61,234,318 downwards.
ATAATTTAAGTACCTCCTTGTGTGTGAATCCTATTTTAAGTGAAGTTCAAGTGCCTGAAATGATCGTAACTAGGTCAGGATCAGATACAGATATTGACTACGGTCATAAGTTGTTCGAGAATTGGAACGTAGGTAATAGAGGCGGTGATGATGACCTTAGCATGAATGTAGCTGAGGAAACCGACTCTATCAATGTTGACAATGTGAGCCGAGATGCAGAGGAAAGATGAAGCACTAGATCGAATTTTTGAATGTGAATTGGATGATGAACCTAAAAATGTTTGTAAGGAAACATTTAGTCTAAAAGACAAACTTTTGTGTCGCTATGTTCGTCCTAAGACAGGTAGCAAAGAGGAGGTCATAGAGCAACTAGTAACTCCTAGGAAACTCTCGTGA
>NC_090745.1:61221422-61231422 GCF_036898095.1 Palaemon carinicauda | reverse complement strand
TTCCACAAAAACTATAAGTCAGCATGTTGTTGTAGCAAGATTGCATTTTGATAGCAAGGGGTAGTAAGTTGCCCTTGTGCATTCTCTGAGACAAGGTGCTCACCTGAGAGTGTCGGCAGTACATTATAGTGTACTTACAAACCTTAGGTAATTAAGTGAAAAAAAAACCATGTTCCGATGTCTCATTATCCGACAACATGGAACATATTGGTGTCAAGTGTAAAAATATGTCTGTTTGTGTATGCTATGAGCGAAATTGTTCTTTGAGACGGTAAAATAAAAGTTCAAGATGCCTAGATACCCAAGGACTAACTTAGCAGGCACTGCTTCTACAGGAGATGAGAACGAAGGAGCATTGGGATATAGTGTTCCGGATGAAGAATATAGACAGGAAATTAGATCGCAAGAATTGGAAAATAAGTTAGATAACTTAGAACAGTAATGAACAGAATCTTGGTTGAACGAGAAGAGGAGCGGCACACAACCACAGCATAACAGACGTACATAAACGAAGTCCAAACGCACACAAGTGAAAGTATACATGCACAGCCGAATGAAGATACACAAATCGTAGTTCAGAAGTTGCCAGAACTTAGGAAAGTGTTAGGCCTTTTGACGATCAACAGCCTAACAAAGGGTTTCAATCGCTTGAAGTGTTTTTCCGAGACTTTGAAGTATGGGTGGTCGGAAAAAGAAAAAGCTATTCAAGTAATCAGATTGCGGAAAGATGCTCCTGCAATGGAGGCAATGTGTTAGCCACAAGACAATTTAAGAAGTTATACTGAAATAAAACTATGTTGTGATTGAGAAGTATGCCTTACCTGATGCGAGAAAGAGAGACATAAAAGAAAATTACGTACCCAAAATTCGGGATGGTGAATCCCTTCTTAGTTATGCAACTTGCTTTTTTCGAGCTTACGATTTGTTTGCTACCCAGACTGCCAATCTCCTAGAAAGTGATAAAAAAGAAATTGCCCGTAAACATATTCGCAGATTAGTAAACCCATATTTATGTGGTTATTTGTTCAATGATAATTTCTCATTGGCAGACATAGTGAGTGCGATACAAAACATTTTAGACAGTTTGCCAGAAGAAAAAATGACTGGGAATGACTGGGCCGATACCGAGAACTTAGCAGCCATAAGAGGCCCTCACCAACACCCCAAAGTGGGAGAGGGGAGAACGCAGTCAGCAGGTGAGAAGAGTTTTCAGACACTGGCAGTGAAGGAGAGAAGGACAACAACAAGTGGAGTGCCCCACCCAGGCCTACGGCCCAGCAAAACACGCCGATGTCAGGCGAGCTGTGGCACATGCACACCTCCCCCCACCCAACATCCAAGGAAAAGGAAACAGAGGAAGGGGGAGACAAGGGAGATTGATGACCCCCGGCATGACATCAGAAACAGCAGCTGAGGCACCGCTCCCATCGACGATGGACTTGGAGCAGGCACTTGGACCTCCATCGGTACCCCAGGCCTAACTCCCGCAGCACTAGGGTGCAGCGGCATTGCAGATGAGGTCATTGGCCTGTGCCCCATACTGTATATCGTAATGGCCGGCTAGGAATGTTAGCAGTTATGATTGACCTGCCAGATAAATCCATTCGAGCGCTGATCGACACAGGAGCCAGCGTTTCACTGATTGAAAACAGATTCTCCTAAAACCCACTACATTCAGCGGCATCCCTCATCTTTGACACGCCAGGAGGAAATAAAATATTCATAAACTATACAACGATCGTCAACATTAAAGTGGGATCTGTGAAGTTTACACATGATTTGTTTGTTTTGCCCACCTTGGGAATTCCAGGAATCGAGGCTATATTAGGAATTGTTTTCACTTCTAGTAATCAAATGTGCATTTTAGGGGAAAAGATACAATAGCAGTATACGCAGGTGGGTGTATTTTGCCGATAGAAACTCATGAGCGAGTAAGTGCTTGTGCAGGCATGGAGAGACATTTAAGTAAGGTAACAGCTGTTCCTTGAGATGAGAAGTGTTGTCCCCCCAGACACTTACAAGCATATCGGTAACCCCGTGTCGCCCTCTTCCAGAAGGAACCAAAGTCATTGTTAAACCCCATGACAATTGGGCGCATGTAATTTCAGAGGGCTTATCGGAAATAAATGAGAACAGAGCTGATATAACGATAGTTAATTTGTCAAATAAAAGAGTTGTGTTAGGAAGTGATTCTGTATGTGAATTAGAGATATGTGAAATTGCTAATAATGGGATGTTGGGAGCCACAACTCCAGACCGCACAGACGAATGCACTCCGAATATAATTATGCAAGCGCGAAAACTATGTCCGTCAGAATATCAACCTGTAGTTAGTGACGTTGTTAATAATTCTTCTGATGTAATTGCAATTAGAGATAAGCCACCCAGGAGGATTGATCGATTTCCCTTTAGCACTGAAACTGGGCAAGCAGAGCCGATCAGGTCAAGTCCTTATAAGGTACCTATTCATATCCAGGGAGAGATAGAAAGGGAAATTAGTAAATTAAGGGAACAAAGGATAATCAAGGAGAGTGAATCCCCCTGGGCTTCTCCAATTGTAGCTGTAAGGGAGTTGAATGCAGTCACTAAGGAAAATGCATTTCCATTGCCCTCGATCGAAGAATTATTTGTGAAGGTACGTGATAGAAAATATTTTACAACTGCTGATTTGAAATCTGGATACTATCAAATAACCATTCAGGAAGACAGTAAATGTAAAACGGCATTTATAGCTGACGATAAACTATTTCAGTTTAATTTTCTTCCTTTCAGTGTTAAAAACGCTCCAAGTCATTTCTCTAGAGTAATGTTGGCAGTTTTGTCTCCCTTAATTGCCCATAATGTTCTTGTTTATTTAGATGATATCATAATTACAGGGAAAGTAGCTGAAGAACATAATAATAATATTCGTAAAGTTTTAGAAGCATTGCAACATAATGGTATAAAAATAAATTTTTCAAAGTGTAAATTTTTCTATAAATAGTTAGAGTTTTTAGGTCACATAACCCCAGAAGGTATCCAACCCTGCCCCAGTAAAGTTGCGGCTATTAGAGATTTCTACAGGCCACTTAACCTTAAGGAAGTAGCTGGGTTCCTTGGGCTCCCTGGGTATTACCATAAATTCATAAGAGGTTTTGGAGAGATAGTGAGACCCTTAGATGCTCTAAAGAAATAAAAAGTAGTTAATTGGTGAGTGGAAAAAGAAGGGCCTTTAACCATTTTAAAGCTGCCTTGACTAGCAATGACTTAATCGCATATCCTATATTTGATCGCCCATTTTTAGTGACAACAGATGCGAGTAGCGTACCTATTGGTGGCATAGTTTCTCACGAGATGAGAAAGGAGGAGAGCGACCAATTTGTTTTGCATCCCGGGTATTAAAAGGGGCAGAAAAGAATTATAGTACATTCGATCGAGAGGATTTAACTATTCTTGGGTTCTAGATAGGCATTCGGGTCTTTTTATTAGGTCAGTTGATTGAATTGCAAAGTGATCATCGCCCCTTACGTGTTCTCTTCTACAAAAGGGATTTAACCTCTCGACAAGCGAGAAGGATTGAGAGATTGTTAGAGTTTAATATAAAGGGTTTTCACCTCAAAGAAGGTAAAGCTAACAAGGTAGCTGGTGTTCTCTCTAGAGGTGCAGTAATAGGAGTAACAACTCGGCACAAACAAGGAACGAGGACCGTAACCAAAATATTGAAGACCCCAATCAAAATAGAGAAAATAGAGAACAGGATGTGAATTCTCCCGAGGAGCAATCATAATACATAACCAGAGAGAGAGATAACGAGAGAGATTTGCAGATATTAGGGAGAGAGAGAGAGAGAGGGAGATATGAGTGGTGAACGTGAATATATGTGGGTGGCCGAGGACATGACCAGGGGTGTCCACAATGAATGCCCTGATGATGCAGGTGTGATTGACTTAGGAGGTTGGGACATAAAAGAAGTCCGAGAGGAACAGAAAAAAGAGGAAGGGATGGAAAGACTGCGAGCAGTGATTAAAGGGGAATCGGAGAGTTATCCGTCATTCTGAATGTATCTCGTGAGAATTTTTTTATAGAATATTATATCATATATTGTGCTTACAAGAAGAGGGGAAGGGAATTTTGTGCACGGGTAGTTCTTCCCCCCCTCTTTAATTAATTGAGCCATCCACATTGTACATGCAAGACTATGTGCAGGGCATTTAGGGATTGATATAACATTAAGGAGAGCACGTGAATCCTTCTTTTGGTTAGGAATGAAAAAATCTATAGAGAGTTATATAAAAGGTTGTCATGCCTGTAACTGTTTCAAAGAACAGAAAAACACTGTATCGGAAGCCAGAAAGTGGCCAGTTAATCTTACCAAATTGTATAGAGTTCATATGGATGTGGTAGGACCATTTCCTGTTGGTTTAGCATAACATACGTATATATGTGTATTTGTGGATGCATTTACTTGGCACACTTATACTTACGCAATGTTGGATAAATCAGCAAATTCATTAGCCCAGGCACTGTGCTCTTTCATTACTAGGTTTGGTTGCCTGAAAATTTTGATAATTGATAATGGTCTCGAGTTTATAAATAAGGTGGTGAAATCGGTCATGGACTTGATGAAAATTGAACAATTTTCAGTGACCGCATATAGGCCTTTGTCATATGGGCGTGGGTTAATTACATAATAATACATGATTGGAGGCGGTGAATTAGACGATTGTTACATCGTAAGAGAATTTATTGTCCAAGTTAATTTTCACAATTAAAATGAGCAGAAATCTTTAAAGCAAGTGAAATAGAACTTTAAATATTGAGGGGGCATAACAGAAGAATTATAAGTTTCTCACTGGTTCTTAAATGATTTCTTCAGTCAAATACAATGGAATCAACTTTTACTAATACAATAATTACACCCAGCCAGAGTGGATAAGGAGACATTAGATTATAATAACTAAAAGAAACTATTGGACGTCGTATGGCGTATGGACGTAGGCTTACCATGGCCGGTTGGCCTAGTGAGGGTTGCACACTCATGAGTACAACTCAAACGTAACTGCCCTTCTACTCACATAATCTTGGCGTTCTTATTTCCCCTACATTACTGGGGGATTTGAGGGCTTGTCTCGGCAGAGGGTAGCAGTGGCAGGTGATGCAACCGCACCATACTGGTTCTCACTCTGTGTCCCCCTCTCCTCGGTGTACCTGTTGACATGGAATCAGATTCAGTACATGTGTGCTTAGGTCAGAAAAATACCTGGCAATATTGAAAGCGGCTTGAACTGCTTCCCACAAATTCCATGGATTAGGGAGATGAAGTCATACATCGGCAATTTACGCCCTACTTCTTACGAATTTACTTTATTTCTGTTTAACCTTTGTCTTGAATAATATATTTATCCGTGACACATCCAGTTAATGGCTTAGTGGAGTCACATAATAGGGAAGTAGTGCGAATTTTATGTTACTTAGTGGCTGATGACCCCCATCATTGGCACGCTAGCTACCTTTGAATATTAGTGTATGGAGAGGATCCTGTGTTACCATATACAGTCCTTATCAATTTGTAACAATTGCCAAATTATTCAACTGAGCAATACCATGTATATTTATAAAATCTGTTGAGGAGAGTAATGAACACCACTGAAAGGTTTTTGAAAAGAGCTAATGAAAAACACAGCTCAAAGTATGATGGTCGGTTCAAAACCGCACCGGTAAAAGTGTTTGTGGGCGATCGTGTGTATTTGAAACAATTACAACCTAGGAATCACAAACTAGGGCCAGCGTAGTGATACAAAACATCATTAATGGCAGTGTCTGAACATCATTAGGCACACATACATGTGGTGCTTGAAGAGGTAATTTTCAAGTGTAAATCAGAGTGTTCCTCCTTACCCTTGCATACGTGACATTTCTCGAGTTGATAAGTAGAATCTTTTTTTTTTTTTTCCTTTGCTGTTGTTTTTGTTTGAACAGACCTCATTTCTTCTTTTGATGTATTTTAAATAAACTTGATGATAACGATGTGTTCTTATGTTGATGCTTAATGTATACGTAAATTGTTGTGGTAATTTTGCTGAGTGTGGCAACACGTATGACATACTGTTGAGTGAACCTAAAAACAATCAGGGGTTGAATAAATCAGGTGAGATCCATTAAGCAGATGCTGTATTATTCATGTATTTATATGATTCCTGGTTGCTGGGGCCACGGTGGTTTCCGAATAGCAAGTGGCTGAGGGATTAAAGTTCAGCCTTGAGGATAGGCAGTGTTAGAGAATGTGTAAATGTGAATACCTTATGCTTAATGTTATAAGAGAAGAGCGGGAAGATGAATAATTTTCTCGGGAGAACGGCTAGTGGCCACCGATTGAGAGTTGCAAGTGGAAGTGTAGAAGTGATTTTCAATAAATGGTAAAGTGGTGGTGGTAAGTTGTGTTGCAAAATTGTGCTGTAAACCCGGACAAGTAAAATCGAGGGAGGAAGGAAAATCTATTCTTACCCCCGTTCCGCCTAAAAAGCTCGTATTGCCTGCAACCAGAGGGAGGTTATTGATGAGGTTGTGTAAAACTGATGTTAATATGATTTTTTTTTCAGTTTGGGTATTCTGTATTTGTGTTGCAGAGGTCTTAAGAAGAAATGAGTGGAATTATTTATATTGTGTTGTGTACTTTTTTTACATGCAATGTTTCATTTTTTATTTTTTTTTGTGGAAGATGTATTATTTTGGGGGGTGATTTCTATAAATGTATATTTATGTTGCATTTCTGCTTAGTACATGCCATGCCTATTCCAGGTCGGTGTGTCCTAACTATATCAAAGACTAGTGAGGGTGAGTGCGTACCTCCTCCCGAAGTGAGGAGCTAATGTCCTACTTCTTGTATGAATATATGTATTGGACGTTAGGGTAAATGAACTCTATAATCACGAGAATTCCACAAAAACAATAACTCAGCATATTGTTGTAGCAAGATTGCATTTTGTTAGCGAGGGGTAGTTAGTTGCCTTTGTGCGTTCTCTGAGACAAGGCGCTCACCTGAGAGTGTCGGCAGTACAGTATAGTGTACTTACGAACCTTTTGTGATAAAGTGAAAAAACCTACGTTCAGATGTCTCATTATCCGACAACATGGAACATATATTTATATATATATATATATATATATATATGTATATATATATATGTATATATATATATTTATATATATATATATATATATATATATATATTTATATATATATATATATATATATATATATATTTATATATATATATTTTTATATATATATATATATATATATATATATATATATATATATATATATATATATTTATATATATATATATATTTATATATATATATATATATATATATACTATATATATATATATGTATATATACTATATATATATACAATAAATATATATATATAATACATATATACTATATATATATATATGTATATATACGTATATATATATACGTATATATATATATATATATATATAAATCAAAGAATATGAAGCCCACCCTGGTTTTAAGGATTTATTAATATACAGTATATATGTATATATATATATATATATATATGTATATATATATATCATATATATCACACATATATATATATATTATATATATATATATATATATATATACATATATATATATATATATATATATGCGTATTCGTAAAGGAGGCTTAAAATCTTTAATAAATAGGAGTCTTACAAGGCATCTATTATAGTTACTTGAATTACTTGGGTTTCTGTCTCTATCTTCGCTATATAAGAAAAAATATGCAGTTCCAATAGCAGGAATCCATTTTCACGATCAAAAAATATTTTGCCCTATCTTAAATGGCGCTGCAAATTCATTGTTTTTTTTTTTTTTAATATTTTTTATTAGATCTATATGTTTTTACGATTTGTTTGTCGTACATTATCAATTAATACTGCTATTTAAATCGATTGGGTCACTCATCTTAAATCTCCCAAAATGTACCTCTTAGCATAAATGATGAAATATATAATGCACTTAACACCTTCCAATTAACTTCATTGCTTCTTGTTAACTTATTTATTTATTCATTTATTTATTTTTTTTTTTTTTTTTGATACCTGTAGATTGCCTATATGTGTTTGTTTTTTTAGATCATATGTAATCTATTCATGTACTATAGCGACTGGAAATGTATTGCATATTTTCGAATGTTCTCTCGATACTTTGATTCTTAGTTTTTTATCCTCGTTGGGGAAATGCCAGAGATTACATCACTCTCTGTGTGTGCGGGTTTTTTTTTATTAAAAGAATTATGATATTTCATACACAGATTAAAAAGATTTTAACTATTTTCTAAAGAGTCTTAGAAAGGGTTGACGATTTTTTATCTGTCTATGATTTATTTTATTTGCATAGTGAAAACTAGATATGCTAGGAAACAAACGTCAAGGAAAGGTTCACCTACGATTTATATTTCCATTTGTGCAACATATCTTTTGCAGATTTTTTTGTAGGAGTAAGCGAACTTATATAATTTGCCGCTCTTAACACTCTGCTGAAGGTCATTATTGACATTTACTCTAAATCGTGGTGAGCACTAAAAAAAATTACCCATAAATCGAGGGTCCCGAAAGGAACGTTGGAAATCTGGCCACTTTCCTTTTTTTTTTGGGGGGGGGGGGGGCAGCGGAGCAATGAGAGACCCGCCGTGCGTTCCAGGCTAAACTTTATCGTTTTTGTTGAAAAGGTGATTGAAATTTCCAGAAATTTCCTTCAGTTGGTGTATGTTCTTCACTACGTTCACTTTTACGCTTTAGATGTTTAAGTTGACGATTTCCATGTTTCAAGAACCTCAGCTCAAGATGTCGACATCATAACAACTACTCAGTGTATTTTTTTTTTTTTTTCATTAGTTGCAGATTATCCAATTGTTTCAACAAAATGCTTGCCTTGTATCTCTTCTCGTGGTTATGACATCACAAAATAGACTTTTTTATCTTTCCATCGATTCTAAATCAATTTACTAAGCATTCTTGGTATTTTATTTTTTCACCCTTTCTGCCCATATTACTTCACAAATCTTATGCAAAAATTAAATAGCATATTACACCTTTTTCGTCTCATTTACACTTCACTTCCAAAAGAGGGAATTCGCTTCCTAACAGGAGAGAGATCTTTTAAACAAATCATTTTTTGTTTATAATGAAATTTTCCTTTCCTCACTATAGACAGAAATCTTATAATCAATGTATATCATCTGCAGATTGTTTCTTACATTTACTTTGAAATATAGTTTTGAGTCATTCACTCATTCCCCCATCTATACCACTATTATTTATTCAGTCTCTTTAGCTCTAACTATTTTCAATTTCCTTCAATTGGAAACTCTTTTAAAATCTTTCACCAGTCTCTTTAGATTTTCTTCACAATCTGTAATTGCTCTATTTATTCCACAAAGTTGCACTTACATACTCCAATAAAAAAGTCATTGTCAGGCATGAAAAGCACTCATAATTTTCTCAGGCCATCTTTAGCTCTAAATTAATTACTTTCCTAACTACACACTTTACCTGAAGCCTTGTATTTATCAATGAGATTATTGATCATTAGATAAATAACCTCAAGCAACCTAGATCTAAATACAATATTTATCTCATATAAGTTATTTCTATTCTAGGGTTTATTTTCTAGATTCATAAACAGTATATTACATACTGATTATATCTTATATATTCATTTTTTTCCCAATAATATATATTTAAAGCTCATGATTTGTATATCATGATCCTTGTCTAATTCCTCCATACAGTTCTCCTATAATTCATTGTGTCTCTATAACTTTTATACAGAAACTTCTATACTCCTTTCCCAGTCAACAGTGCTTTTCATTATTAAGCACTTTTTCTTACCACATTCCAAAAGGACTCCACTCTCTTTCACTTCAGGTATCAAATTCTCACATCTGGTACCCATTATGTTTTATTAAATGTCTTGGGTATCTAAATCATAAAAAAAG
>NC_090745.1:61206422-61216422 GCF_036898095.1 Palaemon carinicauda | reverse complement strand
ATTGACCTTCAAATTCAGCCTTCTCCCTTAGTTTTAAAGATATAGCATTGAAATTTGGTATATAATTTAGAAATACATTATCAATAAAAAGAATTAAATGAAGCCCTTTTTCCATTTAATTTTTCATAATTTTTTCCGAATTTTTGCCCCTGATTTTTAGGGTTTTTTTCTTTTAACAATGAAAAAAAACATATTTAGCAAAAAATATTATTTTTAGAACAAAAAAACTCTTCATATATTTCGAGGTCTATATCCGGGTTATATAGGGTAGTGATCCCAGACCTTAGTAATAATTTTTTCAGAGTAAATCCCCCTGGCGTCACAAAACCGAAGGTCAGAGGCAAAAATCCTAAGCAGTTTGGAGATGTCCTAAGTCACCTTATTAAGATGTAAATGTCAAAGTCCTGTCATTAAAAAACGGCATTGGCCAGCCAGCCCCCGTTAAGATAATAAAAACAACGGTAGCAGCCGTGTTTGTTAGGGTTATGGTAGTAAAGACAATGGTAGTAACTGTGTTTGCTCCGGATTAGATAGTAAAAACAACCGCATTAGCCATATTTGTTTTGGTTAAGATACTAAATGTTTGTTTGGGGTTGTTATGGCCTAATTAGTAACGTCTCTGCCTGGTGTTTGCTAGACGGGTGTTCAAGTCCCGCTCAGACTCTTTAGTTCCTATAGTGTTTTCAACCTTACCATCCTTGTGAGCTAAGGTTGGGGGGTTTGGGGGAGCCTATAGCTTATAGATCTATCTGCTGATTCATCAGCAACCATTGCCTGGCTCTCCCTGGTCCTAACTTGGATGGAGTTCGGGCTTGGGTGCTGATTAAATATTATATGGTCAGTCTCTAGGGTATTGTACCTTGCCTCGGCCATTCATGAGTGGCCTTTAAACCTTTAAACCTTTATGGTAGTGAAAACAACGGTAGTAGCTGGGTTTGCTCCTGTTTAGATACTAAAAGCAACGGTATTATCGATATTTGTTTTGGTTAAGATAATTAAAACAACGGTGGTAGCTGTGTTTGTTCCGCTTATGGTAGTACACACAACGGTAGTAGCTGGGTTTGTTCCGTTTTAGATAGTAAAAACAACGAACGGTATTATCCATGTTTGTTTCGGTTAAGATAATTAAAACCACGGTGGTAGCCGTGTTTGTTCCAGTTATGGTAGTACACAGAACGGCAGTAGCTGTGTTTGTTCCGGTTTAGATAGTAAAAACAACGAACGGTATCATCCATATTTGTTTCGGTTAAAATAATCAAAACAACGGTGTTAGCCGTGTTTGTTCCGGTTATGGTAGTACACACAACGGTAGTAGCTGTGTTTGTTCCGGTTTAGATAGTAAAAACAACGGTATTATCCATATTTGTTTCGGTTAATATAATTAAAACAACCGTGGTAGCCGTATTTGTTCCAGTTATGGTAGTACAAACAACGGTAGTAGCTGTGTTTGTTCTGGTTTAGATAGTAAAAACAACAGTATTATCCATATTTGTTTCGGTTAAGATAATTAAAACAACCGTGGTAGACATTTTTGTTTCGGTTATGGTAGTACAGACCAATATAGTAGCTCTGTTTGTTCCGGTTTAGATAGTAGAAACAACGGTTATAATCATATTAGTTTCGGTTAAGATAATAATATCAACGGTAATAGCCATATTTGTTCAGGTTATGGTAGTATGACGAGCCGAGCGAAGGTTGTGACTCAAAGGCAGGATGAGAGCAACTGAGTAACTGTATTACTGAACATCCGTTTATATATACATAAACTCCAGGCGAAAAGGACATAAAAACATAACAGGCAATTTCATGTTCAATCGACAACCGGTGCTGTTAACAGTTAAACGTGAGAAAAACAGATATGTTATTTCAGGTCCCTATCAGTGTGAGGGGAGAGCGAAGATACAAAGGAGACTATATACAAAAAAGAGAAATGTCGTTACTATGTACGATCGTGTGACACACGGTTGGTACAGTTGTAAAGGCAACGGTAGTAGCTGTGCTTTTTCCGGTCAGATAATAAAAATAACTGTAGTAGCCATATTTGGTTCGGTTAAGATGATAAAACCCGGTACTAGCCGTGTTTGTTCCGGTTATGCTATTAAAGACAACGGTAGTAGCAGTGTTTGATCCCGTGTACAAAGTAAAAACAATGATACTAGCAATATTTGTTTCTGTCAAGAAAATAAAAACAATGGTAATAGACGTGCTTGTTCTGGTTATGGTAATGAAGACAATAGTAGTAGCCGTGTTTGCTCTTGTTTACATAGTAAAAACAATGGTATTAGCCATATTTGTGTCAGTTAAGAAAATATAAACAATGGTAGTAGCCGAGTCTGTTCCAGTTATGGTATTAAAGATAATGGTAGAAAGGCAATGCTAGTAGTAGTGTTTGCTCCGGTTTACGTTGTAAAAACAATAATATTAGCCATATTTGGTTCAATTAAGATAATAAAATAATGGTAGTAGTTGTGTTTGTTCTAGTTATGGTAGTAAAGACAATGGTAGTAACAATGTTTGCTCTGGTTTACATAGTAAAAACAATGGAATTAGCTATATTTGTTTAGGTTTAGATAATAAAAACCATGGTAGTAGCTGTGTTTGTTCTGATTATGGAAGTAAAGACAATGATAGTAGAAGTGTTCCCTTCGGTTTACATAGTAAAACAATTATATTAGCAATATTTGTTTCTATTAAGATAATAAAAACAACGGTAGTACCAGTGTTTGATCTGTTTACGGTAGTAAAGACAATGGTAGTAGCAGTGTTTGCTCCTGTTTACATAGTAAGAACAACGATATTAGCGATATATGACTTGGTTAAAAAGATAAAATAAATAAACGTTAGTAGCCTTGTTTGTTTTGGTTATGGTAAATTGGTGAAGACAACGGTAGTAGCTGTCTTTGTTCCGGTTTATATAGTAAAAACAGCGGTATTCGCCGTGTTTGTTCCTGTAAAATAGTAAAAATAATGGTAGTAGCCTTGTTTGTTCCGGATATATAGCAAAATCAACAATAGTAGGCATGTTTGTTCTGACAATATAGTAAAAATTATGGTAACAGCCATGTTTGTTCCAGTAGTATAGTAAAAATAACGGCACTGGGTGTGTTTGTCCGGTAAGGTAGTGAAAACAATGGTAGTAGCTGTGTTTGTTCCAGTAATATAGCAAAAACAACTGTATTATTATTATTATTATTATTATTATTATTATTATTATTATTATTATTATTATTATTGATTGCTAAGCTACAACAAAAGTTGGAAAAGCAGGATGCTATAAGCCCAGGGGCCCCAACAGGGAAAATAGCCCAGTGAGGAACAGAAACAAGGAAAAAATAAAATATTTTAAGAACAATAACAACATTAAAATAAATATTTCGTATACAAACTGTAAAAACTTAACAAAACTAAAGGATGAGAAATTAGATAGAATAGTGTACCTGAGTGCACCCTCAAGCAAAATGGAGTAGAATCAACGGTAGTAGCTATATCTATTCCGGTAATATAGTAAAAACAATTAAATAACCATGTTTGTTCCAGTTAACATAGTAAAAACAACGGTAGAAGACATGTTTGTTCTAGGATTATAGTAAAAACAACGGTAGTAGCCATGTTTGTTCCAGTAATATAGTAAAAACAACAGTAGTAGCATTGTTTGTTCCGAAACATAGTAAAAGCAGTAGCAGAGTTTGTTCCAGTAATATAATAAAAACAGCTGTAGTAGCCATGTTTGTTTTGGTAATATAGTAAAAACAACGGTGGTTGTCGTATTTGTTCTGGTTAAATAGTAAAAATAACGATAGTAGCCGTGTTTTTTTTTTATAATATAGTAAAAACAATGGAAGTAGCAGTGTTTGTTCCGGTAATATTTACTTGGTTGGTTGTTGAGTGATGCGTCTTACTGTGTTCGTGTTCTCTAATTTCAAGTATTTTTTTTTTAGCAATCATAACGTAATTTTGCCTACTGGGGTTTAGGTCGGTGAGTAAAAGTTTCAAAATCTGTTGTGCGTTATTTATTGTTAGACTTTCGTCAACAATACGTACCTTATTCAAAACTTGTTATCTTTTATTTTTCATATAATTTTACACATGCATCTTTGTTTACTTCAAGATAAACCATGTTAGAATTTTGCGCGAAAAATTAGCCCTTTTTATGTACGAATAGTAACTTGAATTTAAGATAAATATCACAGATATGTATATATTTAAAAAACTGTTATTACATTGATATTTACAGATAGTGGTCTATGAAAAGAGAAGATAATGAAAGTACAGTATATACATAAATTGATAATCATAATTATGATAAGTACTAACTAGATTATACTACCATGAAATATTAAGATGGAATGCATTAAATGGCCCAGAGAAAAAATAACTTGGACGAGCATGTTTCCCCGTATAATTTGAAGAAAATAATGAGTTTCATATGTTTTTTTTTTCTTCTGAATTTTGATTAATGCCGAGATAAATCAGAGCTCGCTAACTACTTAGCATATTACTATTACTTGACCTTAACTAATGATAGGCATATATATAATTTGTACAATGTTAATTATGGCAAAATTGTTAGTAGTCTCCAATACGACAACACTTAAGTAATAGATTTGAGGATATAACTAACTAGTAGGCGCTCGTTGAAATGCCTCTAAAATTTATCTTATACATCTAGAGCACATCACAGAAATCGATGACAAATCATTCGTTTTTAGTGTTCGAGTGAAAATGAATCACTCTTATGCCTCCGTCATGAGGATTGGTCCATTTCTAAGAGCTCTATAGAAGTCACTATGTAGGCGTTTAAATGTCATCTCGAGTAAAACAATGAAAACTTTGTAAAAATATTCCTTGGAGCCCTCCGAAACATAATGTCGCCAATCCACCTTTATTGAACATTTTGAGTACATCAAGGAAAGTTGTGTCAAGATGTTCCTTTGGAATCTCTAGAACATTCTGAACCTATCTGATCAGCCAATTTTGGGGGTTTAACCAACTTCTCAGTGACTGCAAATGGTTCCACCCAATATGAATTTACTCGGATCTAAGTTGCAAGTACAGATGGGAATGTCATCAAAACTGTCCCTGAAAGGCATCTTGATTGCAGCCAAATTCCTCTGTTTTGTCGTTTAAGGAGATGAACATACTTTTTGGTATTCTTAATTTGGAGAATGATGATGTTTACTTCCGAAACATTCAATTATCATAGATTGACATTATAATCTATGAGGAAAACTGGTAAGTACATGAATCCAAAGTCACTCGTCCTTTTAAAACTGTCTCATATAATAATGTATGAGGTTTTACTTATTAGGAATTTAAAATTTCATCTTTTACAATAACATTTTATGCATTGAAGAGCGGAATATCAAATATATTTTGATATCTCGGCTTATGATTGGCATACCTAAAATATTAACTCCACCTAACTCTCAAGACAGGTGGTATATTCAAGTAAACTCCACAAATACGAAAAATGTGTACGGCACTGAGTGGCCCTGCTTTCGATTTGGCAATTCTTAAACCTCAGCAATCCAAGTTTAATGTATTTCAGCTACCAATGACAATATGTGCAGCACCGTCATATTAATCTATGTATACAGCTGCATATTCAGATTTTGCAGTACATGAATTTATTTCCCATTTTGCTAACATTTCCTCAGATCACTACTAGTTATTCTTCTCCAAATATTTCTCCTCAGGAAGATGGCTTGTTGGCTACTGTTCCCCTTTAAACCATATGGGTTCATAGGTTCCATCTTTCAACTGCCAATGAATCATTTGGCATCAGGTTGCTTGATGTACTTGAGACGTATAAGATATATTTTAGGGGCACTTCAAAGAGCCCCGTATTGGTAACCCCCACAAATCTATCACTTAAGAATTACAGATTTTGGGACATTGGGCATATGCTTGCTTATTATAGGTTTCAAACCTTAAATCTTTATTAGCTCATAGACTATAACCGATCCACTCGTATACTCACATCCATAGTAGGTTATTTTTTTTTTCCGGCGAGATATTCTAAGAACCCTTTATAGGTATTATTCTACCCAAGGTGTGGAATATTCGTTTTTGACGTGATACAACTTGTCTAATAACTCATTCACATCTGAAGATTATTTGGTCATGAATCTACCCGTGTGGATCCTGTGTGTTGTATGCTGTTTCTTATTCTACCCCTGTTATCTTAGCACTGTATAAAGTTACCCAACGTACTGCAATAATTAATAGAATGAATGTCTCTTTTACATTTACAAAAAGAAAAATACGTTTTCCTTTCTAAGTTTTTTTTTTTCTGAAGTTGTTCTTTAAAACTATAAAGCATGACCTAGAATCATTCCTAAAAATCATTGTTTGGTGGTAATCTATAAGTTCGGATAAAAATCAAAAGGATCATGCCTGGGCAATCTGGTTTTACTTACAGAGGGTCATGAACGTATAACTCACAATCAAAGATTGTATATAAAGTGATGGCCTTTTGAAAATTACTTTTCTTCGTTTATTTATTTTCAACTAGTGACCGTTGAAAAATTTTGCTGCGTTGATTTCATATCTAAGGATCGCAGTTCATTTTCTCTCGCAATTGAGCTGGTAGGTAAGGAATTTTCCCATTTGCGTACACAACTTTCTCTCTCTCTCTCTCTCTCTCTCTCTCTCTCTCTCTCTCTCTCTCTCTCTCTCTCTCTCTCTCTCTCTCTTTTATATGTTACATTTCCTCGTAGTGTTGTCCTTTTTATATGTCCAAGTAGGTTATAGTTTCATTCTGTATATTTGTCCTTGTGCTTACGCCAAAAAAAAAAAAAAAAGTTATTGAAATCTTCTCATTCCGCTGAATCTTCTTATTCTCCCTTATTTTTGCTATTCTTCATATAGTTTTATTCTAGCTTTACACGATTGATACACTCCCCCCCCCCCCAAAAAAAAAAAAGAATAAAACTAGGAAGAAAGGATTTTATGATTGATAAACAAAGAAAATGAATAAAACACTAATACAGGTTTGATTTAGCGATTTCCTTCCAATAGACTTAAACACTCCCTTCCGGTTGACATTATCTCTGTTATTAAAAATCACATCACGCTTTACTCTCCTTTTCAGTAAATGAATGTAAAAAACATGGTCCTCGTAACACAAGAGAGCATGGTAATTTTTTAATAGTTGCAAAATTTGTAAGTGTTACAGGAAACTATGAACTTCATTTTTGTAGAGGTTATCATTTACCTAAGGGATAAATTATTCGTGTTCTTAATTGTTTTTTGTTCACACCAAAAGAATCAAATCTGTTCAAAGTTTTCAATATCAGTTCTTATAAAATCTGATGTTCTGAAAACATTTTAAGAATATTCGTACATCGCATCTGTTGCTAGCTGCTGTTGACATGTAGAGCTATTAGTAGGCTATTGCAGACGGCCCTGCCTCGAAATCTGTTGAATAGGAGCTATGGATCGGGGCAGAGGTTGGGTAGCCAACAGTTCTTCTTGCAGAGTCATCAACATCCACAGCCGGGTCCTTTCTAGTCCTAGTTTGATGACGACGGGGCTTGGGCGCTGATCCTATGTATGTACATTATTGTCAATCTCCAAGGCATTGTCCTGTCTTTTGCACTTGACATTCATGAATAACCTTTAAATCTTTAAATAAGAAGTTAGATTTGCTATGTATTTGGTATTGTAATGCTATATGCGCTACAGGCATTGCATTGAAAAATCATGTTTCAGCATAGTTTGTGTGTGGTAGCGTATGTTATAAAGAATTTGATCATTTATTAATTGTCTCAAAGTTAGAATGTGATTCTTCTTACTTTTTTATTGCAGTAGGATTCAGTCTTTTTAAGAGTGATGATTTTTTTTTTTTTTTTTTTTTTTTTTTTTTTTTTTTTTTTTTTTTTTTGTTATTTTAGTAATTTTTGTGTACAAGTTTTGTTTATATATTCTCACTCGAGAGTCACAAGTGGGTAAGAGTGGATCCGAGATGTAAGCCTGAACCAAATTAAACATATTTTAGTACCAAACCTATAAATGATCCCACGAAGACGAGTCGGCGACAATGCTGGGATTGCAATATACAACACTAATGAACTGTTATCATTTCCGGTATGTTTGAGGACAGTAACTATTCAACCACATTGATAAACAAACTCTATAGAATTATATTCTTTTGTCAACAGCACTAAATTCATAACCACTTCCTATTGAGTGATAATATATCCTGATAATATTTTTGTTGCTATTGAAAATTTATATTATATGCTATTGGAAATTATCTCTTTGAAATATAATTTATTATTCATCTACAAATACATCTCATTTAAGGTTTCAGTGTTAAAACAAGAAAATTGTCTGGTTTTATAATATTACATACTTCTCTTTATATCCGCCGATTATGTGATAAGAAACTATGATTATTTTAAAAATATACGAACATTAGATATAGCTTGTAATGAAAAACCCAGTTGGAAATTATAATAAATAACAAATATATCAGTAAATATCTACTCTTTTTTTTCATTTCTTTCTTCTTAGCATTCATTTTTTTTTTTCTGTTTCGTAAACACAAACACATGCAAATCCACGTCCATCATCTGACGTGGAAAATCGTTTTACTAGGAAGACTTGCCGGAAGTTCGAAAACAATCCCACAAACTCTGCGCTTGTTTCTCTGTATCATTTACTCACGATAAAAAAACAAGTCAAATTTCTCTTTCGAGTCTAAAACCGCTTTATTTTCCCCCTTCCAAAAATAACCGAAACTTTTGGCAAAAGTTAACAAAACAGTATTACGATTCGTGTACCTAGACAAACCTAGTCTAATAAAAATGAACCGTTGACCAATCTCTCTCTCTCTCTCTCTCTCTCTCTCTCTCTCTCTCTCTCTCTCTCTCTCTCTCTCTCTCTCTCTCTCTCTCTATCTCTCCCTCTCTCTCTCTCTCTCTCTCTCTCTCTCTCTCTCTCTAGAGCTGTCCCTTGAGTTATTGTCGAGTGCTGTAGGTTTCAGAATAACCAAACCTGCGACTTTTATATTTACTTTTGTTTCTTCTAGACAGGAATTTATTGCAGAAAAGGAATATATTCAGAATCAATATTTTTTTTTCTTGTGTAAATATCAGTCAAGGACGTTTATAAAATCCTTGTTTTTTTAAATTATATAATCGTTTACTCTATTCTTTAAAAATTTTGTATGAGTACAAAGTTATACAGTTTCTGAAGTTTCTAGATTATTCATCATTCAATTCATGAAGCTGAATGAAATGATGGAAGTCTCCCTCTCTCAAAGGATGCCTGTATTGGCTGTTGTAATATTTGGTGCCCGTAGCAAGTCTCAACGTCAGGATTCAAGCATTGATTTTGGGGAAAGATGCTACGCAATACCACCATGACGCCTTCGTGGGGAAAATTCATCAAGAAATACTTGAGAATTTGTGGAGGAAAGTTGGATAATTCAGACTACACATTAAAATAAAAAGAATTAATGTTACTCGGATAAGATGGAGGATAACAATTCCCTTAGGCAACTGGTAAAAGGGGGTGAGGCAAGTAAACAAGTGTCTCTTTCACCTATCTTACAATGCTGAGTAGGTCAATCAATTCAAAATTCATTTGTCAAAATGGGAGCAAAGGTAGGTAAATATATACATCTACATGTGTCTTTCAGGAAGACGCCAATGAAGTAATCATTAAAAAAAAAAAATAAAAATACAATAACATCATGCGAATATATATTGGTATATAAATCAGGCATATATTGCATGTTATGTCAAAATAGAATGAAATCCCACCCGTTACAGTCTTCAGAAGGAAAATCAAAGCGATACATAACAATGGAATAAAAAGGATAATTTACTGCAGGTTATGATACAACAGAAAGGTTAATACTAGGCTAATAAGCTTCTCAGTTTACTAGCCTGATACTAAATATGGATAAATGAATAATTTATTCTTATATCAACCTTGCATAAGGACTGCAATGTGTCAGAAAAATAAAATAATGATTGTAACCTACCGTGGT
>NC_090745.1:61171422-61191422 GCF_036898095.1 Palaemon carinicauda | reverse complement strand
GTAAGTTGGCATATCTCTATATATTCTAGTTCTGTATAGAATTTGTGATATTTTGGTATATTTTAATGCATAAATATCATATTTTATAGGAGATACAATGATTTTCATAAGAAATTTACATTGTGAAACTAGGCCGT
Organism: Palaemon carinicauda; assembly: GCF_036898095.1. Classification (NCBI taxonomy): domain Eukaryota; kingdom Metazoa; phylum Arthropoda; class Malacostraca; order Decapoda; family Palaemonidae; genus Palaemon; species Palaemon carinicauda. The sequence goes on along the minus strand of NC_090745.1, from coordinate 61,191,285 downwards.
CAAAAAATGACCTTTAGATTTCGCCCCTGATATAACAGTAGATTACATCTTAGTGCACATTTTATTATGTATTTCTCTTCTAGGATATTATTAGTTTATTCTATAAAAAATTAGCCTCTTCCTATTTCATTTGGGTACCCAAAAAAAATTATAAAATTTGGACAAATTCTTTTGGCCAAAAAAACCTACCCTTTTTTTCTCATTTCAGATCTTGACTTCTATGGGTCCAACTCATTTCCAGCAATTACACGCTGTTGCTTTGCCATCTAAGGTGTCCCTAAAGGGATTTATGTGTATATGTATATTTCTATTTTTTTGTGAATATTTACGTCACGTCTTTTTTTTGTATACTTAAATTTTTAATATATTTTTAATAAATAGTTTTTTTGTAGATGGGTTTCATATATATTTTCAGTACTTTTAGCATTCGTTGAAGTATTTTTAGCAAGTCAAACAATACATATTGATGCATAACTAAATTTTTCCTGAATTTTTTTTGGAGTCGGGGTCGCGCGCGACCGAGTATACCCTTTAAGGGGTGTCCGAGTAGCGTACCTATCCAGGTTAATTCGAGTAACCCTTTAGTTATAAAGATTTTAGAAAATATATCCATTATTGGACTGAGAGGTATTACAGTTTAATTTTGCTGGGTTCCGGCACACGTAGGTTTGTCCAGAAATGAGAAGACAGATTTACTGATAAAGAATTTTTCAGCTGAAATGCGACCAAGAAGGTATCCAATTCCTAGTGATGATTGTTTACACAACATAAAGAATTTTGTTTCCAATAATTGGCAAGACCATTGGGATATTTTAATTGAAAATAAAAGGCGAGAAATAACGAATTTTATATGACCTTGGAAGTATAACATGATGCCCAGAAAGTGAGACACTACTCTTTGTCGTCTCCAAATTTGTCATATTCGGTTGACACATGAATATCTGCTTACTGGCCAATACCAGTCATATTGCGACGACTGTTTGGTACCATTGACAGTGAAGCATTTGTTGACCGAGTGCTCTTCATATTGTAGTGAAAGAAAAAGATATCTGTTTGAGGCTCAAGGTGAGGATGGCGGGTTCATTCTTGCCAAGATTCTTGGACATGATGTGTCCTAACATGCAAGGGGTATGTTTAGCTTTATTTCTAAAGCAGGTCTTCTGAAAGGAATTTAACTTTTAAAATGACATCTTTGCTTTTAAGGTTTTAATTGAATATTCTTTTATATTTTATTTACAATAAACGATATCGCCGTCAATGGCCTTAGATGACAAGATGCCAGAAAACCTCATATCAATCAGTCAATCAATCAGTCGTCACTAGTCCACTGCAGAACAAAGCCTCAGACATGTCCTTCCAATTGCATCTGTTTATGGCTTTTCTCTGCCAGTCCATGCCCGCAAACTTTCTTAGTTCATCAATCCATCGTCTTTTCTTCCTTCATCTGTTTCTTTTACAATCTTTAAAGACGCATTAGTTTATTCTTAATGTCCATCTCTTAACTGTCATTCTCATTACATGTCCTGCCCACGGTCATATTATTTTCTTACATGTTAGAATATCCTCTACTTCAGTTTTATTTCGTATCCATGGTGCTCTTCTTCTGTCTCTTAGTGTTATTTCCTTAATTATTCTTTCCATATCTCTTCGTGTTGTAACTACATTACGTTCTAAGCCTTCCGTAATGTTCCGAGTTTGTAATGCATACGTTAAAACTGGTAAGACTATCCGATTAAATCCTTTTTTTTTTTAAGAGAAAGTGAAATTTTACAATTCATAATCTCATTCTGTTTTCCAGAAGCTCTCTATATCATGCTTATCCTTTTTTTTTTTTTTTTCAGTGTCGTGTCCTCGGGAAACACTCATTGTATATTATAGGTACATACATTCATTAACAATCTCTAGAGGTTCATGGAACCCACATAATTTCCGAGATTACATCTTCGACAAGTAAACATATAAGTCACTGAAGAACCCATTAGATCTTTAAGAGAAACCTTAAATCTAAACATGGATTCCACGGCCAGGGAATCATAACGATTAATTTGAGATCCAGACTTGGAAAATGATTTAAAATAGCTTTTTTGTTTTTTGTTTTTTTCCCATATTAAGTCTGCCCCCTTGTAATATTAATGTCAAGACATGGAAATTTCTTGTTTTCTTCGTGCTCGGTAGTGAAGTCGATTTTTGGACGAACCTTACTAATGAAATTTAAAAACATAGCAGCATGTTTGTATTGTCTAAAAGTAGCTAACATATTATTTGCGTATAAATTGTAAAATATAGATGCGAATAACAAAGGGCACAATTTCTCTTTTACTATGATTTCAGTTATTAGGTCATTGTAATCTTCATTATAATGGAGAGATGCCCAAGCACAATTATTTCAAAACATTTTGGGGATTGTTCATGCATACAATTTAACTATATTTGCAATTATATGAAACTGTTAAGCAAACCTTTACAACAGCATTAGCAACGTCACTTCAATAATCACTTACTCCTATTGCTATCAATAAATTTCCAATAAATGTTTACGAGTTGAAGTAAAATTAGTCGTGTAATTAAAATGATCTCTAAAACTAAATTCACGTATCAAAATGAATTCAGGTGCTATAGAAAATTACCATTGACTGTTAATGAAGTAATGCTGTTCATCCCGGCATACATATCTTTTATCTATTCATTTGATGGTTATTTTTTTATTGATTTGCCATCGTTTAAAATACAAAGATATATTACAAAAGCTAAGGAGGGGTAATCTTCTTTATAATTTCAAATAAATATGATAGCAATACATCAGTCGATAGTCAATATGAAACATTATCTACTTACTTCACGGTAGCCAATTGGAAACGTCTCTGCCCAGCGATCTGCCGGACTGGAGTTCTAACCGCTCTGAAGCTCGATAGCTTCTTATAGTGTCTGCAACATCCCCGTCCTTGTGAGCTAAGGATGGGGTGTTATTGAGGGAGCCAATAACTATATTTAGTGAGTCATCAGCAGCTCTTACCTGGCCCTCCTTGGTCCTAGCTTATATGGAGAGGGAGCTGGGGGAAGGAGTTGCTAGTCATATGTATATATGATTAGTCTCTAGGGCATTGTCCTGATAGCTAGGACATTGTCACTGTCCCTTGCATCTGCATTCATGAGCGTCTGTAAAACCTTAAACCTTTGTTTACATTTGAATATACTTTGCAATGAAGACAGCTACCCTTTATTGATCATATTACATGCCTAAATAATTTTTGAAATTTAGGATTATATGATATTTTTCATTATTCAATGAGAGATAAATCTCGTGTATACAATGTTGTTTTCTTTGATTCTTTATTTTGGAATATTTAGCGTTTTTGATCAGACTTTGGGCAGGTGTTATAGGATTGGTATCTTAAGGATTTATGAACTGTAATAAAATTACTCTCTCTCTCTCTCTCTCTCTCTCTCTCTCTCTCTCTCTCTCTCTCTCTCTCTCTCTCTCTCTCTCTCTCTCTCTCTCTTGTCCTCAGGGTTTATTGCTTTCGTTATGATCCTCAGCGTTAAGCTCAAGAGTGACACCGTCAGACCATCATGGGAGTGGACGTGACGTAAAGAGGTTGAATAAAAGGCCATCTGTCTAAACCAATGCCCCGAACGACAGAGTCATATGTCAGCACTAGCATCATAAAACCTGTCAAGGGAGACATATGGCTCGAGAATCAGGGACATAAGTTGTGGATATTATTCACTATTAAGGACGAATGGTAAATGATGTCAGTTGGACAATACTACACAGAGTTACATAATTGTTAAGGGTGCATTAAACATAGCTAATGACTAATATCTCAATTCTCTTTTTATGTTCAAAATAAACAGAAAGAAGATATATCTCTTAGGACATTTGTATAGAAAATGAAAGAGAGATAAATGGCAACGGATGCTCTCTCTCTCTCTCTCTCTCTCTCTCTCTCTCTCTCTCTCTCTCTCTCTCTCTCTCTCTCTCTCTCTCTCTCTCTCTCTCTCTGTATATATATATATATATATATATATATATATATATATATATATATATATATATATATATATATATATATATATATATATATATATATATATATATATATATATATATATATACATATATACATATATATAAATATGTATATATATATATATATATATATATATATATATATATATATATATATATATATATATATATATATATATATATATATATATATATAATATATATTATTATTATTATTATTATTATATATATATATATATATATATTATATTACTATTTTATTATATTATATATTATTATTATATATATATATATATATATATATATATATATATATATATATATATATATATATATATATATATATATATATATATATATATATATATATATATATATATATATATATATATATATATATATATATATATATATATATATATATATATATATATATATCTATTATTAGGTAAACGTAAAATTATTTCTTTGTTTTATTTAAATCAGCCTTGTTTTTCTTTTAAGTTAAAGTATTTTTGTTGTTTGTTTACTATGGTGTTAATGTAAGTTAAGTGGCTCTCCGATTGTTTAATAGTGTTTTTTTTTGCGCCTCCTCCTCCTCATTTGTGTATTAGTGGACTATCGTTTTAACGATTGTTATTTTTTTTGCTGTGAGTGTTGATGAACGCTGGGAAGGTGATGAGTGGACATGGTCGACCGGTGAAGGCAGTTTGGGCCTTGACAAGTTCTCACCGACACTATTTCCCGTCTCAGCATTCATGGTGTCTTGGAGGACGACTTTGGCAATTACCTTCGCACTTCTGATGAGTGTTTAGCAGATGCTCTGTCATCTGCGACGGTAGTTTTCTGCTACTTGTTCCCGTCGGAGGATTTGTACGGGAATTGTGTCGACGCTGTTTCCCGACACTGAACCTTGATTTTACTGGCCGTATTCCTCCAGTCCAGCTTTGTACGAGTGTGTGAGCAAACTGGCTCGTGAGGTGATAAGTAGGGAGGCTGACGCCAAGTAAGACAAATTATCGTTCCTCTTGTGTAGGGAAGTGGATTGCCCTTCAGTGCCTGGCGTACAGTTTTACCCTTCCGTATAGCGGCTTGATGGATTAAGTACGGCCCTATATTCAACTCCCCTTCTGTACTTCACTTGAGGTGAAGTTGTGTGTTATTAATTTTGTCTTTCTATATGTGCGAATTTTATTGTTACATGTTGTGCACCCATGTTTAATTCTGTATTGTTTAGTTTTGTAAGGTAGGTAGGAATATTAAGGTTTTCATTGTTTTCGCCTCCTACTTCCTTCTACCTTTTTATTATTAGGTTAATGATATTTTTGGCTAGCCGTATTTGGATCCACCTTGTTATTATTAAGTGTTTTCTCTCTTGAAATTTTCTCGTGTTTAGGGCTTAGTGTAATAGCTTTAGGTTTTTATTGTGAGTTCCAGAGAACCAGTTATTTGTTCTCTTTAATATTATGTCCAATTAAGTTTATTTAATCTCAAAAGGTTGATTTAAGGTATTGTTCTTGTTTATAATAAATATTGTTAAGTTTTCTTGGGTCTCTGTTTCCGTCTTTCCTTATCACTGACGTACTTTTACCGACTGCAATCCATGAGAATTTAAATATCTTAAAAGAACCTGTATTACAACCTGGTAGGTTGTAACAGTTGCCGACCGTGACAGGATTGCACTCGGGTGTACTTGGTGGTTTGGTTGGCGGATCGGTGCTGAGTGGATTTACCAATATTTGTTATTGTTTAGTGTTTTGCCTTACTCCCCCTCTAATATTGGAATCATGAAAGAATATATTTTCGATCCAGCAGAGTTTTTGGGGTCGGCAGATTGCCTTAGGTATCTTCCGGTATTGAGTAAAGAGTATTTGGTGAGTTGTGCTCGCTGGTTAGGTGTCCCACTTAGGGCTGCGAACACTAGGGCCCAGTTGTTGTTAGCTGTAGAGAATAAGGTAGCTCAGGGTATGGCTGAAGGAGAGAATTTAGCTAGGGATTTTGACAGTGTTGATGATAGTGGTTCAGAGCGCGAGGATAGTATGATTGATGATGTGAGTGTGAATCCAGGCCTTTCTTTGTTTGAAGACCCCCCTCGTACTGGAACTATTTTTTAAGGAAATGCTAAATTGCAAGTTAAAGCTAACGTGTCCACAAACCCATTTGTTGTAGAAAAATCTGTCCCGGAGAATGTAGTCCCAGTGCAGCCTGTGTTGTCCCAAGAGGAAAATGAATATAGATTAATTTGTAAGAGGATAGAGCTAATGAAGCTTGAGTTTGAGGAGAACGAGAAGATGCGGAGACATGAACTAGAGATGGCTAATGTAAATTTGGAGTTGGCTAAATTGCAAAGTGTTCCTAATAAATTAAGTACTCCTTGTGGTCCATATGTCGATAAATTTGATATAGGGGCAGCTTTGAAGTTAGTCCCTGTATTTGACGAAAAAGATGTGCCGGAATTTTTTAAAGCATTTGAACGGGTAGCTACCAGGTTGTCTTGGCCCGTCGAGATGTGGACAGTCTTAATTCAGTGTAGGCTGGTGGGCAAGGCAATCAGGGTTTATAATTCTTTGGAGGAGGGCGTAGCCCGTGATTATGGTAAAGTAAAGGCGTTAGTCCTCAGGGCTTATTATCTTGTCCCTGAGGCCTATCGTCTAAAATTTAGAAATTTTAGCAAGCATGCTTCCATTTCATATGTTGAGTTTGCTAGGCTCAAGGAGGAGCAATTTGATAACTGGCTGAAGAGTCGTCAGGTAGTCTCTTTCTCCTCCTTGAGGGAATTAATGTTATTGGAAGAATTTAAGAAATATTGTAGTAAAGAACTGAGGATATACTTGGAAGAGGTGAAAGCAGTTAATCTAAGTAAAGCGGCTCAGATTGCCGATGAATTTATTTTAACCCATCGAGCAGGGTCCGGCAAATTTGGGTCTCAGAGTATAGATTTCCAGTCTGTCCAGCCAAACGATGGTAATAATAAATCTAATAATGTAGCTAACAACAGGGTAAAGCATTCAGGTGTTCCAATCTATTATAAGAATGAAAAGACTCGGGGAAATATTTCAAATGGAGAGCCCTCTAGATTCTTCTCCAAGAACAGGGTAGTGTCTGGTAATGTGAGCAAAGGTAATGGGACCTGTTTTTGGTGCAATAAGCCTGGACATTATCAAGCTCAGTGTAATGCCAGGAGGAGGTATCTGGAGAGAAATAATAACAATATTGACAACCCTATGTCTGTAATTACCAATAAAACTGTTCCTATTACTCCCAAGGTTGAGAATCCACCGGTAACGGAAGGTAGCAATGTAAATAGTAGTGATGACAGCCATGTAAAACCAACTGGTAATAGACCTTCATGACTCTATGATAAATATATATGGCCTGGTAGACTGGTTACGAATTCAGGAGTTCTAAAGGTAAAATTTTTACGAGACACAGGTTCAGCTCGGTCTTTAGTATTAAGGGAATCTTTAAATGGTTTAGTTGAATATTCAGGGAATTGTGATTCTGGGAGGTTTCCCGAATACTGTGGTTTCAGCTCCATTGGTGGAAGTTGAATTATCCTTCCCTGGGTATAATGAGGTAACGGAGTTGGGTGTGGTGGAGAATCTCCCTATTCCAAATATAGATGGTATTTTAGGAAATGACATGGTAGACCATAGGGGTCTGGAATTATTCCGTATTTTGACTGTGAATGCTTGTCCTGTGACGGTGGTGACTCGGGCCTCCGCTAAGGCAGCTGATTTGATAAATGATGATGACTTAGATTTAAGTAGTTTAGAAGTAGAGTTAGAAAGGCCCGGGCCAGTAGGTAGTCCTAGTAGTACTAGTAATATATTGCAAATTGATTGGGACCGTTTAACGTTTATTGAGGCTCAGAAACAAGAGTTTGATTTTGAGTTGGGTGACACAGCCGATTTAACTAAACCGAGGTTTTGTGTAATGAAAGGTGTGTTATATCGAATTAGTCGTCCATCTACACATGATCTGAACAAAACTTCTTGAGTGGAACAAATTGTGGTTCCCTCACAATTTAGGGAGTCTGTTTTGAAGTTGTCGCATGATGATTCTTTTTCTGGTCACTTTGGAGTATTTAAGACTTTCAAAAGATTAGCGAAATGTTTTTGGTGGCCAGGATTGAAATCATCAGTGAAACGATTTGTTAGTAATTGTGAGGTTTGTCAGGTGATGGGAAAGCCCAATCAAGTGATCCCTAAAGCACCTCTAAATCTTATTCCTGCAATTGGGGAACTTTTTGTGGAATTGGTTATAGATGTGGTGGGGCCTTTGCCCAGAACAAAGACTGGGTTTACTCATCTCCTGACCATCATGGACCGAGCTTCTAGATTTCCTGAAGCATTCCCAATGAAAGAGATCACTTCCAATGCAGTATTTGAGAAGCTCGTTGAATTTTTCTCCCGATACGGACTTCCTCGTAAAATTCAGACCGACTGTGGGACGAATTTTACGAGTAAGGTATTTAGGGGTAAGTGTGCTGAACTGGTCATTTAGTGCACTACCAGCGTACCTTACCACCCAGAGAGTCAGGGGGTGGTGGAAAGATTCCACCAGACGCTTAAATCAGTTTTGAAAAAAAACTGCTATGAACAAGGAGAGGATTGGGAAAAAGGACTTCCCTTTGCTCTCTTTGCCATAAGGAACCATCCAAATGCATCTACAGGTGTAGCTCCCTTTGAGCTGATCTATGGGCACAAGGTACGTGGTCCGTTGGAAATTTTCCATGAATTGTTATCATCTGGGCAGAAAGAGGAACTTAATGTGATGAAGTTTGTAGAGAATTTACGGAAAAAGTTAGCCATTGCGTGGAAATTTGCAAGAGAAAATTTGGCTTCCTCCCAAGTAATCATGAAATCAAATTTTGATAGGAAAACCAAGGTGCGATCGTTTGAGCCTGGGGAATTGGTATTGGTGTTGAGTACAGACTCAGACAATCTCCTTGAGCCAAGGTATAAGGGGCCCTGGAAGGTTTTGAGAAAATTGTCTGAAGTGAATTATGAAATTGAAGCCCCCGGGACCAAACGATAGTGCCGGGTCTTTCATATTAATAGACTGAAATCTTATATTTCATGTGGTAGAGATCCTTTAGCTATTGTGTATGAACCTGTGTCTGTAGAAGTAGTCTCTCCAGAGGATAATTTTGAGGACTTAGTTGGTCAGGTATCTTCTGATGCTCTCTTTAATAACATTCAAAATCTAGAGGTTTTGAAAAGAGAGCTGGACCATCTGGAAGTTACCCAGAAAAGGGACATTATTAATTTAATCTGTTCTTTTCCAGAAATATTTCGTAGTTCGCCAGGTAGGACAAGGTTGCTTCAGCATGATGTGGATGTGGGCAGTGCTTCCCTTGTAAAGCAGAGTCCTTATCGACTAAATCCAGTAAAGAGGGACATAGTCGAGGAGGAAATAAAGTATATGCTGAAGCATGACCTCGTCCAACCTTCGATAAGTCCTTGGAGTTCTCCGATAGTTTTAGTTAAAAAGTCTGATGGAAAGTACCGAATGTGTGTGGATTACCGTAAGATTAATGCCAGTACCAAAAATGACTCCTTTTTTTTTTTTTTTTTTTCCTTTGCCCCTCTTAACTAAGTTGGATTTGCTGAAAGGATATTGGCAAGTGCCCCTGTCTGATCGAGCCCGGGAAATTTCTGCATTTGTAACTCCCTTTGGGCTTTACGAATGTAAAGTGATGCCCTTTGGGATGAAAAATGCTGCATGCACCTTTCAGCGGCTTATGAACAGAGTCATTTGTGGGTTGAAAGGCACTGAAATTTATATAGATGATTTAGTTGTTCATAGCAATGATTGGCAAACTCATGTAGTAAGATTGAGAAAAGTGTTTGAAGCTTTGAGGGATGCCGGTCTTGTTGTGAACTTGGGTAAGTGTGAATTTGGTAAAGCCAAAGTGTGCTATTTTGGTCATGAGGTTGGTTTGGGTCAGGTAGCCCCTAAACAAGCCAATCTCGATGCCATTTTAAATTTGAAGAGGCCGAGTAATGTCAGGGAAGTTCGGAGAGTCCTTGGAATGACGGGTTATTATAGAAGGTTTGTGCGAAACTTTTCGGACATTGCTCAGCCGCTTACCAAGTTATTGGAGAAAGGACAGAAATTTGTGTGGTCTCCTCAATGTGAGGAGTCTTTTATTAAACTTAAGCTGGTGTTGATATCAAACCCAATATTAATATCCCCTGATTTTCAGAAACCTTTCATTATTGCATTGGATGCTAGTGATGTGGGCATTGGAGGTGTTCTCTTTCAGAGAAATGGGGCTGGAGAGGTTCTTCCCGTGTCTTACTTTAGCCGTAAACTATTGGCAGCAGAGAAACGGTATTCAACTATCGAGAAGGAGGCCTTGGCCTTGGTTCGTACTTTGTTACATTTTAAACCCTATGTGACCAATTTCTCCTTCCCGATAGAGATTTGGACTGATCACAATCCTCTAGTGTTCATAGAAAGGATGAAAGGGTCCAATCAGAGAATTTTGAGATGGGCTTTGCAGTTGCAGGAATTCACTCTGGTTATAAAACATATTAGGGGTCGGAGAACCGCATTCCTGATGCCCTTTCTCGTATGTAATTTTGGCTTTTGTCCCTCCCTCGCCCTTCTCGTGTCTTCATTGGGTTTGTATAAAACTATTTGTCCATAGTAAAATCTAAGGGCCAGTATGTGTGTGAGCATGAGTGAGTCCTTATCTCAGAGTTTAGTTTATATGTAGGTTTGGTTAAGTGCGTTGTTTTTGTATGTTCAACCTTAGTAAGGTCTATCAATTTTTTTCTATTATTTCGTACTCGTTGGAGTTATAGTTTAGTCTTTAATTTTAGATTCCCATTTTCTGATTTGGTAAGTCTTCTTCGTGAAGCTATGTGTTTTTTTTTTTTTTTTCTTTTTGGCATGTGTATTGTTATATTTATAACTTCTTTTCAGGTTTTGTATTTCCGTTACATTGTTAATTCCTTTTCATTTCAGCATTTTTTACAGTATTTAATTTTGAAAAAAATGTATTCTATGTGAATAATTTTTTTTGTTTTGGGGGAGGAAGGTATTAGGTAAACTTAAAATTATTTCTTTGTTTTATTTAAATCAGCCTTGTTTTTCTTTTAAGTTAAAGTATTTTTGTTGCTTGTTTACTATGGTGTTAATGTAAGTTAAGTGGCTCTCCGATTGTTTAATAGTGTTTTTTTTGCGCCTCCTCCTCCTCATTTGTGTATTAGTGGACTATCGTTTTAACGATTGTTATTTTTTTTGCTGTGAGTGTTGATGAACGCTGGGAAGGTGATGAGTGGACATGGTCGACCGGTGAAGGCAGTTCGGGCCTTGACAAGCTCTCACCGACACTATTTCCCGTCTCAGCATTCATGGTGTCTTAGAGGACGACTTTGGCAATTACCTTCGCACTTCTGATGAGTGTTTAGCAGATGCTCTGTCATCTGCGACGGTAGTTTTCTGCTACTTGTTCCCGTCGGAGGATTTGTACGGGAATTGTGTCGACGTTGTTTCCCGACACTGAACCTTGATTTTACTGGCCGTATTCCTCCAGTCCAGCTGTGTACGAGTGTGAGAGCAAACTGGCTCGTGAGGTGATAAGTAGGGAGGCTGACGGCAGGTAAGACAAATTATCGTTCCTCTTGTGTAGGGAAGTGGATTGCCCTTCAGTACCTGGCGTACAGTTTTACCCTTCCGTATAGCGGCTTGATGGATTAAGTACGGCCCTATATTCAACTCCCCTTCTGTACTTCACTTGAGGTGAAGTTGTGTGTTATTAATTTTGTCTTTCTATATGTGCGAATTTTATTGTTACATATTGTGCACCCATGTTTAATTCTGTATTGTTTAGTTTTGTAAGGTAGGTAGGAATATTAAGGTTTTCATTGTTTTCGCCTCCTACTTCCTTCTACCTTTTTATTATTAGGTTAATGATATTTTTGGCTAGCCGTATTTGGATCCACCTTGTTATTATTAAGTGTTTTCTCTCTTGGAATTTTCTCGTGTTTAGGGCTTAGTGTAATAGCTTTAGGTTTTTATTGTGAGTTCCAGAGAACCAGTTATTTGTTCTCTTTAATATTATGTCCAATTAAGTTTATTTAATCTCACAAGGTTGATTTAAGTTATTGTTCTTGTTTATAATAAATATTGTTAAGTTTTCTTGGGTCTCTGTTTCCGTCTTTCCTTATCACTGACGTACTTTTACCGACTGCAATCCATGAGAATTTAAATATCTTAAAAGAACCTGCATTACAGCCTGGTAGGTTGTAACATCTATATATATATATATATATATATATATATATATATATATATATATATATATATATATATATATATATATATATATATATATATATATATGGTGGTCAATCCCATGGCCTATTGGTGATCCCGAATGACACTAGCACCCATTCATAGTGGTTTGACTGGTAGGATAATGTGTTAGTATCTGCTATTTTCTACCATATCTATCTAATAAAAGAATAAATGATTAGCGAGAGAGACAATGTCCCATAAAATGGATTTAGATATTCGTTGAATATCATACTGAAGTATGTATTCAATCAATGAATCTTCTAATTATTCTCCTGCTAGGCATATGCGGAGAAATCCTCACCACCAACAAAGGAAAGAAAAAAATTTCCAGGTATAAAAAAAATCGGTAAACATAGATCAGGAATGGCTTTAGACATTGCGTGTTTTCAGACATGTAAGGTTTGCGATTGTGCAATGAAAGTCGAAAATATTAATTGATTATGAAAAATTAAGTTACTATTCCTTAGCTCTTTGTGCAAAACTAAGTAGGCCTAAATATGTTTATAAACATCACACAATATACCGCAAAAATAACCCACCTAGAAGTATGCAACCATCATTTCCCGTAAGTTTGACTCGGCAAGATATTTAACCAGATGGGTACAAGCACACGTATATATATATATATATATATATATATATATATATATATATATATATATATATATATATATATATATATATATATATATATATATATATATATATATATATATATGTGTGTATATATATATATATATATATATATATATATATATATATATATATATATATATATGTGTGTGTGTGTGTGTGTGTGTGTGCGTATATATACATATATATATATATATATATATATATATATATATATATATATATATATATATATATATGTGTGTGTGTGTGTGTGTGTGTGTGTGTATATATACATATATATATATATATATATATATATATATATATATATATATATATATATATATATATATATATATATATGTGTGTGTGTGTGTGTGTGTGTGTATATATGTATATATATATGTATATATATATATATATATATATATATATATATATATATATATATATATATATATATATATATATATATATATATATATATATATATATGTATGTATATATATATTGAGGTAGGTCGTTGCTTCTGGCGAGGTTCAAGGATAAAATAAATAGGAGAACGAAGAGTCTGGACAACATCTTTCAGTTTCTTGGTGCCGACGTTTCTGGACTCATCCCATTATCAAGGCTGAAATGGATATAAAAACATTAGAAGCAAAAACTCAGTAAAAATATAGTTCATTATAAAATACAAAAAAAAAAAAAAAAAAAAAAAAAAGCTTAAAATTAAAGTTATCAACGCAGGTACAAGAAAAAACTGGAGATAAAATAAAATGGAATGAGAGAAAAGTATCTTAAAATTTGAATATACTAAAATTACAATTGTCTGAGGAGAATAACCTGTCTTGACTTGACAAGAGAACGAGTGACTATCTGAAGGACATCACCTAGGAAGAAAACTCAAAATTTTCCAGCTTAAGAGATGTGGAGGGGGACAGAAGATAATTGGCTGTTTAGTTTGAGCCTTTTCTTTAATTATTAGCGACCCTAACACTAGTAGAGAGGAGTTGTTTGACGCCTCAGTAATGATTTCAAAGTTTTCATAGAAATATTTTTAATTCTAGATGATTGTTGTTGTTTTCCTCCTCGCTCCTAATATAACTCTCCTCACTCCAATTGCAACTTACAGCAATCACCCAACATATAAGTAGAATGATTTTCAAAGATCTGTGACCGTGAAGAGCATAACAAAGTGTCACTGTGCATTTAACAAGGGAAAGTGATACTAAAAAATAAGCTCCTATACACTTCGGCAAAATGATGGTAACATTGTTATTTTAGACCTTTTTCAAAATGGGTGCCACTGCCATCTTGGAGAACTGATAAACTTCTATTTCTTGAAGTGGATGGCCGAAAAAGACAATTTAGGTATCAATGCCCACTGATTTGGGTGTCAGAAAGACAATGGGAGCCCAATTTTCATGATTCAATCTCTCCATGACCTTACAATTCAAGATGGCTTTAGACTCTATCTTGAAAGCAAAATAGATTGTATATCTTGAAGCAGATGGCCAAAAAAGGGAAAATAAGGTGTCAATTTCCACGAAATTAAGAAAATATCCCACACAGATTGCTCATCTATCTTCATATTACTTGGTGAACAATCTGCATGCTTTCTTGAACCTTGCCTCTCGTGATTTGCGTGTTGATGAACGCAGACTCTTATCTGGTCAACATTATCAATATTCCTCGTGTTTGACAGCAGTTGCTTCTCATTCTTGAGACTAGCCAACCATCCACATTAAAGCTTGGATATTTTATTCATCATTTATTCTATCCATATGTCAAGGGATACACATGGTTAGGGCTTACCATGATCTCAACCACATATGGCACTCTTATAGTTTCATTTTTAATCCTGTCCTGCCAGTATTCTTCTGACGGCTTCTTTCTCAAATCTACAAAATCTGTTGGATATTGTTCTATTTTCATACCACAATTCATGTCCATGCAGTAACATTGATCTCACTAAACTGATATGTAGCCTGCCTGATTTTTTATTTGTAATTTCAGTCGATTTGATTTCCAAATTTTACTTAACCTAGTCATTTTCTGGTTTGCTTTTTAAATCTTTCATTAAACTCCAATTCTAAAGATCCTGTATTAGAGATCATAGTTCCTAAAAATTTAAATTATTCCACCTTACTAATCCTTTCTCCTTCCAATGATATTTCATCTTCCATTACATATTTCGTTTTCATCATCATGCAATCCGGTAACCAAGCTTTGCAATTCCTGTGGAGTTCTGATAATAAGGACAGCGTCATGAGCATACTCTGGTTCAGCTAAGTTTCTATTACCAATCCAGTTCAATCATTTTCCACCATCCCCAAGTGTTTTATGCATTACAAAATCCATGAGGAGGATTAACAACATAGGTGACAACAAATTTCCTTGGAGTACTCTACTGTTCACTGGAAATTCACTTGATTGGACTCCATTAACTTTGCACTTGTTATGGTCATGAGCAGACTTAATCTTATTTATATATTCAATAGGAATTCCATAATAAATTGGACGATACACACTACCAAACGCTTTTTCATAGTCTGCACACATACACACACATACTTACATATACACACACACATATATATATTGCTAAGTCAAGAGAACCTCAGTTTCTTTGGGACCGCATTCGATTCCCTGGTCGACCAGAAGCTATTATCTTTGACTTTACTTGAACTGTTCAAAGCAACCTCTTACTTTGATTCTTAGTCAGGGATTATGAGAGAGCTGTTAGAAATACTGGTGATCAAAATAATACACACTTTACAAAAATGAATATATTCTATATAAATTTACAACTTCAATACAGAAAATTATCACTAAAATTAATTACTTGAAATACCAAATCTGAATAAAACCTTAGACTAAGACAAGAAATATAATACTTTAAGATTATACAATCACGTGTTTCACTGGAAATTAATTCATAAAAATATTCAATCTTGATAATTATTGAAAATAATGAAAACTTTAACACTCTAATGATTAAAACCTTAAAGAAGTTTACATAAAACTTACTGATATACCTGAGAGTTTTAGCTCACACAAGGGTTCCATACAGAGTGTAATATAAACAAACTTAACTGTTTTAACCTAAATCTCATAGGGCCAATTACATAAAATTTATGTCATACCAGCACTTATATTAACACAACACTCCAAATATTATTCAATAAAAACTTATTCATTTTGGAGAGTGTACACTCAATGCACTTGCGAGAGAGGATGTTGGTTCTTTCATAGGGACAGGCTAGAACTCTTCTGCTGCTATGCATTCCTGGGAACGTATATATATATATATATATATATATATATATATATATATATATATATATATATATATATGTATATATATATATATATATATATATATATATATATATATATATAAATAAATATATATATATATATATATTTATATATATATATATATATATATATATATATATATATATATATATATATATATGTATATATATAAATAAATATATATATATATATATATATATATGTATATATATAAATAAATATATATATATATATATATATATATATATATATATATATATGTACATATATAAATAGATATATATATGTATATATGTAAATAAATATATATATATATATATATATATATATATATATATATATATATATATATATATATATATATGTATACATGTAAATAAATATATATATATATATGTATATATATAAATAAATATATATATATATATATATATATATATATATATATATATATATATATATATATATATATGTATGTATATATATATAAATATATATATATATATATATATATATATATATATATATATATATATATATATATATATATATATATGTATGTATATATATGAATAAATATATATGTATATATATATATATATATATATATATATATATATATATATATATATATATATATATATATATATATATATATATATATATATATATATATATATATATATATATATATATATATATATATATATATATATTATAAGAATGTCCCGTGTCTGGGAACCAAATTATGATATTACATATATTACAGTTGGCAAGCCATACAACCTCTCGAGTTCCAAACTCACCTGTTTGTTTTTACATTAAATCTGTTACTCTAGAAAATTTTAAGACCTGAGCTCTAAGACAGTTATATAACTCCCAGACAGCAATATATAAATCACTGAATATCCAAATGTCTCTTAAGTACACTCAAAACAACACCGGTTAATCATTATTAAGAACTGTTTAAAACCACTGCTTACGATTCATTAACACGATTTAACGGGTATGAAATAAACAATGGTGATTGGAATTATATTAATTACAACACTGTAATAATTTACAGAAAAAAAAAATAAATCTCTCGTAATATTAAGTGTGAACAAAACTTAGATTACGCTCTGAAAATTATATAATCAATTGACTCAAAATATTAAATCTGAATGAACTGTAGACTAAGAAAAATTAAATAAATTATACTTTGAAAATTACATAATCACTTAACTCATAATATTAAATCTACATAAAACCTTAGACTAGACAAAAGAAATGATACTTACGAAAATTATGCAATCACTTGTTTCACTTTTAGTTAAATTGTACACCAACATTTAAGTAGAGTACCATACAAGCTCATCATATCCCGATGATAGACAGAAAGTCACCGAGTACAATTTGCCTGATCCAAAGTAAAGGATATAGGTATCAGAGTAAAACACCTAGGTATCAGAATTGTTCTGTTCATAAGCGAAATCAATTGTAATCCCTAAAGGAAAGTGTTGTGAGTTTTATACATTACGATGTGGCTTCTTTTAAATTCAGTAAAAATATCTGGTGGAGTACTATACAAGCTCATCATATCACGAAGATAGACAGGAAGTCACTGACATAGTTTGCATGATTCACAGAAAAAAAAAAAAAAAAAAAAAAAACACCTAGGTATCAGAGTAAAATGCCTAGTAATCAGAATTGTTCTGTTCATGAGCATGATCAATTGCAATCCCTAAAGTAAAGTATTGTGAGTTTTCTACATTGCGAAGTGGCCTTTTTAAAATTCAGTGAAAATATCTTTTAGAGTACTATACAAGCTCGTCATATCCCGAAGTCACTGAGCACAATTTGCCTGATCTAGAGTAAAAAATATAAGTATTAGAATAAAAAACCTAGGTATCAGAATTGTTCTGTTCATGAGCATGATCAATTTTAATCCCTAAAGAAAAGTGTTGAGAGTTTTATATATTACGATGTGGCTTTTTTAAAATTCAGTAAAAATATCTGGTGGAGTACTATAAAAGCTCATCATATCTAGATAGACAGGAAGTCACCGAGTACAATTTGCCTGATTCCGAGTAACAATATAGGTATCAGAGGAGGAAACCTAGGTATCAGACCTGTTCTGTTCGTGATCATGATCAATTGCAATCCGTAAAGAAAAGTGTTGTGAGTTTTATACATTACGGTGTGACCTTTTTAAAATTCAGTAAGGACATCTGTTGGAGAACTATACAAACTCATCATATCACGAAGATGGACAGGAAGTCACTGGGCATAATTTGCATGATCCAGAGTAAAAAAAAAACCTAGGTATCAGAGTAAAAAACCTAGGTATCGGAATTGTTCTGTTCATGAGCATGATCAATTGCAATCCCTAAAGAAAAGTGTTGTGAGTTTTATACATTACGAAGGGTTTTTTTTAAATTCAGTAAAAATACCTGGTGGAGTACTATACAAGCTCATCCTATCACGAAGATAGACAGGAAATCACTGAACATAGTTTGCATGATCCACAGTTAAAAAAAAAAAAAAAAAAAAAAAAAAAAAAACCTAGGCATCAGAGTAAAAACCTAGCTATCAGAATTGTTCTGTTCATGGGCGAGGTCAATTGCAATCCCTAAAAAAAAACGTGTTATGAGTTTTATATACTACGAAGTGGCATTTTTCAAATTCAGTGAGAATATCTGGTGGAGTACTATATAAGCTCATCATATCACGAAGATAGACAGGATGTCACTGAGCATAGTTTGTATGATCAACAGGAAAAAAAAAAAAAAAAAAAAACACTAGGTATCAGAGTAGACTCCTAGTTATCAGAATTGTTCTGTTCATGAGCAAGATCAATTGCAAACCCTGAAAAAAAAAAGTGTTGTGAGTTTTATACACTACGAATTGGCATTTTTCAAATTCAGTAAGAATATCTGGTGGAGTACTATACAAGCTCATCATATCCCGAAGATAGACAGAAAGTCGCCGAACATAATTTGCATGATCCAGAGTAAAAAACCTAGGTATAAGAAAAGAGGGGGAATCTTTGTAGAGTTCGAAGTTGCCCTCCTGAATAGAGAGAAAAAAAAATATCAAAATGATTAGATCAAATTTCAGAGTTAAATATCAGTAATGGAAAAGGGGACTTTTTCCCCTTTCTTCTTTCCATTTATCAAATGGAACTGGAGTTTTCTCACTATTTGTGAACTTTATTCATCAGTACATGCAATGCAGAGGCAGTAACTTTGTGTGCAATCTTGTTCGAGAATCAAATGCTGCTGTTAGAAAAGAAACTGCTGTTGCAGCTTAAGCTATACTTATTTGACAGTCCACTTACCATCAGCAGTTCTGTAACCAATTACCAATTGTTTTCCAAGCTACAATTTCTATGTGAAGTCTTGCAAATATTGCTACCGGCTGACTCTCACCATATGTATTGAGCTAGTTCCACTGAATACCTTTTGCAAGTGCATATAAAGGTTGATCACATTCCATCACTGGTGTTTGTCCTGGATTTATGAGTTACACGCAGGCTGATTACTGTCATAGAATGGCTGTAGATTGGCTTAATTTTAAAAATGTGGCAGTAGAGAACTACTATT
>NC_090745.1:61158922-61166422 GCF_036898095.1 Palaemon carinicauda | reverse complement strand
ACTGAACAAGGGAACAAACCCTGCTTACAAGGCAACCCTTTCTCAGCTAACTTTACCCACCTCCCTCCTCGAAACAATAAAAAAATAGTAAATCTATTTTAAGAGGTTTCATGCACATTCTAACCATGTGGAAATATAAACATGATGTAATACCTCGTGTTCATACCTCGTATGGGCCATACATCATACCAAAATGAGATAACATAGGACTTCGTAACAAAATGCATGAAATAAAAAGGTGATTCTGAAAAAATAACGTAAATTCACATATAATGAATTAAATGAAAATACAATTACATGAATGACGAAGTCTTATGTTTTTTTACATACATTACTTAAAACTACAAGAGAGGAACTCACCTTACTAACTGGCTATACATCTCTTGAATACACAAAAGAAATACAAGATAAAATATTTACTCTATACTAGATCACCTTCATGAGAAATTTACATATATATTAGTTCAATGCAGAAAAAAGGCCTCTGCTTATGGTCTTTTTATGCAAGTCCATACAGGCAGACTTTCTTAGTTCGTTAATCTCTCTTCTCTTCCTTCCACTGCTTCTTTTATAATCTCTAGGGACTCATTCTGTTGTATATTATTTGCATCTATTATTTTTCATTTTCATTATATATCCTGCCCATGTCTATTTATTTTTCATTCATGTTCCTAGAATATCCTTTACTTTAGTTTGCTCTCGTATCCATGTTTTTTTTTTTTTTTTCTATCGCTTAGTGTTATTTCCATCATTAATTTTTCCATAGCTTATGTTCTATGGCTTTAGTAAGGCCCCAAGTTTTTGATGAATAAGTTAATAGTGGTAGGGCCATCTGCATAAAAAACTTTTATTTTTAGAGGAGGTGGTATTCTTTATCTTATGATCTACTACCACTTCAGTATCTAGTAGTAGTGTGGATTTAGGACCACATAATAGGAAGTCATCAACATAAAGTATTAACCTGATGCTGCATTCTCTTAGATACTTCACAACTGGCCTCAAAACTTTTGCAAATATATGTGGTGCAATAGAACATCCAAAATTCAACACATTACAAACCTAATATTGGTCTCTCCATTTAAACCCAAAATATTTTCTGAAGTCACGTCAAATAAGTATATGATGAAAACCGTCTTTCAAATCAACACTAACATAAGAATCACCATTCTTTAAAACGTTCGGTAAACATATTTCTTCATATCTTGTCTTTGGTACTTCTATAAACTGATTGACAAATCTCATATCACTAATCAATCTATTTTTCTTTTCCTTTCTTTCTAGTACATCCTATAGGTGACACACATAGGGGTTTTTCTGAAACCTTACTAATGAAACCGTCATTTAGGTAGTTCACTATTCTAGAGTCAATAAAACATTCTTCATCCACACTAGATGTATAGTTCACGAATTCACACTGTTCTGGTTCTGACAAAAATGGTATAGTCACTCCATATTTAAGCCAGCCTATTATGTATTCAGGGATTCCAATTTTTTCCCATTTTTTCTACCAAATTACACATTACACACAGTATCTATAACAGTTAAGCTTAAAGGGATAAAGTATATTTGAGAAAAAGGAAAAAACAGAAGAAAAAAGAAGAAAAAAATGTAACCCGGTCATTCACTTCACTGGTGACAAATAACCAAACACAATCTGCAAACACTAGCACTAGACCTAATTTATTCCACACAGTTAAGTACATACATTACATTAAACATTATTCTGTGTTATTATTGTTTATGCCTTCATGTTTATTCCAGGAGTAATTGGAAGCACTTTCTGACTGATTACGCATGTAGTGATTGTTGTTGTTGTAACCGCGGCCTCTGCTGTTGTAATATCCCCCACTGTAGTTATTGAAGTTATTGTAGAAGCGCCCTCTCTGATTGTCTCTATATTTTGGTTTAGTACTTGGATCATTACTAGTTATTTGCACTGCTTTTAGTAATGAATCTAATTGGTTGTCATCTAGGTTAGTTGTGCCCCGTGAAAATTTTTTGAACAGTTGGGAGGTTTTGGCGCCAAACTGACCAGACACCACCAATGCTGAATGTTCTTGGCGTAAATAATCATTGTGCGCTTTCTGAACATTGAAGATCTCTAATAGGTCATCTTGTGACGCCTGCTCATCTAAATTCCACAGTAATTTAATAGTTGTTACATCTTTAGGTTATTGATAAACCACAACAAGTGTAGATTAACTTGTACATACTGTTTATTGAAGTTGTTACAATGTCGCGTGGCTATGGAGTGCGCAGAATCGGTTGCGTTCTTCTATTACATTAAGGATGGTGCGTTCGCATATATAACATACAGACGTACATTACATAAACTTACATACACTTACATATTACTGCATGGAGAAATAGACATTTGAACAGTTATTATGCAAATTTAAAATTTACCAAAAATATCTATACATCTCCCTTTCTTTATAACAATCACTTAGAGCATTGACACAACGTAATACATCAGCAAATTTTAATATCAGAAAAAAAAAATGACATATTCAACAAAATTCTGAAAAGAAATATTTGATTAGGCAATTTTAGCACAAATAAACACTTTACTGTAAAAACCATCCAGGATTTTTTTTTAAATGAAACATCAAAAGATAGCTGTGACCTACATTCAATATCAGTCACTAACAATTTTTATTTGACTTACATCTGATAATCCTGATACCTGGAAGGCATCCTTGAGACACGACCAGAGCGTGTCGTAACATGCGGAGAACTTGGTGGAAGACCCTGGGGACTTGGAGGAATGGGGCTTGGAGCAGGTCTAGGGGCCTGTCTAACCTGGACATTAGGATTTGGATTAGGAGCAGGTTGAGGTGTATTTTGAGGGATTGGGGGAGCAGCACTATTTGAACCAGGCTCAAAGTCTCTCGGAGCTCTATGGAAAATGTTCTTCTCCTGCGTCCTTAAAATGTCAAGTCTATTTCTTCTCCATATGTTTCCATTTTCAGTTTCCACACTGTGTGATCTTGGCTGAGAGGGCTGGTTTGGAGCTAGTTTGCTGGTCTCCAACGTTTACCATCTCCAACACGAACCGTATCACCAGGTTTCAGTGATGGAAGTGCCTTTGCGTTCCTGTTATAGTTTTTCCAGTACTTCTGTTGTCTTTGTTGTATGTTACCTGTAACTTGTGTACTTGGTACTACTTTAGGCTTTAGCAGTACTGGTGCAGTTGGCAGTTTTGTCGCTGTTCTCCTGGACATCAGCTTTTGGGCTAGGGAAGTGTCTGGATTGGGTGTATTTTCAAACATCAGCAGACTGTAGTAGAACTTACTTTGATCTCCACTGACTTTCTCCATCATGTGGCGAACAGTCTGATTGAACTTTTCTACTTTCCCATTGGACTGATGGTAGAGAGGACTTGTTGTTTCATGGATAATACTCTAGTCTCGGACGAAATCAGCGAACTTGTGACCCCAGAACTGAGGTCCGTTGTCTGTTAAAAGCTTCTCTGGTATACCATGTACAGCGAAGATCTTTGATAATTTGTCAATAACTGTCTGGCTGTGGGTATTTCCCTGTAATTCTTCCACTGCTATGAAATCACTGTAGTAGTCTGTCACTACGAGGAAGTCTCGATCGCAGCATTGGAGTAAATCTGCTGCTATCGTCTGCCATGGCCTTGTAGGTATAGCATGTGTAATGATCGGCTCTTTCTGCTGTAGTCGGCGATTTTCTTGACAGTCGGCACACTTACTAATCATGTCTTCGATTTGACTGTTCATTACTGGCCAGTAGACTATATCGCGTGCTATCTGCTTACACTTGACAATGCCAAGATGCGACTCGTGAATAATCTTCAAGATCAAATTCTGCATGGTTCTAGGAATTACCACTCTGTCGCCCTTGAACACGATCTCATCTATCACGGCTAGCTCATCACGTGAGTCCCAATATGGACATACTTCTGGAGGGACATTTTTTCTGTTTTCTGGCCATCCTTGCTTTATCACCTTTATGAGCTCTTGTAGTGTTTTGTCATTCTTTGTCGTCTCCCGCAACTCCTTCTGCCTCGGTTCGGTGAACGCTGTAAGGCCTCTAACTTCTATAGCAAATACATCTTGATAATTGATGCTGTTTAGGAGTCTTGTATCCGTTGCTGGCAAGAAGGCACGACTTAGGGCATCCGCTACTGGGACGTCTTTCCCTGACTTTCCGACGATGTCGAAGTCATAGTGTTGAAGAGCCATCCTCATTTTCTGTAGCCGTAGAGGTACTTGGTGTAGCGGTTTGTCCATAATTCTGACTAATGGAAGGTGATCAGTTTCTACAGTGACATCAGATCTTCCATAGACATAAGTGTGGAATTTCTTGAAGCCAAAGACGATGGCTAGCATCTCTTTTTCTATCTGGCTGTAGTTCTTCTCGTTCTCGGTGAGGGCCTTGGAAGCGTAGGCGACTGGCTTTCCTCCTTGTAAAATAACTGAACCGAGTCCGGCTTGTGACGCATCGCTGCTTAGCGTTATGGGCTCTGTTGAACTGTAGTATTGCAAAACTGGAGCACTCGTCATCATCTCCTTGAGTGTTTTGAAGGCGGCTCTATGTGCATTGTTGAAGTAGAATTTGAAGCCTTCATCATTGCTTTCTTTGATGAGGTTCCTAAACGGCTCGGTCACAGTCAACAGGTTTGGCAGGAACTTACATGTGTACGTCACCATGCCTAGTAGAGTCTGGACGTTAGCGATAGACGTCGGCTCCGGCATATCAGTCACTTCTTTAACCTTCGAGACATCAATTTTCACACCGTCCTTCGTAAGCCTGTGTCCGATGTATGTGACTTCTTCGGCACACAGCTTGGTTTTCTGTCGGTTTAGTCTCAGATTTTTCTCTCTGCATCTCTTTAACACTTGTTCCAATCGCTGGTCATGGGTTTCTTTGGTCGCTGCATGCACCAGGATATCGTCCATTACTATCTCAACTCCGTCAATATCTGAAAACATGTCGTTCATGGCACGCCGGTAGATCTCGGGCGCTGACGAGATTCCCATGGGCAGGCGTTTATACATGTACCTCCCAAATGGTGTATTGAATGCGGTTAACCTCTGGCTGGCAAGATCTAGGCCTATCTGGAAGTAACCTTGGTTAGCGTCGAGCAATGTGAAGAACTTTGACCCGTCCGCCCTTGACATGACGTCTTCTATCGTTGTGATTGGGTGGTACTCACGCTTTATCGCTCTGTTGAGGTGCTGTTGATCAATAGTTACTCTGACTTCCACTTTTTCATTTACTTTATCACTGTCTTTTTTCTTCCTAGGAACTACATGAAGCGCTGAACACCACGGCGTTGGCTCACCGACATGAATTTTGACAATGATTCCCAACTTCTCGAGCTCGTCGAGTTTGGTCTTTTTAGGTTCTCTTAGTGCTGCGGGTATGGGGCGGGCATTGAGGGCTACAGGCTGGGCATCAGGGGCAATCTGGAGACTGTAATCACCAGGGATTTTACCTGTACCATTAAAGACATCAGAATACTGCAGAAAAAGATTAGTAGTATTAACATTAAAAATGCGTTTCACCAGGTTCATACGTACAGAGTCTGCTACAGATAACAAATTAGGAACATCTTCATTGTACACCTGACACTCAATATTATACACAACATCTTTGTACTTAACTGGTAGTGAAACAATTCCCTCTGGACATTCTGGTTTACCAAAACAAACCTTTTACAGGAAGACCACCACGCTTAAACTATTATAAGCCCTACGACCCAAAATAGAAGTAGCTGCTGCCGTATCAATACGGAACCTTATAGTTTGACAACCTTGCACCTGCAAATCGACTAAAAATTCAAGGTGCGACATGTATACTGAATTACTAGCGTAAACAGCAGAACCAACATTCAATGTATTAAATGTGTCACTAAACTGCTCATAGTTTATTTGCGTATCTTGTGGCTGATCATCTGCATACCTAACACTGTTTGATCTACAACATCTTGCAAAGTGATTTTTCCTGCCACACGCATTACAAGTCTGACCAAAGGCAGGGCATTGGCGTGGTGGATAACCACGAACACAATTACCACAGTTACTGTTACTAAAATTACCTCGACCTCTGCCTTGTAAATTACCTCTACCTCGACCTTGAACTTGACCTTGGTAGGCTTGACCTCGACTTTGACCTTGGTGGGCTTGACCTCGACCTTGAGACGGCACATGGCTCTGACTGCGTCCCTGGCGGCCTCGTCGACCACGGCTCCTACCGCCTCCTCGTCCAAACGCTGCTACGTTGACCTGCGCCTCGCCGGTTATGCGCCTTGTTTCCTGCAACTGGTCATACTGGTTACATTTTTTGATAATGTCATTTAATGATACATCATCTTCCCACAGTTTTTCTTTCAACTTTTTGTCCCTGACCCCATTACTTATTTGAATGCACACTTGAGATTCAACTGTAGCACCGAATTCATACTGGGAGGCGAGCTCGCGAACGGCTGCAAAGTAGTCATTTAAGGATTCTGTGGGACCCTGGACCCTTTGATGGAATCTGGTTACATATGCCTTTAATAACTTTTTTGGCTGGAAGTACTCATCGAATTTTTGAATGACTATGTCATATTCCTGGTCATCTCCTGCTTCAGTAAAAGTAAAATTTTTTGCTACCTTAATCCACTCAGGACCCATGGCATACTTCAGCATACCAATCTTGACCGGGTCGGTCGCAGCCGTCTTTTCAGCTGCGATGAGGTACAGGTCAAACTGTTCCTTCCAGTCCCGCCAGGCTTGGACATGGTTGCTGCCCTGTGGTGGATTGAAGCTCTTTGGAGGCTGGAACCCAGTCGCCATGGTTACTATAAAAATACTAGGAGAACAAAATGTTAATTGACCAGAAATTCACACTAGAAAAATTGTCAAAACACCAGCACTGTCAGTAGACTGTTATAGGCTCCAGGTCACTTGGGGTAGGGTGTGTGACTATCACTGTAGTAGACACTGGCACTGTAGTGGACACTGGCTATATCATTATAGTCTAGTAGAGCTGTCTGGAAGATCCTCAGAAATCAGCCTAATATACGCAGAACCACTGGTGTATTACAACTTTGCTGGGGAGCACCAGCCGGTTATATGCCAGAAAAAACTTACACAATCATCGGCAAAATTTTCAAAAACATTGGCAAAGTTTCTCATAAAACTTCGGCAGTTACTCTTAAAACATCGGCGGATTTACTTGAAAAAGAAAAAAGTCAACTTTCTTTGATCCTACACGGCCTTATAAAACCAGTTACACTGACAGGACCTGGGGCACTCCTGTAACTTTAACCAGGTCGACAACGGCCGGCAAAAATCGTCAGTTTTTTTACTTGAAAATGTCAAATTTCTTCAGCATTACACGGCTATTTTAAACAACAATGTAGGCGGGACAACTGTCACTGTCTTTGTTTACCCACTACAAAAACCACGGCGAATTTCTCAGTTCTTTATTGTTTACATGGATGGCCATCTTGTTCCAGCGACGTCATCGATCCGTATTTCGTCT
>NC_090745.1:61113922-61156422 GCF_036898095.1 Palaemon carinicauda | reverse complement strand
ATATATATATATATATATATATATATATATATATATATATATATATATATATATATATATATATCATCAGTCATAACTAGTCTACTGCAAGACAAAGGCCAAATATATTTCCATATACGTTATGCTCTGTAAATGCTAGCTGTTTTTATTTACAAAGTTCCTTTATCACATTGTGGGTAAATCTAAATACTTTATAAAGAATTATGACTAAACCTTTTAAGAAATTGTCTTGCAATAGTTTATGGGTTTAATTTTTTTAATAATTTCTATTGTGGTATGTGTAAAAGTTTTCATATCTTTATATATGCAAAAGTTGTAAATGTTTTCAAAATACGATATGCTGTGTCTCACTTATTCAAAATCTCACCAGTAATGTAATTATTCAGGGCAATCGCCTTCACGAAAAATAATGGCCGCCTTTTCTAAAACTTTGATCATTCCTTAAACATAATGGAAACATGTTTGTGAATCTTCTCCCCTTCTTTCAGTTATGAAACTCTTAATCTAGAAATTCCTTGAGGACAAGTAATTTCGACCCGTTGCATATTTTATCACATCTGTTACTCTGTCTTTTCTTTCTGTTCAAAGTCTGTTGTTCAATTCAACATCCATATTTTCATATTTCAATTTTCTTCCAAAACTTCAATTTCTGTATCATCTTTATTTCCATTACCTCGTAAAATTTTAACTCTATAATTGTAATCACTTAAAACTTTAGCAGTTCGAAAACTTCTATGATTTTTTTAGAGAATTTATACTTCTCATCGTGGTTCGGCAGAAAAATAATTTACAAGTATAAGTAATTAGCATTACCTGTCTCCATTCCTTATATGTAACTACGCTGGAACCCATCTGTAAAAAAAGATTTTTTTTTTTTTAATAATTTTGAATAGGCTTATACCATATTTTAAAACCTAATGGCTTGTATATCTCTCACCATTGCGATAATAGGAATTTTCAATGTCATCTGTACCGTTGTACTAGAGAGTTTTGTATGAAATTATGTTAGCTTATGACACTGGCCCCGAGCTTGAGCAAAGATTAAAATCTTTATATATATATATATATATATATATATATATATATATATATATATATATATATATATATATATATATATATATATATATATATATATATATATATATATACTATATATATATATATATATATATATATATATATATATATATATATATATATATATATATATATATATATATATATATATATATATATATATATATATACGCACAAGGATTGTTAAACAAATTTCTATTCACAGATTTGAAGAAATAGTAAAGGTTGAACGAAAGGGTTGCAGCTGTTGATTCAAGATTGGATTAAATGTTAGTTGTATTATTCCACTGATCAATAAAGAAACAGTATCTAATAGCGTATGAATAGTTGTGGAAGTGACAGCATTAATAGCATTTTACTTGCATGTCAGGAATGGCTAATATATCTAATAATATCTTCCCATAAAAGAAAAAAAAAAAACTTGAAGAAATGCGCAAATTTCTTCATTCTTCAAGTACTCTGTTTAAGTCATCCTTTCTATCTCAGGTGGTTGAGGTTTGTTAATCTACTTATCTTTTTAGTGAAGTATGGTTTTCATGCTATTATTCATCTTCATAACACGCAATACAGTGACGTTTTCTTCTCTTTTTACACTTGCGCTAAAATGCTTAATTTTGTGATCTTAATGACGATTTGTGAAGAGATAAAATAGATAGAATTTAGGTTTCGGTATCCAGAGAATGGCCAACGCAGCATAGCAATCGGAATCTGAAAAGTGTAATAACAGATATCATTCCGAATAATAAATCTTAAAGCATATTTGGAAGCCAACCATTATCCATGGGCACGTTTGACGGACTAAAAGAAAATGTTTTCCTTATTTTCCTTTCAGTTAAGAGATAGAAATGCTTTTCTAATCCTGCATCTGACTGTGAATCCAAAACCACACTGCAGGAGTGGAAAAATACCAAGTAGCAAATTACTAACGCATTTCTGACATCTGCTAAATTCGAGGAATGATTTCAGATTCACATGTGGATACAGGAGAGATGCAAAGATAGTGCGAGGCCAGGGTCATTCTGAGGAGGGTGGGGGAGGGGGGGAAGGCTGAATACCTGAAAAAAATAATGGATATATTAACACAAAAGAAAAAATATGTGCGAAAAAAAGTGAGGACTTCAAATCAACTTAACATAGACCACCCGCGTCCTCTTGTTACAAGGTTCGTGGCGTCTTGAGTAAAGAGTCATAAACGACGAAGCATATGAGACGAGGTATACCAATGTAACCAAAGGAATGAAGCTTCCTTTGAGTCGAAATTCCAACGGTGTCTTTCATGGGAAATTACTAGACGTAGAAATGAGGATATTCAGTGGTGAAATTCGATTGTCTCTCTCTCTCTCTCTCTCTCTCTCTCTCTCTCTCTCTCTCTCTCTCTCTCTCTCTCTCTCTTCCCTTAACATTTTTGTATTGTTGACAGCTGTTGTTAAAAGATAAGTTCGTGAAATATATGCGAGTAGGTTCTTTTTATTGTTTTTTATAAATAAATCTTAAAAAGGCCAACGGAAAAGTAAGAATAACAGGAAGTAAAGTCATTAGCAACTACGCAGAAAATATTACTCCTGTTAATATTTAATGCATTACTTATGGCAAGAAGGAAACCAGTGCCCCAAGAAAAGTGCTAAGGACGCGAGGCGCAACATCCGCCGAAATCAACGATAGGAGCCTGTTTTCGGATGCACGCTGCATAATTTTGTTACTTTTCACATATTTCAACACAAATTGAGACAATTACACTAAGAGTAAAAGAAAAAAAAAAACATATTATCATAAACTTACTTTGAATACCCTAATCTACTAAAAACGTGGAATTGATAAAATTAACTCATGGTGAAAATAGCAGTTCGGTTAATACATATCTCTTCACATCACTTTCCATCTGAGGCCAAAAGTATGTCTTACTTATACACTTGAAAGTTTCATTTACCCTAAAATGTCCTTGATTATCAATGTGCTAATTTCAAAAGTAGTTCACAAAACTTCCTAGGAATGACTACTTGTTCTATAGAATCTTCTTTGCTAACTGAGTTGGGACGAACATAACGATACAAAATTTTGTTTTTAAAAAAAAAGTTTCTCTACAAACATTATCGGGATCATCGTCTAACTGACATTAAAAATTTTGAGTCAGTGTCTTATCATCTCTCTGCAACTTAACTGGATCATCCCTAATCAGAATGTTAGTGCGTAAAGAACTGCACTAACTACTACTTGAATCCACAACCTCTAATACGTCTAAATCACTACTTTCGAAAGCTACATCATCAGCTTGGCTAACACTGTCAACACCAATAGAATCGTTTTTTTTCAGCCACACTCTTGCTAAGATCAACCTCCACGCCTCCATCAAACATGATCGAATTCACGAACCAACTATGACCGTAGTCTATATCTGCATCTAAACCTGACCTAGTTACTACCATTTCAAGCACTGGAGTATCACATAAATTATGATTTACGCATTTGGATGTAGTTAAATCATTACCGCCAATGCTGTCAATGCCGTCAACAGGCAAATGGTCTACAACTGCTAGTTTTAAATCTCTTGACACTCCCGAACTTTTTAAGTTTATCTTCAAAAAAGGAAAAATGACACAAGTGTTCAAAAACTCACCTAACATAACTTTTTCTTTCACAGTGATTATGGTCCTTGTTGGTACACACTCTTTCCTGATGAGGGAGTTGGCCACTCCAGTGTCCTTAAGCAATACAACCTCTCTCGAGTACCCTCCTTCAAGAGAAGAAATTACACCTTCGAACAGAATATCTCCGTAAAATTTCCTAGTTTCTTTCATAATGTCATTCCTGCTTGACGAGAGATTATTAACTAGAGAAACTGTTTTTTTTATATTCATCTCCTCTACTATACAATTCCTGGAAGTATGACCTGGTTTTCCACATGCATAACCATATTAATCATATTTCCCTGTATTATTATGGCTAAAACTACCCTTACTATGTTGTATCTTACCAAACGAAGGATTATTCTTCTTCTTACTATCATTTAAACCATGAGTAAGACTGTACTCATCTGCCAACCTTGTCGCATCTGTAAAAGATTTTTCACACCTATCTTCTATATATAGTTCAATATCTGGGGATAGGTTATCTTTGAAGTTTTCTTGCAAAAAAGTGAATTCTTGAGATCATCAAATCTATCTACTTCAGCAGATGTTACCCAATCACCAAATAATCTTTCTAACTTCATTCTACACCCTACATACGTATTGCTCTCATCCCTTCTCCAAACTTTAAATTTCTTATGGTACGCCTCTGGTACTAACCTGTATGCACTAAGAACAGTTTCACAATATCATAGTCTTTGCTTTCATCCTCAGACATAAAACTATACACAGAAAGTTCCCTACCGATAAAGACTGACTGTAAATACAAAGTCCACTTGTTTTTTGGACAACCTACTCTGTTCATTAAATAAAAAAAAAAAAAAAAAAACCATAGAATATTTTGTGACATCTTCCCCATAAAATCTGGTATTAATTTCAACACTGCTCCCATACCTAAATTATTAGAGTCATTGTTCAATGATGACATACTAGCTGCTTACGCAGTTTCCCATTTTCTTCTTGCTATCTCTCATTTTCTTCTTGCTGTCTCTCATTTTCTTCTCTTTCAGCTACTTTTTCGTCTCTCTCATACATCTCCTTTTCCCTCTTTAAAACATACTTGCTGAAGACATCGCCATCCACACCAAGAAGCTTACCTGAAGCCATCAAATTTTTTTTCCCTCATTCTGCTTCTTTCTATATTCTTCCTGTTTCAATTGGTTACGTTGTCGAAAATCCTGGCAAGGTCGCCAACTTGTAACGATCTCAAAATTGTTACAGGTTCTTTTAATATTTGAACTAAATATTTCCAACAACCACCAATGAAATATGGGATATAAATATAAAAAGAAACTGACAAAAAAAAATCCCAAATCGTTTATCGACAAACTTATGAAGAAAATAAATATTACTTTAACTGACAAATCAAATAAATCAAAACATTAATAGAAAAGGGATACAGTCAGTAAGGTAGAAATACTTAAGAAATGTTGAATCGTTTTCTGCAGCTGCTTAGACGATATTGGAGATACTGGAGAACATCGCTGAAGGGCGGCTGGAGTGCAGATGAAATTAGCCCAATGACTTCAGATTTGATGTCACATAATGGGAGCATCAAGATGGGACATCAAAAGTCTTCTCCAAGAATTCGATGATATTGTAGAACTAAGGCCAGGCTGCAGGCAGTGTTTGCTACCTCTCATCACAAGCAGGGAGGGCTGGCTGCTTCAATTCATCTCTTCTTCTCAGCCATAACAGGATTTTGGAGATATGTGTTTATTATCTGAAGGGAAATTTAGAAACTGGCTCTATGACACTTTTGGTCTTCTCTCCCTCTTATATTGCCAGGACGTGGTTCCTATCTGGTTTGGACATAATTACTCTTTTGTAATATGTCCTGTCCTATCTCCTCTGGACAATCTCTACTTGAAGTTTATATACCAATGTATAATCAGAACTAATTAGGATGAACAGTCGTCATTTCCATATAAGGTATTTAAAAAAAAAATCTTCTCAATTGCTTTCCTCAAAAACGTCCACTTTGATCATGCCATAAAAACTTCTTGAACAAATTTCTGATGCAATATCGACCTCCTGTTAAGCCATAACAGATGCGTGGTAAGTATCCGCCCGTAATGACATTTTTGATAAACAGGGATATCCCTAGAGGCTCGGTTTCTCAAAAAAGGCTGACTCCACCGATTAAGGCGATGACATCTTAGTTCAAACATGACAGTTGCTTTATTGATGCGTGCCCTCTTCCTTGAGGCTTGGTTTGTTTCCAAAATGCTGACAACAGTAATGTGCTGACAGGTTTGACCAAACAGTTGAATCTGATCATGCTGCTCAAACTTTGGGACTAAATCGGTTTCTCTGTTTTATTAACATATTCCTTTAATAGTATTGAATCTGTCCATGACACCATGTCCATCGGTTTTTCTTACATGTTGTTAGAATATCCTATTTTTTAGTTTGCTCTTTTTCTGTCTCTAGTGTTATTCCCGTCCTTATTCTTTCCATTGCTCTTTGAGTCGTAACTAGATTATGTTCTATGATTTAGTAAGGCTCTAAGTTTCTGATCCAAAGTTAATACTGATAGGACGATATGATTTAATACTTTATTTTTAGAGCAAGTGGCATTTTAATTTTTATAATATTTTGTTTACTAAAAGCTCTCCATCCTATGCTTATCCTTCTTTTAAAAATGGTATCATGTCCTAGGGAAACCCTTACTGTATGTCCTAAGTATATATATTCATTAACAATTTCCAGAGGATCCTCCATAACCGTTATTAGCTGTCTCTATGCATCTCTATTGATCATTATCTTAGTTTTGCTTATTTTATTTTCAGTACTTAATTTCTGCTTTATCTATTGAAATCTAGCATCTTTTGCTATTCATCCCAGGATTCACTAAATACAACTATGTTATCTGAAAATATTAAGTTGTTTGGTTATTCCTCAGTAATGTTAATACCCACATTTCCCCAATCTAAATTCTTAAAACGTCTAGTCATGCTGTTAATTATTTAGGAGAGATGTAGTTTATTATCAGACTCCTCTTTCAATTTTCTCATTATCTCTATGTAGTTTTAGGATTGCTGTACTTATAGATATCTTCAAGGGTTCTAGCATAATACGCATGCTTTATCCGGTTTGTATCAATCTTTCACTGTTTTGTATTGTTTCTTCCTTCCTTTCCTTTTTCTTTTCTTTTCATACTCTATTCCCTCATCTTCTAGTTCATCCTTAATTTCTCGTTCCTAAGTCCCGAATTTTCATTGGCTGTTCTCTGAATGATTTTTCTCTTTCCTTTCCACCCATCCAAGTCTCCGTACCGTTCCCTTAAAACGCTGAATTTTCATTGGCTGTTCTCTAACCGACTTCCTGCACCTAATTTTCCTCTAACATCAGCAGCCTCTGTTTCACCTGACTGGCTCCCATCCTTTTCCTTAAATCCTGAATTTTCATTGGCTGTTCTCAATCTGATCTGTCTCTTTCCTGTCCACCCATCCAAGCTCCGTCCCCACTTTATAACCCTCTCCTCCATCACGAGTTTTCATTGGTCCTCCATCATATCTACTTTCTCCATCCTTTATCCCGTTTCGATTATCAGCTCTCTTTTACTTAGCTAATACTATTCGCTCTCACTATTTCTACCCTTCAAGCTTTTACTTGGGATATTTTATTCCCTTATCTTCTGCCTTAAACTGAACTCTTTTTCTTTTCTTCCCGTGAATTCCAACTTCCACGAGACTCTGCTATAAAAAATTTATCTCTCACTATGCAATTCTTCATTTTCGTGGACCTAAAAAGCAGTCACCCTACCAAAACATTTTTACCCCTTGACACGTTTAGATCGCGATCTATTCAGGAGCAACTGATCAATCCTGTTTCGATTTTTTTTTTTTTTGCTATTTAATTCTTGTATTTTCCCTGGCTTAAACGTAATATCTTACTTATGGGCGGCCAACGCAAGAGCCCGTGGCCCCCTTATTTTAAATCTGAGGTCAATCTAAAACGAGCGAACGAACGTCGGGCCATGCGTATCACTGCGTACCAGTGAATATATGAACTTTTATTTAACTGGTTATTTAGTTCTCGGTAGCGCAATAAATTCTATTGGATTTTACTTGTTTTACTGCATTCATGATTATATTAGGAAGCATAAAGCTTCCATTATTGCATTTTTCAATGCTGTTGTGCTGAGCTGAGACTTTCGTGTTTCTCTATTGATGACTTAGGTGTTGTGATAGGTATGTGGCAGGCTAATAAGGGTCGTAATGGACAGAGGAGCCGGACATACCTGATTTTATTCAACTGACATAACAAGTATATATACAAACGGTTAAGGGTAATAATGTCATAAAACTTTAACAAAGTGAAACATGCAATAGCGAGCTTAAACAGGATGTGGGCAAAATGACGCTTAGGTATAGAAAAGGTTTCCACTCTTGAATTCATGTGTTGATGTTCTCTTAAAGTTTGGCATAAAGTACAGGTGTGGACTCAGTCCTCAGCCTCCTTAAGAATGCCGTGCCCTAAGAACTTCGTCTTCAGTACCTGTGCAGTAGATCGGCGCAAATTATGTTAAAGGCCATGGATTAAATGAAACACCTGAGAGAGAGAGAGAGAGAGAGAGAGAGAGAGAGAGAGAGAGAGATCATTACATGTGAATTACAGATAATTACTATTCATGGGCTACATTTGAATATCGTTGTTATTCTTTTTAATAAATTTGGCTGTAGGAATCATAACTGTTCATTCGTCCTGTCATTGAAAACTTGCGCTTTTTTCCCATTTAAATTTGTTTTTTTTTTTTGGTTCTATTTTTTCTATTCAATAGAATATTAAGGAT
The DNA here is from genome assembly GCF_036898095.1 of Palaemon carinicauda. Lineage (NCBI taxonomy): Eukaryota > Metazoa > Arthropoda > Malacostraca > Decapoda > Palaemonidae > Palaemon > Palaemon carinicauda. Next base: position 61,147,920 of record NC_090745.1, on the reverse strand, counting down.
GTTGTGTTAGTAATGCTCCTTACGTAGTTACAAAAGTATCAAACGTATGTTGGGATTGTACTTAATCTTTATCATAATTTTCTTTTGTTCTTGTGACTGTAATAATTTGAGTGACAATTTTAATGCATTGAAGAATGACCTATTGTAGACGTTAGATTTATCTTTTCGTAACTTGTAATTGTAACACGCCAACTAGTCGTATTATCTTAATTTTAATTTTTGATTGCACCCAACGAAGATTGTATCCAATAAACGGATTTTGAGCGAAGTGAAAAATCTATTTTTGGGTGAGATAGCCATGTCGTTCTGATGCGAGGTTCCTTTAAGTAGCTTCCTAGGGTATATTTGACTACAGTGATATTCCCAGAGAATTTACCTTAAGGTCTCCAGAATTCTAACTCCTACCGCAAATATCCTTAAAGTCTCCTTTTAGGATATCGCATAATATCAGGGGATGTATTCTTGACACGCCACATAGCAATCTGCACCCCGCATAGCGCTTACGCTTCGAGGGGAAAAGTGGCAAAATAAAAGAGGAGCCATTATAAAATTCTCCTTCCTCCTTACTGTATGAGTACCCAGATGGCGCCATAATCATCGGCCATCTTTATTCCTTGTAGCGTTAAGGTCGGTACTATGGATACAGTAACATTGGGAGGGATCCTGCCAAGGCCTTTCATAGAAAGGAGGCGGGTCCATCAGGACGACATGGCTATCTCACCCAAAAATAGATTTTTCGCCTTTTTGGGCTCAGGCCATGTCATCCTGATGGAAGTTTACCAGAGCATTAATGTATCTGTGGATTTCCCAGTTGTGCCTTAGACTTCAAGATAATATTTCCCTGGTCCTTTAGATCGAAAAGACCTAGGACAATAACGTTATATGTCATTTCATCTAATCATATACTATTTTAGTGCTTGCCCCCTAGCGGGAAGAGTCAAACTGGACTCGGGAAAAGTCTCGAAGTTGAATATTTCCTATAACCACCTAGCATTCAAAAGAGACATGCAGGTCTCACTGTATGTCATTAGCCAAAGTTTGTATCTGGTATTGGAACAAGTTCCTTCTAGCTAGAAAGGTTTGTATACACGTAGGAACAAAACTACTACATTTGCTCGATAAATTTATGTAGAATAAAAGGGTTAAATGAATGCTCTCACATAACTTTATTAAAATGTTTTATTAAACTGGCCATAGCCTTGGTCCCTAGACAAGGACACTATCTCACTAACTCTAGCTCCTGAAGCTAGAGCAAACAAGAATATAACTTTCTGAGTCAAATCTTTCAAAGAGCAAGTCTCGTTGTCCAAACTTGAAGCAAAATGTAGCACCTTATCCAAAGATCATGAGATGAGCCTTGGAGGTGCTGCAGGCTTGAGTCTAGCACAGGCCTTAGGGATTTTGTTAAAAATTTCATCAGACAAGTCCACCTAGAAAAGCAGAGAGCAAAGGTCTTGTCAAGGCAGATTTACACGTAGTTATCGTGTTGGCTGCTAAACCTTGTTCGTGAAGGTGAATAAAGAAAGACAAACAGAAATCCATCGAGATTTCCTTTCCATTCCTTGCCTGAAAAAGGCCATCCATTTCTTCCAAGATGACTCGTAAGGCCTTTTGGTAGATTTTGACTTATATTCCTCTAAGAAGTCTATACTTTCTTTCGAGATCCCGAACCTTTTTTTTACTGCTAGACAGAGAAAATCATGAGATGAAGGTCTCGGGTTTTCTGTAATGAAGCGAAGACAGTCGACTTCTGAACTTGTTGAGACAGAACTGGGTCCGGCAGAGGGATCATCCTCGGCTGTAATTCCAGAATCAAGGGGAACCAGGTGCTCCGGGGCCACTTGGGAGCCACCAGGGCTGCTGTTCCCTAAAAAGATCTCAACTTGTTGAGGACCTTCATCAGCAGGTGGGGTGGAGGGAACAGGTAAATCCTGGTCCATTTGTTCCAGTCTAGGGACATGGCGTTCACCGCTACCGCTAGAGGGTCCTCGTACAGGGCCACGTATCGAGGAAGTTTCTTGTTGTCGCTCATTGCAAAGAGATTGATATGCAGTTCTGGGACTTGATGCAAGATGAAGGAGAATGATTTTGTGTCTAGAGACCATTCTGACTCGATCGGAGTTATCCTGGATAGAGCGTCCGCTGTCACATTGCAGAACCCCTGAAGGTGAACTGCTGACAAGTGCCATCTCTTCTTTTCTGCTAACCGGAAGATGGCCAACATCACTTGGCTGAGTTGAGGCGATTTCGAGCCTTGACGGTTCAGACATCTCATTACCACCTCGCTGTCCAGAATCAGTCTTATATGGACTGAAGGGCGAGGGGATAATTTCTTCAATGTGAGGAAAACTGCCATGGACTCCAAAATGTTGATATGAAAGGTCCTGAATAGAGGGAACAAATTTCCTTGAGCTCTTCGTTGATGGGAGTGACCACCCCATCCTTCCAATGATGCGTCCGTGTGGATGACGACTGTGGGTGGAGGCAGTTGTAGAGGTATTGACCTCTTGAACTTTTTGGCCTCCAACCATGGCTTCAGAAGTGATCGTAGCCGAAACGGTAGTGGTCTTCTTAGATCTCTTCAAGCATTTGATACGTATCTTCTCCAGACTCCTGATGCATCTTTTAGCTGTGCTCTTAGCACTGGGTCTGTCACTGAAGCAAACTGGAGGGAGCCTAGCACTCTCTCCTGTTGGTGTCTTGAAATCCTGTTGGATTTTAAAATACTCTTGACAGATCCCGTTATCACTCTCCTCTTCTTTAATGGAATGGAGAGATGATGAGACTGTAGATCCCAATGTATGTCTAGCCATTGGAATTTCTGAGCGGGAGATAGTCGAGACTTTTTGGTGTTGATCTTGAATCCTAGATGTTCCAGGAACTGGAACACCTTCTTGGATGCTTGCAAGCATTTCGCTTCGGATGCTGCCCACACCATCCAATGGTTCAGGTATGATACCACCTGGACTCCCTGTAGGTGTAGTTGATGAACGACTGCTTCTGCAAGCTTTGTGAAGATCCTTATGCCTATGTTCAGCCCGAAGAGCATGGCTCTGAAAGTGTACTTTCGTTTTTGAAGCCTGATTCCTAGGTAGGGAGAGTTGGCGATTCATCTGAATGTGCCAGTAGGCATCTGCCATGTCTATGGAGACTGTGTATGCCCTTTCGGGCAATAGGGCCCTTATATGTTGATGGGTCAGCATCTTGAATTTGCCGTTCTCGATAAACTTGTTGAGTGACGACAAATCCAGAATGACTCTGAGTTTGTCTGAGTCCTTCTTGGGAAAGCAAAACAGCCTTCCTTGGAATTTGATGGACTTTGCCCTCTTTATTACCCGTTTGCCCATGAACTCTCAGGTATATTCATCCAGAACGTTGGTGGAGTGTTGGAAGAACTGAGGAAAGGTTGGCAGAGCTTTCTTCCAGCTCCAACCTAGTCTATTCTTGAACATGCTGTTGTCCCAGGGATCGAAGGTCCAGCGATTCCCGAAGAGTCGGAGTCTTTCTCCTACCGGAAGCATCTCATTGCCTCTGGTTTCCAGAGGACTTGCCTCCTTGACCGTTTGCTCCCCTACCCCCTCTTCCTCTCGAGGGACATCTAGAGGAATCTCTACCTGACCCCCTACCTTTAGGGCGAAAGGTAGTGGTCTGCCCCTCATAGGCTGGAGTAAAGGTTGGTGACTGAGTCACCACCTGCTGGAGTACCAAGTGGTAGGTGGGTTGGGGCTGTGCCACCATCTTTGGTGCCGCAGTCACGGGAAGATGTTGTTGTCTAGCAGGGCGAGTTGGCACTCTTGGCCTCTTTGTCTTTCTCTTCGGTTGGGGACCCTCATCCAGAGAAGACTTCCTTTTAGCCGACATGCCCCACTTCTGGAGAAGATTGCTATTCTCCGTGGCAGCCTTGTCGACTATTTCCTTGAATAGATCGTTTGGAAACAGATCTTTCCCCCAGATATTGGAAGATATCAACTTCCTGGCTCGTGTTTAAACGCAGCCGAAGCAAACACGAACTCTCTATAATCCCTTCTTGCCTTAGCCAAGCTGTAGAAATGTTTCGTTAATGGTTGCCAAATGTGCCTTGGCCATGACCATGAACATGTCTGGGGCTCTTTGCTCGCTGGCCATTGCCTCCAATGACACCTGGAGGGAGAGAGGTTTTCGTTGAACTGACGTCCAGCGATATCAGCCTCCAACTTCCTGACTGAGAAGGTGAGTTGTCATCTGATGGCAAGACTAGGGAAAGGGGCCTACACTCTTCTAGTGTAGGACAAGGTTTCCCTGCTTCTACTGCCTTAACTACCGCCCTAAATTATTTTTCCGCAAAGGGGACAACCATAGTTGTAGGAGCAAGAAACGAGGGATGCTTTTCGCTCAGGGCCAGCACCTTGGAATTGGTAATAAAGCCCTTGTCTTTCAAGCTGCTGGCTAGCAAAGCCTGAGGCTTCCAACGGTCAAGCACTATGACCTCTTTAGGCTCTGTCTCCTCCTTGGAAACCGGTTCTGTCCTAAGACGAACGAAGCAGTCTGGATAGGACTCAAAGCTGGGCCAGAAATCGACATCCTTAGTAGGGACAGCTCCCAGCTTCTCTGGAATAAAGATCTTACCATTAGTTATGGGCATGTACTCGGCACGCCTCCATGGGTTAACCTCGGAACGCGAGGGAAGATCCTTAACCTTGAGTCTCTGTTGAGACCCACAGGAGGCTGTAATCCGAAGAGGCTCCTTACTGAATTCAGCTTCCCTTTGTTCGCTCTTCTTCTCATACATTTCCATGATCGCTTTGATGGCAGCCAGAGTGTCGTCCGACCCCACAGGTTGAGGAGCGGAGGACGTAGAGGGTGCAGGTTCTAGGGCAGGAACCGACGAAACATAAACTGTTTCAACTTCTTCCTCTTCCGTCTCAGGAGCCATCGTTGACTCCTCTTCTCAACATTCAGCAGAAGTTCCTTTTCGGTGTCCTCTGACTCGTCTGACATCCTCTCATCATCTAGATGGATGTCCTTCATCGCATCCGAGACATCCGTGTCAACGGATATCTGGACACAATGGATCTCAGGGTGAGGCTGAGGAATCACAGCATCCGCAGATGCTTTGGGAAATAGAAGGGCTCTCACACGCTCACTAGGGAGGTAAGGCCCCATGGAATTCTTTTGAAAACCACGAACCCATTTGCGTGTCTTATCCCGAGCTGCATCCCTTGACTCCGCTGTCATGGGACTTTCAAAAGCCTCATACAACAGGTCTTTGCATACTGTACATACCTGTGGGTCCCAGTATTTGAGAGGTCCCTTGGTGATGAAACAGCGTAAGTGTGTCCTACACCCCAGATGGCCATAGAAGTTCCTGCGGTGAACACTGCAGAAAACGCTATTGCACTTGACATAGTCCTCCTGTAAAGAGAGGATAATAAAATGAGTATATTGTAGTCTATCTCAGTAGACTAATTAATATTATAATAAGTATTATAATAACAGCTTCCATTTTATTCTATTGCATATAGCTTAGGATAGTTAAGCTGGAAATAGGAAAGACACATACATGTGGTTCCCGCCCAGCCAATTGCTGTGACCTCCCTCAATATTAATTCTAGAGTATCCTCTATTATAGGTCCAATGGAAGATTCTAGCCTATAAGGATAGAGTAGTGTAAACAACATCTACTTCCAAAAGAATTAATAATGAGGGCCAAAGTAACTGATCAACGATCAGTGTAAAGAAAAAGGAAATTTCTTTCCCAATTCCAAAAGGTCTCAACAATAGACTGTGCCTGGACACAGAGTATGTTGGAAAATTTTTTGCTATTGTATAGTCATATACCATAGTTTTCTGTCTGCAGTATGCTCTATACTACAGATGTACTGGCCACTGTGTATTCATATACAATAGTTGCTGCATGCGGTTAAGGCTAGTACTAAGACTTAATTCAACTGGCACAAAATTGATCATCCATATATGCGGCAGCCCGCCGGCTTGCCGGACACCGGACACCGGCAGGTCACTGACTGTCGGCACACTGTCCCATCCATCATTCAATGTGACTGGGTAGTGGCTAGAGTACCGACATTGCCGGCCTTCACCGACAGAGTCAGATGTGGCAGTGAGTTAATGGCTGTCGGACCACAAGCCTAGCCTGCATCTTGCCGGCAAGGTTAGTGGCCGGCAGCCGCCAGATAGGTTAATAGCTGGCGGCACGAGCCAGTAGAGAGAGAGAAAGCAAGGAGTGAAGGGCAATGTAAGGGTGGTGGCACTAGCCACTGTATCACTTTCTTCCTCCTGAATGAGGGTTCTAATGGAACGGGCGATTATATCATAATCAAGCTTCCACCCATCCACTTCCCTGCCGATGACAGTCGGTCATAGGAAATGAATGGCAACCTAATTGAGGACTGGAGAACACTCAAAGCAAATCGGACTCCTGCCGGCAGCTAGCCCTGCCGAAACAGCTATCCCATAACTTCATGTTTGATAGGGAAGCTAAACGACTAGGCTATGCAGGCAGAAGCACCAAGCCGGCCCTACAACCTGCCAGCAGTCGGCGAGATGGTAGGACAATGGCCACAGGGATGTGATGGCTAGGCCATCACTAAAGGACAGAATGGGAAGGGGAAAGGGTCCTGTATAAGATGTGAGAGGAGCCGGTGCCAAGCCGTCCCTACCACACCTAAAGGAAACTCTGTTCCAGTATCGGCGCCATCCTAGGCGTTTGGAGAGTACATTTTTCAGCCTAGGGTCTGCCAATACAGTAAGGGGACCAGCATCATCAAGCCGCCGCCTTAAACTATAAACAAACAGAGTACCCATGCTGGCGCCATCCTAGGCAGAAGAATAATCACTATTCTCCAGCCTAGTGTCTGCAAGCACAGGACTAGTCACTAAACCACAGGGAGAAGGGGATCACATGACCCCTTCAAGTGCAGTCTAGAGAGCAAAGCCTCCTATGCCAACCAACTAGGTCTGACAGGGGAGTACATTCACCCTATTGGATACCTGCCGGCACACGGCAAGTACTCTGGGGTTCTGACCCAAACCCAAAGCTCACCAACAGTAGCTTGGTGAAGGGGCAGAAAAACCCTAGCCTAACCTTACAAGAATCACAATTCAAGGAAAGACCAAGTAGGATTGTAGCCATAGGCTACACTTAGAGGGAAGAAGGGATTGCCCTCTGCATAAGGGTAACCGGGGAGATTGTATGAAAGTATACTAAACCCATTAGGCTACTAGCCTAGTGACAGTGAGATCGACTACCTAATTCATCGAAGCTCTCTTGTATACTATCTTGGAAGAGGAATTTTTTTTTATGCAATCCATATATCTAATATGTATAAATTGCCTAATATCTTCATTTAAATGTAATAGCAACAGGAAAAACGTTTATATCATGCAAAAGAGTAATCTATAGCGCCTAGGCTAGGAAGCCTAGCATAAACAAGATCGACTACCTAATTCGCCGAAACTAATGAGAATACTATCGGCATAATATAATTAATTCCTAGCAATGAGGACTACATAGCTAAATATATTTACTTAAGCTATTATACCGGGAAAGTCATTCAGGCTAACTAAATAACACATGCGTTACGAACGACAGCGCTGAAGGCGCCTCTGGTCCAGGCAATAGCTCTGCCAAAAATATAATTTAATTCGAATTAATTCTTTACTTTATAGCCAGAGCTAAATTTATATAATATAAGAATTAAATAATCAACTTTCCAGAGGCAGAAAAAGCTGGAGATTGCATGATAAATCCTATAACCAGAGAGCATTGGGAAAAACCACCGAGCTGAAGCGCTACAAAGAAAGGAATAAAGATGGCTGACGATTATGGCGCCATCTGGGTACTCATACAGTAAGGAGGAAGGAGAATTTTATAACGGCTCCTCTTTTATTTTGCCACTTTTCCCCTCGAAGCGTAAACACTATGCGAGGTGCAGATTGCTATGTGGAGTGTCAAGAATACGTCCCCTGATATTATGCGATATCCTAAAAGGAGACTTTAAGGATATTTGCGGTAGGAGTTAGAATTCTGGAGACCTTAAGCTAAATTCTCTGGGAATATCACTGCAGTCAAATATACCCTAGGAAGGAACCTCCCATTAGGACGACATGTCCTGAGCCCCAAAAATAGATAAGGGAAAAAAGAAAAAAAAAATCTGAAAAATATCATCAGAAATCTGTATGAAAAAATAGAATTGTTATAAATTATAATGACGCAGAATGCAAAAGTTATGAGGCGATCATGAGTGATTATAGGTTCCCTTTTTAAGTGTCAAACGTCTTTTCCTTCCTGACCATGAGTAATGGTCAGGTTTGTGGTATGCCATACAGTAAAAATCTGTTAAAGACCATCTTAGGTTTGGGTGTCTCTAAAACTTTTCCCTACTGGGTCTTGTAGACATATGGGGTCGAACATCCAATCACAATTGAGCGTAACCTATTCCAATATACGGACCCTTGAGTAGATGAACCGAGGATAAGGGTAGAGTGTAGCTCGAGTGGTCAGGGAGTGCAAAATATGTCAGTCACATGAAGTACTATTTATCCGAGGGGTTTTTCTAAGAAACGTAAGATAGTCATAATCAAAGGTTCCTTTTGTAACTTTAGAGAATATAGTCTGTGTAAAATGATCCCCTCGAGTATTATCTGTGCATGTAACCCTACTCCTCTTGTGCTTTTCCTAATTTGATTGAACATTAAAGTGACCCAAATCGTGTCATACATACACACAAACACCAATAGACACACACACTATATATATATATATATATATATATATATATATATATATATATATATATATATATATATATATATATATATATATATATATATATATATATATATATATATATATATATATATATATATATATATATATATATATATATATATATATATATATATATATATATATATATATATATATATATATATGTGTGTGTGTGTGTGTTCTTAAAAAGCTGGTCTAGCATAGAAGTAAATATTCATGTACTTCATTTGTGTATTCAAGAGATATATAGCCAGTTGGTAAGGCGAGTTCCACTCCTGTGGGATTAAAAAATGTATGTAAACTACATAAGACTTACGACATTCATTTAATAGTATTTTCATTCAATTCAGTATATGTAAATTTACGTTATTTTCTAAGAATTAGCTTTTTATTTCTGGTAGTTTTGTTACAAAGTCTTATGTAAACTCTTTTAGCCTGCTGTATGGCACTCACGATGTATGAGCATGAGGGATTACATCATTTTCCTGTTTTCTTTTGGTTAGAAAGTGCATGAAAATTCTTGAATTAGATTTGCTCTTTTTTTTATTGTCCTGAGAGGAAGTGGGCATAGTTAGCTGAGTGATAGTTGCCTGGCTAGCAAGGTTAGTACCCTTTCTTCAAATTACTATGTTGGCAACCTTATGCCCCTAAAGCCATGACCCCCAGGCTATGTGAATGATCTACTAGAAATTTCTAGAAGAAATAAGTCAATATATATAGACCCCGGAAATGCATAAAAAGCAGAAGGGACCCAGCCTATCCCTTTGAAAGAGCCAACGGCCACCAGCCTTCTCTCCTCTCAAGTGTATAAAGTGCTATCCTCTCAAACGTAAATAAGTGATTTTTATCCAACATATATCGTGTACAGCGTTGTTCAAATGTTGGTGAAATCATTGGATGTTAATTCAAGTGTACTGTGTTAATGAAAGTACATTTAACATAAATTTTTGTAACTGGCCCTGTGTGATTAGGTTAAACAGTGAAGTGTAACTATTTTGCTTAACTGTTCTGTATACTCATGCGAACCAAAAGACGTAAGTGTAACAGTTACATATATGTAAATTTTGTCATTGTTTAATCACTGCAGTGTTGTGTCGACTTTGTTTTCATTAACTGTCAAAATCAAATATTTCAGCCTATCCCTTTGAAAGAGCCAACGGCTACCAGCCTTCTCTCCTCTCAAGTGTATAAAGTGCTATCCTCTCAAACGTGAATAAGTGATTTTTATCCAACATATATCGTGTACAGCGTTGTTCAAATGTTGGTGAAATCATTGGATGTTAATTCAAGTGTACTGTGTTAATGAAAGTACATTTAACATAAATTTTTGTAACTGGCCCTGTGTGATTAGGTTAAACAGTGAAGTGTAACTATTTTGCTTAACTGTTCTGTACACTCATGTGAACCAAAAGACGTAAGTGTAACAGTTACATATATGTAAATTTTGTCATTGTTTAATCACTGCAGTGTTGTGTCGACTTTGTTTTCATTAACTGTCAAAATCAAATATTTTTGTAAAAGTTAATTTCCAGTGAAATATGTGATTGCATAATTTTTATAGAGTATAGTTTTTTTGTTTTCTTAGTTTAAGGTTTTGTACAGATTTAAATATCAAGTGATTTATTTTTGGTGTTTATTCTTTTGTATTGTTAACTTTTAATAGAATATATTTTTTGTGAAGTGTGTATTAGCTCGATCACCAATAATTTTTCCAGTACGTCCCTCGATTCCCTGACTAAGAACTGAAGTTAGAGGTTTGTTTTTTAATAGTTCTAATAAAGTAATCACCTAGTTTTTTATTTGAGTAACGTAAGAGACCTTTGGATATTCAGTGTTCATATATATTGTTGTCTCGGAGTTGCATGATATTCTCAGAGCTCTGGTATTTTTTCAAGTTTTTACAAATTTATGTAAAAATAAGCAGGTGAGTTTTGAGCCCAAGAGTTTTCGTAATTCGGCACCCGTAATAATATGTATGTATATATATATATATATATATATATATATATATATATATATATATATATATATATATATATATATATATATATGTGTGTGTGTGTGTGTGTGTGTGTGTGTGTGTGTGCGCGCGTGTGTGTGTATGTGTGTGTATGCCTGGAATACAACGCTGATATAGTGTACATCTTCGATCAACCAGGTGTTTTCACTCAACCTGATGCAGAAGGCCTCTTTGACGTCACTAATACAAGATTGCTATCGCTTAGATGAGCCCAGTTTTTCATCAATAAATCCGTCCAGAATGGTCCTATAACAATTTTTCATTAACATTTATTTGTTTTACGTCTAAAAAGAAATAAAAAGCATTTGTATATATTTTTATAATTTTCATACTTCACAACATATATGCAATTATTTCAAGTCTCCATGATACAAAATCATCATATATTGTTGCATCATCATCAATAAATAATTCCAGAGTAGTCCTATACAAATATTTCAATAATATTTATTTGTTCCACATAAAATACAATTAAAAAGTATTGAATATGTGTTTTGGTCTCTTTCATACTTAACAAGACATGAGCAATTATCTTAGTTTCCCATAATATATAATCATCATATATCGTTGCAAGTTCTTCATTAGTTATCAAAAATATTAAAAAATAGTTTGCTCAACATATACACAATTCCTTATCACACAACATCCACACAGCACTGTACATCACAATAGATGGTTTCTAGATTTACAGTCTAAAGAGCATTGTCGTTTTACACATGAAGATCTCTTTAGCAGTATGACTGAATCAAGGGCAAAAAGGAGATACCAAACATGAGTGTAATTGTTGTGCTTGGTCATCTCCAATCCAGAATATGATGGGACCGGCCAATATGAGTGTAGTTTATCAGAACGCTTCAACTCAAATACCTGGCAATGTGGTCTTAATAGTTTTGGTGCCAAAGCTGCTTTTGATTGAAAAAGGTTTTCAATGTCTTTTTTTTTTCTTTGGTTGAACATTTACCAATGGAGTTCACTGATATTTGCAATGTTTGTGCAAGCTATGTAGACCCGACAAATGAACTTTTCAATTAACTGTTCGTCATCCTTTGCAAATTGTTCATGGCACCCAAGTCTTCCCAAAGAAGTTAAAAAATCTGGAATGCTTTCCAGCAAAATACCTTTGATTTTCTTGCCAAACATCGAGTTACAACACAGCCTGACAGACAATTAAGGATAGTAACGTTTGTATTTTTTTTTCTGAGCCCAAGGAAGAATGCACACTATTGAAATCAATTATTCTTCTCTTTACTCCTACACATCCCAACTTCGCATCAGATGGGAACAATTTTGACCACCAGAGTGAAAGTACAAACACATATGTACAAATACATGGGGGTAGTAGAATCATAGCGTGAGGCAAAAAGACAGTGAATTGCTGAATTAATTGCAATGATAGGGAGTAGATGTCTCTGAAGAGATTATTGAATTCTTTGTAAAGATCTCTATGTATTTCACACTAAGGAACCTAGATAATGTGATCGACATGAAGAAGAGAGAGAAAAAAAAATCAAAATGATCAGCGAGATGCACGAATAAAAATAAAGTTGAATATTTAGAAGTATGTCAGTACTATATATATTTTAAGACCTTCAATCAAAGAATTATTGTAAAATAAATGAGGGTTATTTCTGTTTGTATAAGTTAAATATGAATTATATTCATTAATGAAAGGGATAACTACATCCATGTCGCTAATCGAATTGTACTAAATCTACAGTAATATTAATTTTTCCACGAAATTGTTTGAGCATTCTTTGAATTTTCTAATAACGAAAGTATCAGATTAAGTAGTCAAGAGGTGTCAGTGAGAGTACATGGCAGCCTCTCTAACTTGCCTGCACCAGATGTCCAACACCATGAGGACTGTTTTAAGAAGTTTGCTTCAAGCCACAATATTTCTGCTGCATCACTTTCATCAGCGCATCTTAAGGAAGACAGCCCAGCTGATCTTCCATTTAATCACATAGTCGAAAAGGAACATGGAACTCAACAGAAATACATAACTTGTATCAAGTGTACTTGGATTTTTTGTCATCTGTTTCTCAGTCCGAAGACTCAACCTCTACTGCTGCTCATGTTCCTCAGGATGTTGAATGTTGCCCCAATCAAAAAGAAAGAGCTAGGCTAATGCATATATTGGAGAACATTTTGGTAAAAATCTCACTTTACCACAAGTGAAAATATGTGCTAGTATGCATTGGTTTTTTGGAAGCATTTGTCAAAATGTTTGAAGTTAGTTAAGGAAAATGGTGACAATCTTGTGTTAGAGTTGACTTGATAAATTTCTGATGAAATACTGACATTACCAGTTTCCCACAAAAATAGGGTCATACAATTCAACCAGTTTACCAAAGAAGAGGCAGTACTGCAGTTCAGTCAGATGCTTCTGAACATTATTTTTAGGCTCAGGCCATATTCTCCTGATAGAAGGTTCCTTTAAGTAGCTTCCTAGGATATATTTTACTACAGTGATATTCCCAGAGAATTTAACTTAAGGTCTCCAGAATTCTAACTCCTACCGCAAATATCCTTGAAGTTTCCTTTTAGGATATCGCATAATATCAGGTGACGTATTCTTGACACGCCACATGGCAATCTGCACCCCGCATAGCGTTTACGCTTCGAGGGGGAAAAGTGGCAAAATAAAAGAGGAACCGTTATAAAATTCTCCGTCCTCCTTACTGTTTGAGTACCCAGATGGCGCTATAATCGTCGGCCATCTTTATTCCTTTTTCTGTAGTGCTTCAGCTTGGTGGTTTTTCCCAGTGCTCTCTCGTTATAGGATTTATCATGCAATCTCCAGCTTTTTTAGCCTCTGGAAAGTTGAGTATTTAATTCTTATATTGTATAAATTTAGCTCTGGTTGTAAAGTAATAATTAATTCGAAATAAACTATGTTTTTTGGCAGAGGTATTGCCTAGACTGGAGGTGCCTACGGCGCTGTCGTTCGTAACGCATGAATTATTTAGTTAGCCAGAACGACTTTCCTGGTATAATAGATTAAATAGAAATATTTAGCTATGTAGTCTTCATTGCTAGGCTATAAGTATGATCAATTTTGTGCCAGTGAATTAAGTCTGAGGTACTAGCCTCTCCGGCAGCATGCCGGCAGCAAATATTGTATATGAATATAAAAAAGGCAGTACATCTGTAGTATAGTGCATACTGCAGACAGAAAACTACAGCATATAATTATACAGTAGTAAATTTTTCGAACATACTCTGTGTCCAGGCGCAGTCTATTGTTGAGACCTTATAAGATTGGGAAAGGAATTCCATTTTCTTTACACTGATATATGATCAGTTATTTGACCCTCATTATTAACTCTCTTGGAAGTGGGTGTTATTTTTACTACTCTATCCTTCTAGGTTAGAATCTTCCATCGGGCCTCTTATAGAGAATAACCATAGAATTAATATTGAGTGAGGTCACAGCAATTGGCTAGGCGGGAAACACACGTATGTGTCTTTCCTATTTCATTTCTAGTTTACCTATCCTAAGCTATATGCAATAAAATAATATGAAATTATTATGATAATACTTATTATAATATTTATTAGTCTAGTGAGATACAATACATTATACTCATTTTATTTTCCTCTCTTTACAGGAGGACTATGTTAAGTGCGATAGCATTTTCTGCAGTGTTCGGTGCAGAAACTTCTATGGCCATCTAGGGTGTAGGACACACTCCCGCTGTTTCATCACCAAGGGACCTCTCAAATACTGGGACCCACAGGTATGTACAATATGTAAGGACCTGATGTATGAGGCTTTTGAAAATCCCAAGACAACGGAGTCAAGGGATGCAGCTCGGGACAAGCTGCGCAAATGGGTTCGTGGCTTTCAAAAGAATTCCACGGGGCCTTACCTCTCTAGTGAGAAGATGAGAACCCTTCTATTCTGCAAAGCATCTGCGGATGCTGTTATTCCTCAACCTCACCCTGAGATCCCTTGTGTCCAGATATCCGTTGACATGGATGTCTCGGATGCGATGAAGGACATCCATCTAGATGATGAGAGGATGTCAGAGGTGTCAGAGGACACCGAAAAGGACCTTCTGCTTAAGGGTCGAGATGAGGAGTCAACGGTGGCTCCGGAGACGGAAGAAGGGGAAGTTGAAACAGTTTTCTGTTTTGTCGGTTCCTGCCCCAGAACCTGTACCCTCTACGTCCTCCGCTCCTCAACCTGTGGAGTTGGACGACACCCTGTCTGCCATCAAAGCAATGATGGAAATGTCAGAGAAGATGAGCGAACAAAAGGAAGCTGAATTCAGGAAGGAGATTCTTCGGATTACAGTGTCTCGTGGGTCTCAACGGACACTCTATGTTAAGGATCTTCCCTCGTGTTCCGAGGTTAACCCATGGAGGCGTGCCGAGTACATGCCAATAACTAATGGTAAGATCTTTATTTCAGAGAAGCTGGGAGCTGTCCCTATTGAGGACATCGAGTTCTGGCCCAGCTTTGAGTCCTATCCCGACTGCTTCGTTCGTCTAAAGACTGAACCGGTATCCAAGAAGGAGACAAAGCCTAAGGAGGTCATAGTGCTTGACCATTGGAAGGCTCAGGCTTTGCTAGCCCGCAGCTTGAAGGACAAGGGCTTCCCCAATTCCAAGGTGCCGGCCCTGAGCAAGAAGCATCCCTCTTTTCTTGCTCCAACAACTATGGTTTTCCCCTTTGCGGAAAAATCATTCAGGGCGGTGGTTAAGGCAGTGGAAGCGGGGAAACCTTGCCCTACATTGGAAGAGTGTAGGCCTCTTTCTCTAGCCTTGCCATCGGATGACAAAGACTGGAAGGCTATTCAACTTACCTTCTCAGTCGGGAATTTGGAGGCTGATATCGCTGGACGTCAGTTCCACGAAAACCTCCTTAAGTTGTCTGAGTTTCTCCTACGCAGGGAACAAGATACAAAGGAGAGGCTTGCTGCCTCTCTGTCCCTCCAGGTGTCCATAGAGGCAATGGCTAGTGAGCAAAGAGCTCCAGATATGTTCATGATCATGGCCAAAGCACATTTGGCAACCCTAACGAAAGATTTCTACAGCTTTGTTAGGGCAAGTAGGGCTTGTAGAGAGTTCGTGTTTGCTTCGGCTGCGGTTAAACACGATCCCAGGAAGTTGATATCTTCCAATTTCTGGGGCAAAGATCTATTTCCAAACAATTTGGTCAAGGAGATAGTCGACAAGGCCGCCACGGAGAATAGCAAAGAGCTCCAGACATGTTCATGATCATGGCCAAAGCACATTTGGCAACCCTAACGAAAGATTTCTACAGCTTTGTTAGGGCAAGTAGGGCTTGTAGAGAGTTCGTGTTTGCTTCAGCTGCGGTTAAACACGATCCCAGGAAGTTGATATCTTCCAATATCGGGGGCAAAGATCTATTTCCAAACAATTTGGTCAAGGAGATAGTCGACAAGGCCGCCACGGAGAATAGGAACCTTCTCCAGAAGTGGGGCATGACGGCTAAAAGGAAGTCTTCTCCGGATGAGGGTCCCCAACCGAAGAAGAAGACAAAGAGGCCAAGAGTGCCAACTCGCCCTGCTAGACAACAACAACTTCCCGTGACCGCGGCACCAAAGATGGTGGCACAGCCCTAACCCACCTACCAGTTGGTACCCCAGCAGGTGGTGACTCAGTCACCAGCCTTTACTCCCGCCTATGAGAGGCAGACCACTACCTTTTGCCCTAAAGGTAGGGGGTCAGGTAGAGATTCCTCTAGACGTCCCTTGAGAGGAAGAGGGGGTAGGGGAGCAAGCGGTCGAGGAGGAAACCCCTCCGGAAACCAAAGGCAATGAGATGCTTCCGGTAGGTGGAAGACTCCAACTCTTCTGGGATTGCTGGACCTTCGATCCCTGGATCTACAGCATAATCAAGAATGGACTAGGTTGGAGCTGGAAGACAGCTCCACCTTTATTTCCTCATTTCTTCCAACACTCCACCGCCGTTCTAGAAGAATATACCCGAGAGCTCTTTAACAAATGGATGATAAAGAGGGCAAAGTCCATCAAATTCCAAGGAAGGCTGTTTTGTATTCCCAAGAAGGACTCTGACAAACTCAGAGTCATTCTAGATTTGTCGCCACTCAACAAGTTTATCGAGAGCAAAAAGTTCAAGATACTGACCCTTTAACACATAAGGGCCCTGTTGCCCAAAAGAGCATACACAGTCTCCATAGACATGGTAGATGCTTATTGGCACATTCCGATGAATCACCAACTCTCCTCCTGCCTAGTATTCAGGCTACAAAAAAGAAAGTACGCTTTCAAAGCCATGCCCTTCGGACTAAACATAGCCCCAAGGATCTTCACGAAGCTTGCAGAAGCAGTCGTTCAACAACTACACCTACAGGGTGTCCAGGTGATATTTTACCGGGATGATTGGCTGGTGTGGGCAGCATCCGAAGCCAAATACTTGCAAGCATCCAAGAAAGTGATCCAGTTCTTGGAACATCTAGGATTCAGGATCAACACCAAAAAGTCTCGACTATCTCCAGCCCAGAAATTCCAATGGCTAGACATACATTGGGACCTACAGTCTCATCGTCTCTCCATTCCATTAAATAAGAGGAGAGAGATAGCGGGATCTGTCAGGAGACTTCTAAAATCCGACAGGATTTCGAGACGCCAACAGGAGAGAGTGCTAGGCTCCCTCCAGTTTGGATCAGTGACAGACCCAGTGCTAAGAGCACAGCTAAAAGATGCATCAGGAATCTGGAGAAGATATGCATCAAACGCTCGAAGAGATCTAAGAAGACTACTACCGATTCGGCTACGATCACTTCTGAAGCCCTGGTCGGAGGCTAGAAAGTTCAAGAGGTCAATACATCTACAACCGCCTCCACCCTCAAAATCCGTTTTCATACTTTGTTTCTAAGGAAGGTGTAACAAAAAATATGTCAATCACCCAAACAATACAAGCTCTTGTTTCGAAGAACTTCAACTAGTGAACACTGGGGTTGACACTCAAGTTACACAGCTTTTCTGGATCTCGAGAAATTATTTATGTATTACAAGATAATGACTATTGTCCAAGTTATGACGAATTAAAACAATTCAGAAAATCAGCTACATTAGTCACCCATGAGGGGTAATTCCACATTCAGGGACTCTTATATTGATCAGGTTCCTATCTGTGGATGTTCAAGACAAAATATGAAGTTGCCATGTAACTGCCCTGTCCTATACTATACTTCATAGTGTAAGTACGGTGTTGACGACCGCTGTACAAATAAGTAAACAAAATCCACGAATTCCTGTAGCCACTTCGACGGCTACTATGATGAAGATGATGATGATTTTGACAATATTGAAGAATATTATAATATACCGAATACAAATTATGTGAATGACACTGCAAAATGCATGACCTCTCTTCCTGTGTGTACACTACAATTTCACATATATATTGAGTGTTTGAAATGTTCCATTTCGGATATTATAAGAGTAGTAACCTCTGAGTGCTTTTTTGCCGATAACCAGTTCATAATAAAAGTCTTCTTTTGCTATGCGAATAAGATTTTTCCTTAGGATGTCAAGGTGGCATACAGTGAACTTTAAGATGCTGTGTTTCCTATGCAAACTTATTTTATGCACATACTTTCTTCCTTAAAAGATAATAGGTTGGCCAGGGCACCAGCCACCTGGTGAGATACTACCATTAGAGAGTTATGGGGTCCTTTGACTGGCCAGGCAGTGCTACATTGGATCATTCTCTCTGGTTACGGTTCACTTTCCCTTTGCCTACACATACAAAGAATAGTCTAGCCTCTTCTTTACAGATTCTCCTCTGTCCTCATACACCTGACAACACTGAAATTACCAAACAATTTTTCTTCACCAAAGGGGTTAACTACTATATTGTAATTGTCCCGTGGCAACTTTCCTCTTGGTAAGGGTAGAAGAGACTCTACTGTATAGCTATGGTAAGCAGCTCTTCTAGGAGAAGGACACTGCAAAATCAAACCATTGCTCTCTTGTCTTGGATAGTGCTATAGCCTCTGTACCATGGTCTTCCACTGTCTTGGGTTAGAGTCCTCTTGCTTGAGGGTACACCCAGGTACACTGTTCTATCTAATTTTTCTTCCTCTTGCTTGGTTAAAAAAATATTTTTTTATAGTTTATATAGGAAATATATATTTAGATGTTACTGTTGTTAAAATATTTTATTTTTCCGTGTTTCCTTTCCTCACTGGGCTATTTTCCGTCTTGAGCCCCCTGGGGTTATACCATCCTGCTTTTCCAGCTTGGGTTGTAACTTAGCAAGTAATAGTAATAACAATGATGATGAAAGTTTGAAGGGGTTTGATTAAGTAATTCTTAATCAATGTACATTTCGCATGAAACACCTATAACATTATTGACGAATAGGAAAAAGAGAATAGATTGTAAATCAATTTTTATATTCTTATACTTTTTAGAAAAGCCATAAATGTTTCTTAAAACCGACCTATCTTTATTATATAGCGATGACTTTTCATCTGAATGAATTATTCAAATACCAGTTTTCTATATAAAAAAATAGTCTCCCCTCGCGGAAGAAGGAAATCTAATTCTCAGTGCTCGTTAGAACTAATGTTTCCTTAGAATAACTTTCATGTGTGATCAAAAACATAATTTTGATAAAGCATTCGTATCATCAACATTGATGTTTGATTTTCTACTAAAAGATTAAATCATATTTCTTCGGATCAAATTCAATGTTTACTTTCGATAAACTGATCAAAGCAAAGAAGCCTACTCCGTTTACAGTTCACAGGTCATGGATTTTGTTTAAATGTTTAGTAAAAATAAAAATCATAATCTCTAACATTATACAATTAACTTTTACTAAAGCTATAAATTCATGATTATCAAAACTCAATCAGATTGGCTCCCACATACTGTAACATGTTAACCTTAATATATTTGTAGATATGCAAATATTTAGCTTTATAATTTACACTTACAAATACCAATAAAAACATGGCAGGCATTAAAACTATCATTATAGTTTTCTTACGACTGAGTGACAGGTGTATATGCAAATTGGGGAACATTTGTTGATCACTAAAATCATCTTCATAATTAATTTAGTCATCGTTGAACTCGAGTCTTTTATTGATAGAATATAGGAAATTATTCCCATTTACCGAAATATTTAGTCTACGTAAACAAATAAGACATCATCTTCGGCTGAGATAATATAGTTTCACTTGCCACCGGAGTGGTTTAGAACACAGTCTCCCTCTTGGCATCTTCACAAACGGTATCATGACTGCCATTAAGATGATGACGCTATTTATTCAGTATCTCTCCCGCATTGCTGTCACAGGGCATCAGACGGGAGAGAGAGAGAGAGAGAGAGAGAGAGAGAGAGAGAGAGAGAGAGAGAGAGAGAGAGAGAGAGAGAGAGAGAGAATGTTCACATTCAATAGGATTTGATTTTGTATCCATTTCAATGGCCAAATCAAAAGGGAGCATCAAGACCATACACAATGAAATAAAGGAAAAAAAAATATTTTGCAGTTGTCAATTTTAACATTTTTCCGCATTTGCTAAATACAATGGTAATAAATGAGACGTATAAACGTTATTACGGAAACTTCCACAAAGCTTCTGTTATCTTTTTAGAACTGAAATGATTCATAGCAATAAATTAAACAACATATTTACATCTCACTTTATGAAAAATGGTAAAGATAAGTTTCTTAACCAAGGTAAAAAGCACTATTACTATGCAAACAGCATGTTTTACTTACACACTGAAACAAACCAAGTCTCAGTGATGAGAAAGAGCGGTGGTTCGTCCAGGGTGGGGTAGGGCGGGGGGGGGGGGGGGGGGGGGGGGTTGTCGGGTTATGTTCAACTATACCACACGAGCAGCAACATGAACTCTTTAATAACAGAAAGTGTAAGAGTGACTTCCTCGTTAAAATTCTTCATATTGTCGTTGAAAATAACGACCGGCATAAAGAAAAAGGAAGAAAAGCTGAAGGGAGAGAGGGAAGTTTGAACATAAAAAAAAAATCTCTTCAAAAGAGAAGACATACTGAATTGAGAGAAGGGAAGCTGCTGATAAAAAAAAAAAAAAAAGAAAAAAAAATTACAAAGACAACAAGCGGAAGGCAGCTTTGGTAAAATAACTTGACAAATAACGTAAAAGGCGTAAATGAGAGAATAATTGCATAAATATCCATGAACAATTGAATCGTATTCGGTGAAAGCTAAATAAAAACACGAAAAACAATATATATTTACCATATCTGGAATTCTACAACATGCTTAATTTACAAAATGAATAACCGGGATTAACAAATCAGGATAGTAAATAGAATTAACTTTCGGATAAAAAACAAAACGGTCTATTCATACGATATACAATAAAAGTGCTTTGCTTTTATTTCAATACTATGCTTTTGAAATAACAGTGACTATGACCTCAGAGGAAGGTGATAGTAAATCAAACTTAGTGATGACTTACATCTCTTCGAGCCTTGTAAGATGTCATTGTGATGACAGCTGACACATGGTTTACTCCGTGCTATACCTGACCAAACTCTCGAATAAAGGATCTTTGCTGAAATCATGTCATTCCAAGTATGTAGTTATAATCTTTGAAATATATAAATCTAGCTTTAGTAATATGAATGCCAATATCGAAAGAATATGTTGTTACATGCATGTATGATTAAATGATTACATACTCAAGTATGCAAAGCAAAGAACAAAAATAATTAGTACAATCAGCATAGGTCAAGAAATGAAAAGAGAGTTCATTATTCTCACACACATATGTAGAATTTTTTTTTTAACAGATGCATGGATAGCGGAGTTTATGACTTGTACTCTTTGGTGTAGATTTATCAGTCACTTTTTTTTCTTAAACCATATGGTTCTGTCACTCACTGTCCAAAGGAAAAGGCAACATCTTTGACTAATATGTTTGACAGTTAACAGAGTAATGAGAAACTCGATCTTACTCATCCCTGTTCTACTGAAGCCAAAATAACTAGTATAGCTTAACGATCACTGAAATTTAAACACTCTTGATGGACTTTGAAACTTATGGAGGTGCAGACCCAAATGGTATTTTTTCTTTGTTTTTATAAAGACAGCTGATTTCTCTGTCCCTAATGTCTCTTTTATTCATTGCAAGTTAGAAGAGGTTATTATTGCACTTTTTGGAGAATTGGTAATGTTTGTGGTCACTCTAGCCCTGCTGATTGCCACCCAATTTTGATGACTCTCTTATTATCTAAACGTTTTTTAAGTATTTGGCAAAGTGTTTAGATAGGTAAACTAAAGGTAATCATCTGTTCCTAAATTTGGTGTTTGCCTTGCACAAAATCCCTGGAGCATGTGATGCTCTTCTTAAAATTTAAAATGATGTACAGTACTTCCTTGATTGTGGTCAAGAAGTTAGTACGGTAGGTCTTGATTTTAGTACTACCTTTGTCTGTGTTAATTAGGAAGCTATTGTTTTCAAACTTAGACAATGGGAGTATGTGGGTGTTTTCTTAGCGTCATTATTGAATTTGTAAGTAATAGATTGTAAAGAGTAGTTGTTGATGGGAATCATATTGACTATAAAATTGTTGTATCTAGTTTTCCTCGGTAGTGCTCTTGACCCATTACTTTTCAAACTATATATAATTTATATGTGGTTTGGCCAAGAAAACAAGCTTGTTGGAAATGCAAATTATGCTATTCTCTTTGCATCAATTCCCTTTCTTATGTGTAGACCTATGGTTGCTGAACCCTTTAACAGAGATCTAACAAAAATTAATGTATGTTACATATTATGATGGATGAAGTTAACCCCTGACAAAACTCAAAGCATGGTTGCATGCAGGCCAATGACTGTGGCACCGTCAACATCCAAATATTTGCATCGAAAAGGTCTAATCAACTATATAAACTCATTTCAAATTCGGGGTGTGATTCTTGATCGCAAATTTACTTTGGAGAATCACATCCGGTTTCTTTCTTCTACAATTGGGAAAAAAAAAAATGGAATTTTGAGAAAGTTTTTTAAGATCTTTGGTGATCAATCTGTCCTGAGAAAGGGTTCTCCTAACTTGTCTTAAGCTGCTGAATCTCAAATTAATTTGATAGACAAAAACTTACGGTGTATTACCTCCCTTTTATTTGTGAATGTTCCATAATATTTTTCGTCATTCTGGCTGTCCTTCGCATTCATATCTTCCAAACTGTACCTATCTGTACATAGTACTAGGTAATCAGTTAATTCTAACAGTCTTATCTCCTCCAACCTAATGTTAATACTACAGAGTAGGGTATTCCAGATCTTTTATTCCATGTATGAGCAGATTGTAAAATGATGATCCTAATCTGTCGGTTGAATTGCTGAGACTTCAGAAGTTTAACCTCGTTTCAAATGCTCCACTGTTGAAAAAGCTGACGTAAGTGTCGTGGCATAATTATACTGTACATGACTGATTTATTTTAAAAGCGTAGCTGATCTTTCATAGAAAACAGAAATAGTTGAGAACTAAGAAACAATAAGTTCATTGTTGGAAAGATTGTTTGAATTAATATGATTTATGTTTGTGCTTGTATATATATATATATATATATATATATATATATATATATATATATATATATATATATATATATATATATATATATATATATATATTGATAAAGATATTGATATAAATATATAATAAAAACATTATCATGATTACTTAATGATGTCATACTTGCAATTAGTAAATATTTTTGCCTGGAGTATCAAGTTAACAAGCTTTTGAAAATAATATCTAAATATGTTCAATATAAGGAAATCTTGAAAGAACACAGAGCCAAGAATTTTACAAATCTATACATAGCAATACCAAATTATTCTCTATATAAGTTCTATTCCAACTGTATAGGATGAAGGTTACAAAGCAAATATATTTCATACATCAAATGTCCACACGATGCTGTGAATTAAAATCTTTTTTTTTTTTAACAATTGTGTCCACAAATGTTTCCTGTAATTGTCTATTTCCTTCCATCTCCAGTTCACTGGTGATGGAACCAACTGTATAACATGACCACAAGTACTTATTCCCATGTGAATCCAGCCTGGAAAGAAACCCTCCTAATGGGTGTTTCAATTCACTCTACATGGGAGGCATTTTTTCCCAATGAGTTTGTGCCCCTTTTACAAATCATTTTTTCTATTCATGTTCACTGCATTCTCCTCTCTTGTTTTTATAATATATTAGGGAAATTAAACATTCACTTGCAAAATAAATTTGATCAGTTATACTAGCCTGCATGAAGCTTGAGAGTTGTGAAATACAAGTGAAATAATAGGATAAACTCCTTTGAAGATTTCTTTCCTGTACCTGTTAAGGTTGAAGTGCTGGCACAACCCTTTTAATAAATGAAAGAATGACAGACCCTTTTCACTCTTTGACCAAATATTTGCAGATATCAAATGGGCAGGAATGTATCAGTAGTTTTTCCTACTCCAAAACCAATCCAGTTTTCAGAAGGTATGTTATTTACTTGAGAAATAGCACAACTATCTAGAGGAGAAAATGCCAATGTCCATGCTTGGCTGCATGTGCAGCATATGGTATTTGAGTATCAGCCTCCTTCCGGTAACATGGTTCAATTAATTCCTTTTTTGCAGTGTCAATCTGATGAGCATTGGAAACTGGAAAAGTGTATATTTTCACTGCTGTTAGAAAAGGTAAGTATTTAGGTATAAGAGCTGTGTGCAAGACAATCCCACTATTGTTACTGCATTGAATTATTTATGCGCTGTTTTATTGCACACCTGAGTTCTTATCCTGAAGAATACACCACTATTAAGACTTCATTAAATGCAAAATCCATTAAACTGGCATATGTACATTTTCAATGACATCCAGATATGAAACTATATCGAGGGTTGTTATCATATTAAACTGATGAACAACTCACTAAAAGTATGCATGTAACATACAAAATCTTTGTGACTCTCCAATATCCAAATATTACCTAGTGAATATATCCAAGCAAACGGTACAAGACTTTGAACTGTTTGCAATAATGAAAATTCACTTGTAAGACACTTTGTACAATCTCTCTCAGAAACTGTATTAAACTTGGACAGTTTATTCACTCAGTCAGATATACTCACCCATTCTTGTGACTTCTAAAATACTCTGAAACTCACTCGATCATATACTACTGTTCTATAAGTCTCATGAAAAAGTTTATGCCTTACTTCCTAAATGGATGATTGTAAATGTCTTCTGGTAACTTCAAACCTTAGCATAATGATTAGCACGCACATCAATACTAGCCAATAACACATTAACATAAACAAAGTACTACACTGAATAGGAACAATAAAAACATTAAATAACTTCCAATGTGATGATTAAAATTGTTGTCATTGAACATTATGACATATCTCAATATATGTTGCATTATGATGGGCATCTACATACACGGTCCTGTAAAAAAATACTATCTTTCAATTTCTGGTTTATCTGTAAACAATAATACTGGTGTCAATGAACAATTTAGAATTTACAGCATTACCCAATATTCAAAAGTCCAAAGTTACTAACTGTTCCCTTGAGATAAGTTTGTTTAGTGCATTCTGGTGTACAAAAGTTCCTTGTCATTAGTCTAAAATGTAAATATGCATTTGGTTTTTTCGTTATCCTGGTGAATCTTTCTCAATCATCTAAGTCTATACTTGTTTCTTAGAAGATTTTCATTGGTAATAATCACATCATAAAACTGAAGGATAGTTTTTGTGGTATACCTCTCTGACATTCTTGGTTAGCCAACTATTCATTCCTCTACCTAGACTAGAACATATCAACCAAAACTTGCACATGTTTTGATCTCTTTCTAGCATACATCTCTGGTACTTCAGGATGTACCTGTGATGGAACTACTGCAGGTTTCATAGTCAGTACTTATCTTGGATATAATGGTTCAAGATCTATAATGTCATCCGTTACTCTTGTCAATGGTTGGGATTTGATTGTTTATTCTATTTCACACGAGAGTGTATGTCAAATATCCTTGTTGATCTATGAGTACAAATAGTCCTAGAGCCCCATGAAATGATTGATTTATTCATTCCCATACATCTCCTATCCAGCTCAAAGCAGGGGGATTAAAAAACATTAATGCCTCTCTATTGTAGTTTTATGAATGTTTCTTTATGGTCCACCCTTTGCAGTGCCTCTTGTTGCTCTCTTTCTCTCTGAGCCTCTGAATATCGTCCTATTGTCACTTCTCACCAGCTTTATGCTGCCTCATCTGATTTTGAATCGTCTTGGTGAGTTCATGAAAGCATCAGTGCCCAGTGAGATTGCCATTTTTAGATAGATTGGATGTCATGTAAGTCACATTTTCTTCTTGTCTACCTTCTTTGATGTATGGAGCAGAAGAATCCATAGAGGTGTTAGTTTAAGGTTGAGCTTAGATCACACATACCCCTTGTTCCATTGCATTTTCTCGAATGTAGTGCATTAAGAAAATACACTTCGGGCAACTTTATTCTCATTAATAGCCCATTACTTTCCATATCGTGCCTGTGGGACATGACTTCTTTTAGCATGTGAAAGACATTGTTGAATATCCATGTTGATCAATGATGTTACATGACCTCTTTTATTATTATTATTATTATTTATTATTATTATTATTATTATTATTATTATTATTATTATTATTATTATTATTTTTATTTTTTTTTTCCTCTATCACTGTCTTTCGACTGGGTGGTATTTATAGTGCAGGGTTCCAGCTTCCATCCTGCCTCCTTAGTAGTCCATCACTTTTCTTATTATGTGCACCGTTCCTAAGATCACAGTCTTCTGCATGAGTCCTGGAGCTACTTCAGCCTCCAGTTTTTCCAGATTTCTTTTCAGGGATCTTAGGATCGTGCCAAGTGTTCCTATGATTATGGATACAGTTTACATTGGCAAATCCAATATCCTTCTTATTTCTATTTTCAGGTCTTGATACTTATCCATTTTTCCCTCTCGTTCTCTTCAACTCTGGAGTCCTATGGTACTGCAACCTCAATGAGTGATACTTTCTTCTTGATTTTGTCAATCTGGTCTATTTGCACGTATCACCCTATCTGTTCTGATACCATAATCCCAGAGGATCTTTGCCTGATCGTTTTCTATCACTCTCTCAGGTTGGTGCTTGTACCACTTATTACTGCAAGGTAGCTGATATTTCTTGCATAGGCTCCAGTGGAAGGCTTTTGCCACTGAATCCTGCCTCCTTTTGCATTGATTCTGTGCTAGTGCCGGATATTTGCTTGTTATGTGGTTTATGGTTTCATTTTTATATTCTAATTCATGCATATGGGAGAGATGTTATTTTTGTCTATCATTTTGTGAACATATCTGGTTTATAGGGCCTGATCTTATTAAACTCTCCCCTCAGTAACCATTGCCATGTTTTATCACTGGCTAGTTCTTTAGTCTGTCTCATATATTGTCCGTGCATTGGTTTGTTGTGCCAGTCCTCTGTTCTGTTTGTCATTCTCCTGTCTCTGTTTATTTCTGGGTCTTTGTCTACTTTTATCTGTCCTTCTTCCCATACACTCTTGAGCCACACGTCTTCACTGGATTTTGGATATTGCCCCAGTGCTCTATTCCCGATGTTGATGCAGTCCTCTATCCTTAATAGTCCTCTTTCTCCTTTCTTTCATATTATGTATAGTATGCTCGTATTTGCTCTTGGATGTAGTGTTTTGTGTATTGTTATATGTTTCCTAGTTTTCTGGTCTATGCTGCAGTGTTCTGCCTTCGTTCATTTGACTATTCCTGCACTGTATTTGATTACTGGTACTGCCCACGGGTTTATGTCTTTAATCATATTTCCGGCGTTGAGTTTTGACTTGAGTCTCGCCTTGAGTCTCTTCGTATATTCTTTCCTGACTGTGTCATTCATCTCTTGGTGTTTTATATCCCCTCCTTCCATTATTCCTAGGTATTTGTATCCCGTCTCATCTATGTGTTTGATGTTGCTCCCATCTGGTAGCTCTATTACTTCAGTCCCTGTTACTTTGCCCTTTTGTATCTTGACTAAGGCACATTTTTATATTCCAAATTCCATCCTAATGTCCTCAGATACAAACCTTACACTCTGGATCAAGGTATCTATTTCCTTGATGTTCTTACCATGCAGCTTGATGTCGTCCATGAACATCAAATGGTCATTTCTGTTGCCACTTTTCTTGAGTTGGCACCCAGCATCCATCTTCTGCAGTACTTTTCTCATAGGAATCATGGCTCCTACAAAGAGTAGTGGGGAGAGTGGGTCGCCTTGGAAGATCCCTCTCCTGATATTAACCTCTGCTAATCTTATTCCAGAGCTTATAAGTAATGTATTCCAGTTACGCATTGTATTTTTGAGGAAGCTGATGGTGTTTTTCTCTGCCCCATATATTTTCAGGCATTCTATTAGCCATGTGTGTGGTATCATGTCGAAGGCTTTCTTATAAATCCATGCCATGCTTAGGTTAGTTTTCCTTCTTGTTGTCGTTTAATCCTTCATTTCTTTCCATCATTGCTGAGTTTTGCTATTCAACCCATGGCTGGACCCTACCACATCAAGGATACGTGCTCATTTCCAGATGAGTAGACTGAGGATATTATGGTGAAGATCGTTTCCTAAGACATCAATGGAGAGGAGAGCGGTCACCTATCAGAGGACTAACCAGCCCCAATGTTGCTTAACCAGTTCATTGACGATCTAACCCACTATGCCAAAGCTCCACACTTTATTATTATTATTATTATTATTATTATTATTATTATTATTATTATTATTATTATTATTATTATTATTATTCTAAGCTACAGCCCTGGTTGGAAAAGCCAACGAGGGAAAAGGGAACCAGGAAATAAAGAAAAATTACAAGAAAAGTAATAAAAAATCAGAATGAAATATACTAAGAACAGTAACAACATTAAATTAGATCTTTTATATACAAACTATAAAAACTTTAAAAAAATAGGAAGAAGAGAAATAAGATAAACAGCGTCTCCGAGTGTACCCGCAAGCAAGAGAACTCTATCCCAAGACAGTGGAAGGCCATAGTACAGAGGCTATTGCGCTATCCAAGACAAAAGAACAATTGTTCGATTTTGCAGTGTCATTCTCCTAGAAAAGTTAAAAGAGTCTCTTCTACCTTATCAAGAGGAGAGTGGCCACTGAACAATTACATTGCAGTAGTTAACCCCTTGGCCGAAGAAGAATTGTTTCGTAATCTCAGTGTTGTCAGGTGTATAATAAAAGGAGAATGTGGAAAGATTAGGCCATGCTATTTGGTGTATGTGTAGGCAGAGACAAAATGAGCTGTAACCAGAGAAAGAGATCCAATGTAGTACTGTTTGACCACATCAGTATCTGGCTAAATCAGGGGATCAAAGCCATTTCCTATACTTGATTTCTGGCATGTTCGACCCCATGCGTCTGTTTGATTTTGTAGACGTTTCAATTCATCTAGAAAATTTCTTTTCTGTACCTACCTCATTAAGATAATATGACTTTGTCAAATTATTGGCTATCAAGTGGAGTCAAGCTTACATATTTTTTTTTTTAAGAAAGTGGAAGAATCTTCTGTACCAGGCTACTTTCCTTTTAAGTCTTTGCCAAGAAGAGAAATAGCTAATAAGTTTACTTGCTGCATTGATAGACTCTTCCAAATCCACTGATATAGAAAAACTCGCTTCTTGATCAATTTTGTTTCTTTGACGGATTGATTCGCGAGCTTGTTATCCACAATTTCGTTACATTACTCTTCTTGGTGCAATATAAACTGGGATGTCTTTGACATCTATGTATTCGCTTTGACTGAACTTTGAATATTTTCTGATCGAATTTACTCATTTAGCCACAAAAACAGGGGGTAATTTCCGTTCAGTCTGTGTAATAAGTTACACTATCACTGCTACTGCAGCTGCTATAAATACGTCTGGGCATCGCTAAAAGCTTGATAGGAGATAAGTCTAACCTCACCCCTTCCTCAGATTCTTTGGTTTGTTTGCTTTTTCTTTCCAGCTCAAGTTTTTCAAGAATATCTCGATATCATTCTTCTTCGTTGTAACTGTTGTGATAGTGACAGCTTAGTGTTTCCAAAGGTTGATAAATGAAATAACTTTGGGTGAAGCATCATCCGATTTCCCCTGCTAATCAATATCTACTTTAACCTGGCCTTGATCGAAGCTGCAATCTCTTGAAGGAAGAATGTAATTGTCTCCAGCAGTAATTATTGTTTCTTGAGTGGTAGATGATATTTTGGATGAAAATTGCATCCTATTATTATCTAATTCACTTAATCCTGGAATGTTTCTATAATTTGTTCTAGAGATTTCTTGGAATATCCTAATGTGTATCTAAATATATTCAGTGAGTATAATCTGTGTGATGATAATTTTTTAACTCCTGTTTAAAAAAAGATTTTATACTAATGTAGCCGTGATGAACTGTTTATGATACAGGATCAAATTAGAAGAAACATCAAGTTGTAACACGCATTGTTTTATTTCATAATGGAATTCGTATCCTGAAAAAAAAAAATACATTATTAATACGGTTTTTTATGTATCTTTTATCTTATGCACAGCCTGTTGAATACTATATGTACACTATTAATAATAAATAATATGAATTTATATTTTGTGTTGTTATCCTATTCAACTGTTAATCGACTCACTAAAAGTATCCAGTCTATATGCGATACAAAATCATTTGTGTCTTCTCCAATTATTATATCCCAGCAAGCTCTATTAGTTTTTAAAATTCTTAAAATAATCAATATTTACTATTGATAAACTTTGTGAAATAATTTTGAGAAAATTTATTCAATTAACTCTGAAGGAACGTTGTCAGTTTATACAGTAAGACAGTACTCCATAATTCTAATATCTTCTACATTAGTCTAAGACTCATTCGATTATACAGATTTGGTCTTATTGTCTGTACAATATGCAAAGACAGCCATCGATGTTAAAGAATATTGCCAAGTGCACATATTCAAGGTACGTACATATGGTATCGTATTTCAAAATGTTATTTTGAAATTCCCTTCTCTAAGGGATCTGGTGTATGGGTTTAATATCAATTCAAGTTCCATTATTGTTCATATAATAAAATTAAATGATACCTGGCCTTTTCCTTACACCAATCCAAGTTATATTCTTTATGGGCAAATCACTTGACTCTATGCTTCAGTTGTACTGTATATTCATAAGAACAAAAACGCCGTAGCATCTTTTAATATTCCAAAATAATTGAAATATCTATCAGCTGATTATCTATATTAGATGTTAGAAAGCAATATAGCAATATACCACAGGTTCATGATTTTCCGTAAATACGTTCATATGTTCCTATGTATGTTCTAGCCTCTTAAAGCTGAAAATATTAAACATTATAAAATATGAAGGGATATTTATGGTAGCATTATAAAATCTGTTTTTTTCATCACATTTTGAAGTGAATTCATATCATTAGGTGGAACTAAGATGCTCAATGCGAGGTACTAGTCTACGGATTTAGCATCTTTTTATTATATTTTAGCACAATTAATTGGTACCAGTCCACCCCTCCAAAAAACAGAACATCGGGGGTGGATGGGGTTTCTTGAAGGATATACTTATTCAGGATCAAAGAAGCCATTTTATTTTTTAGTATTACAGCTGCACTGTATCCATCCGTCGAGAGAGAGAGAGAGAGAGAGAGAGAGAGAGAGAGAGAGAGAGACTTCAAATACTTGTTACGATGGCGAGTTTTTTTCTATTAATTTCATTATAAGTAAATTCTGCTAATCAGTGTATGTACATAAAAATACTACGGATCTAATATTAATTATCTTACAAAACCAAAAAAAAAAAAAGAACGAATACGGTTAAACAGGATATAAAATAATTTTCATGGACGAACATTCCCCATAAATGACTGACGCTAAAAGCACTTCAGGCTGTGACGAAAATCAATTGATTAAAGCAGCGTATTTCAAGGCACCAAATCTAATTTTCCTGTCAATCACATACGCCCCGTTATGTCTCTCAGCTATGTCACCTCCCTAACAATTTTCCGAGGGTTGCTCAATATCAAGGCCCCATTGTATTTTTAATTTTTCTATGAAAACGATATAAAAGAAAGAAAAAAAAATTGCGATGCATGAAGTTAAATTGCCATGAAAAGTAAACTGATATTAGCAAAGTTAGTGCAATAAACTTTCATTTTCAAAGCTTTTAAAATGAGCTCATATATATATATGTATATTATAATATATATATATATATGTATATATATAAATATATGTATATATACAGTATATATATATATATATATATGTATATATATATATATATATATATAAAAATATGTATATATATATATATATATATATATGAATATATTATACATAGTATATATATATATATATATATATTTATATATACTGTATATGTATATATATGGATACATATAAATATATAATATATATATATATATATATATACATATATATATATATATATACATATATATATATGTATATATATATTATACATATATATATATACTATATGTATGTATATGTATATATTATTATATATATATATATACCTACATGAGAGGAGCTCACCTTACGAGCTGGCTGTACATCTCCTAAATACAAAAATCAGATACAAGAATAGAATACTTACTCTATACTACACCAAATTCATAAGAATAATATATATATATATATATATATTAATATGTATATTATATATAAATATATATATATTATATATATATGTATTTTATATATATATGTGTGTGTATGTGTGTGTGTGTTTGCGTGTATTTTTGTGTGTGTGCATGTCCGCG
Source organism: Palaemon carinicauda (assembly GCF_036898095.1). Lineage (NCBI taxonomy): Eukaryota > Metazoa > Arthropoda > Malacostraca > Decapoda > Palaemonidae > Palaemon > Palaemon carinicauda. Next base: position 61,115,285 of record NC_090745.1, on the reverse strand, counting down.
TGTGTTTATATATACAGCATATTTGTATATACATATTTATATATGTATACTTATATATACATACATACGTATATATATATATATATATATATATGTGTGTGTGTGTGTGTGTTATATATACACATATATAAATAACTCATACAATGAGAAAAACCATCTCTCAACATGTTACGCCAAAGGCATCAGAAGCAGACAATGTAAATTCGCTACCTCTCCCACCAAGCCAGCATTGCCAATTATACAGACGTTGCAGCTTCCTTTCACTCATTCCTCTACAGCCTGAGGAGGAGAGATGATATTCTTGAAACACTTTGATGGTAATTGTTTTTTGCAGGTAGTAGGTTGGCCAGGGCACCAGCCTCCCGTTGAGATACTACCAATTGAGATTTTATGGGGTCCTTTGACTGGCCACACAGTACTACATTGGATCTATCTCTCTGGTTACAGTTCTCTTTCCCCTTGCCTACACAGACACCGAATAGTCTGGCCCATTCTTTACAGATTCTCTTCTGTCCTCATACACCTGACAACACTGAAATTACCAAACAATTCTTCTTCTTCTAAGGGGTTAACTACTGCACTGTAATTGTTCAGTGGCTACTTTCCTATTGGTAAGGATAGAAGAGACTCTTTAGCTATGGTAAGTAGCTCTTCTAGGAGAAAGACACTACAAAATGTAACCATTGTCTTCTAGTCTTGGGTAGTGTCATAGCTTCTGTACCATGGTCTTCTGCTGTCTTGGGTTAGAATTCTCTTGCTTGAGGGTACACTTGGGCACACTATTCTATCTAATTTCTCTTCCCTTTGTTTTGTTAAAGTTTTTATAGTTTATATAGGAAATATTTATTTAAATATTTTTACTGTTCTTAAAATATTTTAGTTTTCCTTGTTTCCTTTTCCCACTGGGCTATTTTCCCTGTTGGGGCCCCTGGGCTTGTAGCATCCTGCTTTTCCAACTAGGGTTGTAGCTTAGCCTTTAATAATAATAATAATAATAATAATAATAATAATAATAATAATAATAATAATAATAATAATAATAATAATAATAATAATTAGTGAATTCTGTATTTAACACTCGACTAAGACTTACTCTGATTTTGAGTTGCCAACCATGAAGAATGATTTTTGCTCAATTATTGGCAGAACGCAGTAATCTAGAAAATATTATCCGAGCTTTTGATAAGATTAAGAATAAAGCAATGGTATTGAACCCCCCCCCCCCCCCGCCAAAAAAAAAAAAAATAATAATAATGTTATCAAAACTATTGGAATTGATATTATTAGAAATATTAAAATTATCATCAAAAATTATGAATTATCACTATTATGAAATTATAAAAATTATAAAAAAGGCCTTATT
>NC_090745.1:61098922-61108922 GCF_036898095.1 Palaemon carinicauda | reverse complement strand
TATAGTCAATTTTTTTTTATCGAGGCATATTTGCACCGACTCGCAGGGGTGCCCCTTTAGCTCGGAAAATTTCCTAAAAGCTGATTGGTCGGAAGTTTTCAAATGATTACCAAGTAATGTGAATCAAAACTTATTTACTAATCTAAATTTCTCCATTAGACATAGGTTTTTCAATAAATAATGTTAAATAAATAAATATATTATAAAGTATCGTGATGGTAAATCTAAATTTAATAACAACACCCGCCGAAGTCAACGACAGGAACTTGTTTTCGGATGCACGCTGCGTAATTTTGTTACTTTTCACATATTTCAACAAAGATTGAGATAAATTACACTAAGAATAATGATAATAAAATTTCTTTTTATTATAAACTTACTTTGAATACCAGAATCTACTAAAAACCACAATTAAACGAATTCATAATTTCACCGCCGAGTTACAATCTCCCTTCCATTCTCCCTGGTGTTTGACAGTAGAATACTCGTTTTACCCCGGACACACTCTACGTGAGTCCTGCTTTAAGTTGTCATGAATGTAAAATTGCTGGCAAACATAATCAAGTATTTTCCAGTGCTCCCTTATGTAACATTCCATCAGTGGAGGAACCCTTTGAGAATATCGTAATTGATATAGCTGGACCTTTTCTTAGAAGCAAGGGAGGGAATATGAATCTTTTAGCACCCATTGATAGAATAACCCATTACCCAGAAGCAATCAAAGTAAGAAGCTGCAATGTGAAAACTGTTGTTAAACGCTTGTTGGGTTTCTTTTCAAGTTTGGTTTGCCTTATGTCATATAAAGTGATAATGGCAGTAATTTTGAGTCCAAATATTTCAAAGACCAAACAAAAGAGCTAGGTATCAAACTTGTAACTTCCCCACAGTAGCACCCAGAGTCGCAAGGGATTGTAGAATGTTTCCACCAAACGTTAAAAAGTTGTTTACGAAAATTTGTGTAACTTTGAATATGACTATGAAGAAAAACTACCTTTTGTCCTGTTAGCCTACAATTGTCACCTAATAATACTACATGATTTAGACCTTTTGAGTTGGTATTCGGTCGCACTGCTGAAGGACCTTTAAAAGTTTTAAAGCGTAAATTAATAATTCAGAGGATACTGAAGATAGCATACAAAATCTAGAGAATTACAAAGAGAATTTAAGGAAAGCTTAGAAATTAGCGATAGAAAACGAGAGGAACAGCCAAGGGGAAACTAAAAAGAGTTAAAATCTTAAGGCAAAAGAAAATTCATTAAGAAAAATTTACAGTGTTACTGAGCAAAGTAATTTTCCATTTCCCAGGATCAACAATTGCTTAGATATGATCAAAAAGGCTAAGTTCATCTCCAAGCTTGATTTGGCCAAAGGTTATAGGCAAGTACATGTAAGTAGATGAGCTAGGAAAATGTCTGCTTTTATAACACCGTTCGGTAGTTATGAACCTAAAGTAATGCCTTTCGGGCTACAAAATGCAGCAAGTCCTTTCCAAAGGTCCATACACAAAGTTTTAAATGATATTGTTACTGTGACGTGTATTTATATGATGTTGTTAGATTTCAGAAAACTGGGAAGAAAATTTACGCATTTTAACAAAAGTCTTGGCAGCCCTTGAAAAAAGCAAACCGTGTTTTTGATTTAAAGAAATGTGAGTTTGTGAAAACCTCTGTCACTTATCTAGGGCATGAAGTTGGTCTCGGTAAGATTTGTCCAGAAAATGGGAACACAGAAGCTATCATCAACTTCCCAATCCCAGCGACGAAAAACCAGGCCATGAGATTTCTCAGAATGGCTTCATATTTCCATAGATTTGTGCCCAATTTTTCAGAAATAAGTGCTTCCTTAACTGATCTTTTTAAGGGAAAAAGTTTAGGATTTGATGAGGAGTGTGTAGAAGCTTTCAATAAATTAGGTCTTAATGTTTTACGAGCCAGTATTATTGTTACCTGATTTAAGCAAGAAATTTATTCTTAAAATCTATGCTAGGGACATTGGCACTGGAGGAGTACTGTTGCAAGAAGTGAATGGTATGAGGCACCCAGTCGTATATTATTTAAAGAATCTGAAGACAGTTCAGCAAAATTATTCAACTATTGAGAAGGAATTGTTTAGTTGAGTTATATGTACATAGTGGTCCTGTTTTAACTGTGTATACTGATCACTATCCGTTAGTTTATTTGGAAATATTTAGGAATAAAATTAAACGTCCCATGTGTTGAAGTTTAGAATTACAAGATTATAGTCTGAATATGATTCATATAAAATAATTCCTTACCTAATAGCCTTCCTAGAGACTTTTCAGAATAAGAAAAATGTTTGTTTTGTTTTTTCCACTCACAAACGAATTAAGAGTATTTTTGTAACACAATTGTGCCGAGTGAATGGAGTGTGGAAGAAGAATGTTTTGCTGACGTTAAGTTGAAGCTTCATGCAGAGTTCTTAGTCAGTTCTGGGATAACTGTATTTTCCTTGCAAACCTTAAAAAAGTATAAAAAATAAAATCAGTATATTTTCTTTTTTTTTTTGGGGGGGGACGTGTCATGAGTCAATGCAATACTATTGAAAGAATAAGTTATCTAAACAGAGAATCGTATTTATTCCCAAAGTGTGAGCACCGAGACCAGATTTGACTGTTTGATCAAAGCTTTTAATCACTTCACTGTCGTCAGCATTTTGGAAACAAACCGAGCCTCAAGGAAAAGTGCCTGTAGCAATAAAGGAACTGTCTTGTTTGGACCAAGAAGTCATCGCCTCAATCAGTAAGAAACCTAGTCTCGAGGGATATCCCTGTTTATGAAAAATGTCATCACTGGCAGACACTTGCCGCAATTTTGTTATGACTTAACACGAGGTCAAGATTCATAAATTTGTTCTAGAAGTTTCTATGGCGTGACGGAAATGGACGTTTTTGAAGAAACTAATTTATACGAAGAATTGTTGAAAAACACCATATATAGAAAAGACGACTATCCATCGTAATTAGCTCCGCCCATATATGGGTATGTAAATATCGAGAAGAGATTGTCCAGAGTATATAGGACAGGACATTGGACAAGAGAGGAATGATACCCGAACAGGAAGGAACCAGGACCTGCGATATAAGAAGCAGAGAAGGCCAAAAGTTTGATGGAGCCAGTTTCCAACCTTCCCTTTGGACGACCAATTGTTATCTCCAAAATCTTGTTATGACTGAGAAGAAGAGAAAAATTGAAGCAGCCAGCCCTCCTTGCTTGTGACGAGAAGTAGCAAACACTGTCTGCAACCTTGCCTTAGTTCTATACTATCATCAAATTCTTGGAGAAGACTTCTGATGTCACATCTTGATGCTCCCCTTCTGAGACGTCTTCGTATCCGAAGTCATCGTGACAGTTTCACCTGAACTTCAGCCGCCCTTCGGCAACGTTCTCCAGCCTAAAACCTCCGTACCAGTATCATCTGAACTTGTGCAGAAAACTCTTCAATATTCCTAACGTACAGTGGAACCTCTATATACGATTGTCTTTACATACAAATTTTCCAATATCCGAAGTAAAATTCGATAAAATTTCTGTCTCGACACCCGAAGTCTTGCTCCAACATACGACATAGATCATACGCGTACGCGTAGAATTTTCTCGAAGCGTCGATCATAGTTTCTTGTTTACGCCGGTAGACGGCAGCACATCGGAGGGACGCCAATCGAGCGTCACCTTGATCAGTCCTCTCATCTCGTGCGCATTGTGTGGTTGTTCTCTATTCACTCCGTTATTAACAGTGTTTTTTATCTTCCTTTTCTCACGTTTCATTTTTTATTTTACTTATAACCATGGGTCCTAAAAAGCTTAGTTTTGGTTCAGGAAGTAGTAGGGGTAAGAAAAGGAAGAAGTTGATGCTTTCATTAGAACTAAAACAAGAAATAATAGAAAAGCATGAGCGAGGTGTGCGTGTTAGCAATCTGACTAAACAATATGGCCGGAATATGTGTACGATCTCGACGATCATAAAACAGAAGGCAGCCATTAAAGCAGCGAAATCATCGAAGGAGATCACCATTATTTCTAAACGTCGTAGCCCTACTCTGGAAGAGATGGAACGCCTTTTGTTGATCTGGCGATACGATCACTGAAACGATCATTTGTGAGAAGGCCAGCACTATCTATTGTGACTTGAAGGCGGCGGGCTCTGGGGGTGACGGGGGGGAGAGTTCAACCGATCCTACGACGGAGGAATTCAAGGCGTCTCGAGGTTGGTTCGAGAAATTTTGGAAACTGACCGGAATTCATTCAGTTGTTCGCCATGGATAGGCTTCAAGTTCGGACACCAAGGCTGCTAATGATTTTGTTAAAAAGTTCGAAAAGATCGTGGAGGAGGAAGGCTACGTAGAGAAGCAGGTTTTCAACTGTGATGAAACTGGTCTGTTTTGGAAAAAGATGCCTAGTCGAACATACATTACCGCCACAGAGAAGAAAATGCCTGGACATAAGCCTATGAAGGGTCGGTTGACTCTTGTGCTTTGTGCCAACGCCAGTGGGGACTGCAAAATAAAGCCGTTATTAGTGTACCATTCCGAAAACCCTAGGGCATTTGAAGCACATAGAATTAATAAAGACTTGCTACATGTTCTATGGCGTTCTAATTCTAAGGCTTGGGTCACTAGGCATATCTTTGTGGAATGGGTAAACGTAGTTTTCGGCCCTGCTGTCAAGAAGTACCTTCAGGAGAGGAATTTGCCTTTGAAGTGCTTGCTTTGTTTGGACAATGCCCCCACTCCCCCCCCCCCCCAGGACTCGAATACAAATTCATCAAAGTGTTGTATCTTCCACCGAATACCACCCCTATCCTCCAGCCCATGGACCAGCAAGTCATCTCTAATTTTAAGAAGCTCTACACCAAGCACTTATTTAAGCAGTGCTTTAATGTCACGCAAAGCACCAACTTAACTTTGCATGAATTTTGGAGGAGTCACTTTAATATCGTGCACTGCTTAAAGATCATAGATCAGTCTTGGGAGGGAATAACTCGTCAGACACTGAATTCAGCTTGGAAGAAGATTTGGCCTGATGCTGTTGCTCCCAGAGATTTCGAAGGTTTTAGCCCCAAGCCTGGACCTGTGCTTGCCATCGAGGAAGACATCAAAGAGATTGTATCGCTTGGCAAGTCCATGGGTCTGGAGGTCGATGAAGATGACATCATCGAACTCGTCGATGAGCATCATGAAGAGCTCACCACCGAGGAACTCAAGGAGCTGCAAGCCATGCAGCATGATGAGTTCCAAGCGCAGCTGAGTAAGTCGGAGGAGATCGAGGAGGTAGGTCACATCTTAGGTACGGCTGAAATAAAACAGATGTTGGCATATCATCAACACGTGGTTGATTTTATCGATAAGCATCACCCAGAGAAACTTCATGTTTGCTGTGTAGTTGCGCAGTTCGATGATGTTTGTTTAACACACTTTAGAAAAATTCTCAAAAGCCGTATCAAGCAACTTTCTCTCGATAGTTTCTTTAGAAAATCTACGAAACGGTCTATTGATCATGATGAAGAGAAAGAAAGTGAAGCAAAGAAAAGTAAGACCGAATCGAGTGAAAGTGATGCAAATTAAAAATAGAAAAGAAAAAAGGTAGAAAAATATATAAAATAAAAAAATGAAAAAAAAAAAATAAGCTAAGTTAGGTTAAAGTTTACGTAGTGTAAGAGTAACTTACAGTACGTTATCGCAGTCGCCGTCTCTACCTCCTCCCTGATCCTTCGTCTCCTCCTGCGTAGCAATCCCTACACTTGCGCTGGCCTGTCTCTAAGGTAAAGTGTTAATAAAAACCCCTTTTTTATCTATTATTTCTTTATCATTAATCCTTTTAAGATATTTCTACATTATTCAATTGTATTAATGTTATGTGTAATTATGTGTAGCAATTCATTAAGGAGTTATCATGGGCTTTTAGGCTGAGGAACGAATCAAACAAAATACAGTGTATTCTTATGGGAATATTTGCTCTAACATGCGATCGTTTTAACATACGAAGAAGCTCACGAAATGAATTAAGATCGTATGTAGAGGTATCACTGTATTTCTACCATAGTGACTGTTCCCCTTTTCTATTAATGTTTTGATTGATTTGATTTGTTAGTTATAGTAACCAAAGAAACATCGTTTTTCTTCATAAGTTTGTGGATAAACGTATTTAGTGAGAGGAGTTTCTTTTTAAAATAATTTTCCATATTTCATTAGTGGTTGTTGGCAATATGTAACTTGAATGTCAAAATAACCTGTAACGATTTTAAGATCCTAACACATTGGCAGGACATATAATAAAAAAAAATGATAATAGAGGGACATTATGAATAACAGAATTGTTCCCTAGAGGTTGGAAACGAAGGGAGGGAAGGAAGAGAAGAAAATGTTACAGGAATAAACTAGCATAGAAAGACCATCAACTGACGTGAGTGGAAGGATATGTTGGAGGCCTTTGTCTTGCAGTAAACCAAGAATGGCTGATGATGATGATGATATATATATATATATATATATATATATATATATATATATATATATATATATATATATATATATATATATATATATATACATATATGTGTGTTATATATATACATACATACATATACCAAAGGCACTTCCCCAAATTTTGGGGGGTAGCCGACATCAGCAATGAAGACAAAACAAAAAGGGGACCTCTACTCTCTAAGTTCCTCCAGCCTAACCAGGGACTCAGCCAAGTTCAGCTGGTACTGCTAGGGTGCCACAGCCCAAGCTCCCACATTATCCACCACGGATGAAGCTTCATAATGCTGAATCCCCTACTGCTACTACCTCCACGGTCATCTAAGGCACCGGAGGAAGCAGCAGGGCCTACCGGAACTGCGTCACAATCGCTCGCCATTCATTCCTATTTCTAGCACGCTCTCTTGCCTCTCTCACATCTATCCTCCTATCACCCAGAGCTTTCTTCACACCATCCATCCACCCAAACCTTGGCATTCCTCTTGTACTTCTCCCATCAACTTTTGCATTCATCACCTTCTTTAGCAGGCAGCCATTTTCCATTCTCTCAACATGGCCAAACCACCTCAACACATTCATATCCACTCTAGCCGCTAACTCATTTCTTACATCCGTTCTCACCCTCACCACTTCATTCCTAACCCTATCTACTCGAGATACACCAGCCATACTCCTTAGACACTTCATCTCAAACACATTCAATTTCTGTCTCTCCATCACTTTCATTCCCCACAACTTCGATCCATACATCACAGTTGGTACAATCACTTTCTCATATAGAACTCTCTTTACATTCATGCCCAACCCTCTATTTTTTACTACTCCTTTAACTGCCCCCAACGCTTTGCAACCTTCATTGACTCTCTGACATACATGTGCTTCCACTCCACCATTTGCTGCAACAACAGACCCCAAGTACTTAAACTGATCCACCTCCTCAAGTAACTCTCCATTCAACATGACATTCAACCTTGCACCACCTTCCCTTCTCGTACATCTCATAACCTTACTCTTACCCACATTAACTCTCAACTTCCTTCTCTCACACACCCTTCCAAATTCTGTCACTAGTCGGTCAAGCTTCTCTTCTGTGCCTGCTACCAGTACAGTATCATCCGCAAACAACAACTGATTTACCTCCCATTCATGATCATTCTTGCCTACCAGTTTTAAACCTTGTCCAAGCACTCGAGCATTCACCTCTCTCACCACTCCATCAACATACAAGTTAAACAACCACGGTGACATCACACATCCCTGTCTCAGCCCCACTCTCACCGGAAACCAATCGCTCACTTCATTTCCTATTCTAACACATGCTTTACTACCTTTGTAGAAACTTTTCACTGCTTGCAACAACCTTCCACCAACTCCATATAACCTCATCACATTCCACATTGCTTCCCTATCAACTCTATCATATGCTTTCTCCAGATCCATAAACGCAACATACACGTCCTTACCTTTTGCTAAATATTTCTCGCATATCTGCCTAACTGTAAAAATCTGATATATATATATATATATATATATATATATATATATATATATATATATATATATATATATATATATATATATATATATATATATATATTGCTATGCATGGTGGTCATTACATGAAAACATGTAGCATTGGCAGAGAGTGTTGGTGGGTTGCTTTTCTCAATTTTTCAGAAAACTGACTTTTTAGGCTTAGGGATTAGTTTTTCTTGTTTATGTAGCCCTAAATTTAGAATTAATGCCGTTAAAACACTTTCGCAGAGAGCCCCAACATCTCTCTTATACTCTCAATACTTTGGATATGGAGATGAGTTTGTTAAAGTATTTTTTGTTAGTAATGGTTTTAGTGAACACATTTTTCTATAAATAGGTCAGAAAGTTTTTAAATCAATATTTATCAGCCTCAGCAGTTCTTCCCCTCTGCTCCTAAACAGAAATTAAAATTTTCTTTGACTTTCCTGGGTAATATTTCTTTTAGAATTAACAAAGACCTCGTTAAACAGTTCTCTAAGACATATCCACAAATTGATTTTAGGTTTATTTTTGTCAACAAGTTTAAAATTAGATAGTTTTTTCATTTTAAAGACTGCCTACCCACCGCAATTAGATCATCGGCCATTTACAAATTTAAATGTCCAAACAGCCGAGTTTGCTATTTTAGGAGCATTTATTGTGCCTTCAAAGTCAGGACCGATGATCGTATTGGAAAGTCAAGCAGAACGGGTCTCCATCTCAGTAATACAGCACACTCAGTTGTCAGGGAACACTCGGAAATATGTAAATTCACTTTATGTAGTGAGTATTCAAAGATAGTTGACTCTTGTTCCACAGTAAGTGACTTAAGAATTTTAGAATCTCTTCATATAAAATATTTTAGGCCTGACCTCAATTGTAATACCTCTGCTGTCCCTCTTTTCGTGACAGACTGATTTTTTTTTCAATTTGTATGGATTTCTTAATAATTCTTTACTTATTTTATGTACTTTTTCATTTGAAATTGTATTGTTTCTTTTAGATTTACTTTGGTAGCACTGATGATGACATTTGAAATGTCAAAACGTTTGCAATAAATATGTATGTTGCGACATTATTATTTCTGTTTCTCCTGAGAATAAGATTTCCTAGAAACTTCTATATATATATATATATATATATATATATATATATATATATATATATATATATATATATATATATATATATATATATGTATATATATATATATATATATATTATATATATATATATATATATATATATATATATATATATATATATATATATATATATATATAGTTTCAGTGAATTTATGGGTGCCCATGGTATAGGAGCGTTGAATGATAATGGTATTCGATATGTCAGTTTTAGTTTACCAAAAGAATTGACTATAAGCAGCAAACTCTTTGAACACAGCGATATAAACAAGTATACTTGGACTTCTTGTGAAAAATACCGCAATAAAATTGATAATTTACAAACAAATAGCAAATGTAAAAGTTCACTACTGGATGCCATATGTTGACGGGGAGTTGATATATGAAGCGACCACCTACATGTTGCCTCAACACTTAAACACAAGTTGAAGACCAGGAAAACTAATGTAAACATACTTTCCAGATATGACATTAAGAGGCTAAAACAACAAAGTAGTGAAAAGGATGATTACGGTATAGAGGGCAGGAATAGATTTACAGTCTTACAGATGTTACGTGATGAAGAAGTAGAGATAGATGTGGATATTTGTTGAAAACATTTTGAAGAAATCTTTCAGGAGTCTACCAACATCACAATCAGGCAGGGAAAAGAAGTAAGGCAAAATAAATGGATGAATTGTGAAATATGGCAAATGATAGAGAAAAGAAGGATAGCAAAACGACTCTGAATCATCAAAGGTAAACAACCCACATCTGACCTTATTACAAACTGAATTTTTTGACCCTTGATAGTGAAGTAAAGAGATGTTGTAGAATAGAAAAAAAAAAAAAAGAAGATTCATAA
>NC_090745.1:61088922-61093922 GCF_036898095.1 Palaemon carinicauda | reverse complement strand
TATTCCATCTTTTCCATGGGCTTTCCATCTTTTGAGTTTTTTAATGATATATATTATCAGCCACTACTAGTCCACATCAGAACAAAAGACTTGCGTCTGTTTACGATCTTTCTATGCCAGTCCACACCCACAAACTTTCTTAGTTCGCCAATCCATCCTCTTTGTTTCCTTCACCTGCCTTGTTTCCAGTCTTTATAGACACATTCTGTTATTCTTGATGTCCATCTATTAACTGCCACTCGCATTATATGTCCTGTCCACGTCCATTTCTTTTTCTTACATGATGTAATATTTTCTACTTTTGTTTTTGCTCTCATATCCATGTTGTGCTTTTTCCGTCTCTTGGTGTTATACCCATCATTATTTTCTACAGAGGTCTCTGAGTTGTAACTAGCATATGTTCTATAGCTTTTGTAAGTCTCCAAGTTTCTAATGCATAAGGTATAACTGGAACGATCATCTCATTAAATACTTTTCTTTTTAGAGAAACTGGCGTTTTACATTTCATAATGCCATTTTGTTTTTCAAAGTCTCTCCATACCATGCTCATCCTTTTTTTATTAATTTCATCCTCGTGTAATGGGGCAACACTTATTGTCTGTCCAAAAAACGTATGTATATATATATATATATATATGTATATATATATATATATATATATATATATATGTAGTTGATAGTTGGGTTCCTCTAGGGAATCGCAATTTAAGTAGATATAAAATAATCAATGCTGCTATCATCCTCTTCATTTGGTAGCTTTCGACATAACTTATGTCATCCTCAGCCTATCTGCAATTATCATTATGTAAAATTAATAAAATTAATAAAAATCATCCTAAGTACGTAGTTAGGAAGATATACTTCCAAGAACTTCCCAACTAGCTCTAAAATCAAATTAATCAAGGAACATAAAACCATATAAAAGACTTATTACACATAAAACTATATAAAAGACTCAATAACTAATATATCTAGTCACCCGCAGGAGACGATGACCACCCATCCAGAGTAGTATGACGTGCCGAGAGAAGGGTTGTGACTCAAAGGCAGGTTGAAAGCAACTGAGTTAGTTTATTAAAGAACACTCTCCTTTATATACAAAATCTCAAAGCAACAAGAATTTTCATGTTCAAATATTGACACTGTTACAGAGGAGAAAAGCAGGCATGAATTTTCAGGTATGGTTTTAGCGCGAGGGGAGAGGGAAGATACAAGAACAAAATGAACTATGTACGATCGTGTGACACACGGTTGGTACATGGCTCCCCCCTAAAAATTACATACTGTACATGTTAAATAGGGCGCCCTGATCTAGAGAGGCGAACTGTAGGCGGGTCATCTGGCAGAGAATAAGCAGGTTTTAGACAATCAATGGAGACACAGTCTTCTTTGCCACGAATGTTTGGTAGGAATGCTTTCTGACTGCGGTGGATCACAAGGAAAGGGCCCATGTAAGGGGGCGTTAGCGGGGGCTTGCTGGTGTCGTTGCACAGGAAGACGTGCATTGCAGAGTGCAAGTCTGTTTGTGTGATGCTTCGTTGGGGGATTGTAAATCTGGCGGCATGGAGTAAATTTTCCCACAACGTGACGTATGCGCTGGAGATCGTCGGAGGATGTTGTAGAAGGAAAAAATTCGGCAGGGACGACCAATGGGTCGCCATACACCATTTCAGCTGCCGAGACGTCGAGGGCGTCTTTAGGAGTGGTCCTTAGTCCCAGGAGGACCCAGGGAAGCTGAGTAAACCAGTTGCAATCCTTGCAGCGGGACATCAAAGCTGCTTTGAGGGTGCGATGAAAACGTTCAACCATTCCATTGGCAGCGGGGTTGTAGGCCGTTTTCTGATGTAGGGTGATGCCCAGGAGATTCGCTAATGATGTCCACAATTGAGAGGTGAAAGTGGTTCCCCTGTCGGAAGTAATATGCTCAGGGATACCAAATTTTGCAATCCATCCAGAGAGTAAGGCAGATGTACATGAGGCGGAAGTTGCAGTTTCCTTGGGAATGGCTTCAGGCCAACGAATGGATCGGTCAATGACGGTAAACAGGTAACGATGTCCTTGTGATGTGGGTAGGGGGCCTACAACGTTGACGTGAATGTGTGCGAAACGACGCTGAGGTTGAGGAAAGGTGCCCACTCCGGAATCCGTGTGTCGATGTACTTTGGAAGTTTGGCAAGAAGTACAGGCGCAGACTCAATCCTTAGCATCCTTAGAAATGCCGTGCCAAATGAACTTTGCCTTCAGCAGCTGTGCAGTAGAATGGCACGACGGATGTGAAAGGCCGTGAATGAAATCAAACACCTGCCGTCACATGGGAGCAGGAATCCAAGGTCGCGGTCTACCAGTACTGATGTCACAGAGGAGGGTGGTGTTGGAGTCTTCAAGGGGAAAGTCTTCCCAACGGAGGGACGTGCAGGATGTCCTACATGCTTGATACTCTGGATCCTGTCGTTGGGCTTTAGCCAGGGCGTTGTAATCCAATCCCAGTTGAACGGCAGCCAACGTGTTTCTTGACAGGGCATCGGCAACGGGATTCATTTTCCAAGGGACGTATTGAAGGGTGCAAATGTATTCAGCCATGGCGGAGAGATGTCGGCGTTGCCGGGCGGACCAGGCATCAGACTGTCGAGTAAAGGCGTGCACCAGAGGCATGTGGTCTCTGCGAATGACGAAGGGCGTACCTTCTAAGAAATGGCGAAAGTGACGGACAGCCAAGTGCACCGCCAGCAATTCTCGATCGAAGGTAGAATAACCCGATTCTGCTTTGGACAGTTTTCTGCTGAAGAAGGCCAATGGGCGGGGCGAGCCGTTGACCACCTGCTCGAGTACTGCACCAATAGCGACGTCGCTGGCATCGGTGGAGAGATGGAGAGGGGCATGTGGGATAGGAAAAGTGAGAGCCCCAGCAGTTGATAGGGCCTTCTTTGCATTGTAGAAGGCTGCATCTTGAAGGGGACCCCACTTCAGGTCCTTTGGCTTGCCCATGAGGGAGGCGTAGAGAGGAGCAAGAGTGGCGGTAATGGCTGGCAGAAAACGGTGATAATAGTTGATCATGCCCAAGAATTCCTGCAGAGCTTTGACGGTCGAGGGCACGGGGAAGTTCTGAACGGCTGCTACCTTCTCAGGGAGGGGGTGGACTCCTTCTGGAGTGATGCGGTGCCCTAAGAACGACACTTCGTTGGCGCCAAAGGTACACTAGTCGTACCGGACTACAAGGCCGTTTTGTTGCAGGCGGTCGAGCACGATGCGCAGGTGACGGAGGTGTTCCTCTTTTGAGGAGGAGATCACAAGTATGTCGTCCACATAACATACACAGAAAGGGAGGTCCCCTAAGATGCCATCCATGAGACGTTGAAACGTGGCCCCAGTATTACGAAGGCCAAAACAGCAGTAATTGAAGGTGTATGTAACAAACGGAGTGGTGATGGCAGTCTTGGGGATGTCTTCTCGGTTCATAGGCACCTGATAATACCCCTTCAGGAGGTCGAACGTAGAGAAAACCTTTGCTTTGTGCAGGTAGGAGGTCACGTCGGCAATGTTTGGGAGGGGGTAGTGATCCGGTTCTGTTTGCATGTTCAGGCGCCTGTAATCCCCCCACGGACGGAGGGAGCCATCTTTCTTCAGAACGATGTGTAAAGGTGACGACCATGGGCTGGAGGCCTTTTGGCAAAGGCCCATCTCTTCCATTTCGGCGAGCGTCTGTTTGGCGGCTGCCAATCGTTCCGGTGCCAGACATCCGAATTTTGCGAAGACTGGTGGTCCCGTCGTCTTGATATGGTGATAAATACTGTGCTTGGCAGGAACCGTGGGCGTTTGGCGAAGTTCTGGACGGAAAACTTCCGGGTACGATGTGAGGAGGTGGGCGTAGGCATCCGTGGGTGCGCTAATGTGGAGAGAAAGGTTAGAGGGGGCGGGTTGAAGAGGTGTTGACTTCCGGGGTCACCAATGTGACGTGCTGAGAGAAGGGTTGTGACTCAAAGGCAGGTTGAAAGCAGCAGCTGAGTTAGTTTATTAAAGAACACTCTCCTTTATATACAAAATCTCAAAGCAACAAGAATTTTCATGTTCAAATATTGACACTGTTACAGAGGAGAAAAGCAGACCTGAATTTTCAGGTTCGTTTTAGTGCGAGGGGAGAGCGAAGATACAAGCACAAAATGAACTATGTACGATCGTTTGACACACGGTTGGTACAGTAGCAGCCTACAGACCAAACGGATCATTGGGTCACCGGCAACTGAACAAGTAAGTCCTCATTCAAGCTGGGTTTTTGTCTTAAAAATGTATAAAGACTTCCAGATTCTCAGTTTGCTGACGCTACTATGTATGTCTGTAATTTTGAGATTTTCCTTAGAAATGGAATGACCAGATTTAAATGCGTGGTCATAAATAGCTGAAATTGGTTTCTTATTTAAAGGTATATTGGTTCGTACCAATCTCCCCATGTGTTCCGAAATCCTACACTGAAGCTCTCTAGATGTGCTTCCAGTGAAGCACTCATTACAGAGTGCACATTGAAAAGTGTATATAACACTGGAACACAAGGGATTGGGTAGACTCCCCTTATATTTAAAAAGTGAGCCAACTGAGAGCTTGTTAGTAAAAATTTGTTTTAAATCTATGTGGGAAAACACCTCCCCTCAACACTCATAACCTCTGTTCTTATTCTTTCCGAAACATAACCATAGTACGGAAATGAGACATATAACTTTTTCTTACTGACCGTTTGAAATGCTATATTTTGACTGTAAATTTTACCTAAAAACTTCGTGATTTGATTGTAATAGAGGTTCAGAAGGAACCCATTGTTAATAAAAAATTATCTTAGAAATTTTTTTTTCCTCATGAAACCCCAGATAAGTTGAACATACATAATGACATTTATATAACGGTGTTTTTATCGAATTAATTTTACATATTTTTGGTTCCGAACTTAAAAAATGAGTGCTTAGTCCTGTAGGTGTTTTTTTGGAAATCCTGAAGTTTCAGAGGTATTATGT
>NC_090745.1:61081422-61083922 GCF_036898095.1 Palaemon carinicauda | reverse complement strand
AAAATATGAAAAAAAAAACTATCACATCAGGGAGAAACCACAATTTTAGGCAGATATGCATCACACTGTATATGAAAAGAGACAAGTGGCTGTAAAACTGGTAAACAGAAAAGACTTTTTGATCTTGAGAAACTCCACTAATTTCAGAGTTTGGTTACAGCTGAACTTCTAGAATACTATGTTGTATTAAAACATCTTAAAAAGATTGTAATACTATTAGAATTAACTACACACCTAGTCTTATGAATGTTTAAAAAAAAAATAACAGCAATCAAAAAGGGCTAAATGAACGATGCTGGTACATTATTAATAAGATTTTCAACAACCCTAAAGGTTTTGTTAAACGAGTTAAAGATGCGACTCAATTAAGGAAGAACAAATAGGACAACAATTTCAAGCAATGGCAGAAGGAATTAATAAAATAAAAGATTTTTCTCAGAATATAGTGTCAATAAATCTTGAAAGTTTTTCTTGATATACCAATCACACATAGTATATTAAATGAACTGCAGTTTGTTAACGAAACCTTGTCAGTGAAAAGACCTGGATGAAAAGGATCCCATGAACGTAAAAGTATCTTGTCGTCTGTTTTATTGCTAAAAGCATAAAGAAATGATGGCCTGTAATAATAATGAAAATCACTAATGTAAAATTCATCATAATCATAATTAAAGTTATTTAGGGATTATATTCCCCAGCACTTCTAATTTGCACCATACACTAATTTTAGAAAGATCTACCATGAAGGGATCTAGCCACCTCAGATTAATTTTACATTTAGGATCAATTTTAAGAGATTAGCCTCAGCTGTACAAGCAACAAATATGTTTTTAAGGCCAAACATCATATCACATGTATAATAAAAAGTAAAGGACCTGAAATATTACTTTGAGGAACACGAGGCATTAATTTCTTGTTGCCAATGTAGCATCCATAAAGAACTACCTTTTAAAATTACCCTACAACCCCCATCTGTTCAAGTTTAAAAACCAGGGTCTCAAGATTAACAGGCTTAAAAGCAGTACTTAAGGCAAGATAATCATGCGAACTTCATGCCCATAATCAAGGGATTCCTGCACATCAATGGAGATTGTAAGAAGAGTGCCACTAACTGCGAGGGACTTGCATAAGCCAAACTGGAGACTAGAGAAATAATTATTATTTTCAGTATATCCATTCAGACTGTTAGCAATCAAGTATTGGAAAACTTTGTATAATACTTTGAATAATAAGGGAGTTTAGAGAATTAGTCATTAATTGGCACTGCTGAAACTACAACCGAATTTAGCAAATGGGTTATCATTACTCGTGCCCCAAGTTTAAAAGTAATATACTCTAAACAATTTACTGAAAACGGAATATTAATAGTATTGAATACAAGATATTATTATTTCAATAGCTATAATATCAACTTCTTCAGCCATAACGGAAATGAGACATATTAAGTTACACAATTCTCTGGTTAACCAGGGAAGATTATATCTTAATATCCCCATAAGAAATGTTAATACCTAAGATTTTGCTCATTTTCAAAATTGGAATAGATAGGTAAGAATATTTTCATACTCTAGACTTCAACTCTCTTAAAAAAAAGTTGTTTAATAAAAAATTTCTAAAAATGTCCCACTTGACCTGTACAGTCACGCAGTCAGTCGCTACCCTTAGTATCTATATTAGTAACAATGGGAGTCTTTGCAAATCAAATTAGACTTTTTATGAAATGTTTTACTGAACAAAGGTTGTCCAGGGAGTCATACTCCTTCATTTATGGCTACCTCACTATCCCAATTTTGAAAAATTAACAAAATCTTACGCTTCACCATTTCTTATTGAGACATTACCTATCCCTGGCTATACCCCAGGATTACGCAACTTAAAACTTTTAATTTCCGTTAGGGATGAAGAAGTTGATTCTAATGATGTATTCAAATATCTTGTACTCAATATCTTAAATAAGCTATTTTCAGATCTTTGACTATACGAAAAAAGAGGCAATGAATGACCTGCCGTTATATAACAAAATGAAAAGTACCATTTGCGTCTAGACGTCCTGTAAGACTTAATTTTAAAAGACCGAAAAGTAAATGCATTAAGTTTACCTTGATGAAAGCAGGGATGAAGCAGATTTAGTTTTCCATATCAGTCATACGATGCGTAGTGTTTAGACCCCTTATATAATACTGTATATGGAAAATGGAGACCATTATTATCTAATTATATGAATACGTGAAGATGAAGTCTATTACAGCGGTAAAAAAAAAAAAAAAAAAAAAGGCAATGTTTTCAACATATAACTGTTGATAAAAGTTTCATAATTTCTTCCAAAGAGTTAATATTTTTTGCTCGATTTTTCTAGGATAATAGGATTATATTAGAACAGGTTAAGAACCTTAACCTTTTTCAAAATATTTAGCGTTATAGGATCATGTGAGTTACACATTCCGCGAATATTAGTGCGAGTAAGGATCAAAGAGGTTTTTGTAGTTTCTCTTGCTGGTGT
>NC_090745.1:61058922-61076422 GCF_036898095.1 Palaemon carinicauda | reverse complement strand
CTTCTTCTACTCCTCCAACCATGGAACCTTCCATTCCTGATTCAAGTAAACCTCCTCATCCTTACGCTTACCTCACTGATTCTAACATTGGTCTAACCATTTCCCTATACGACTCCGCCTCCTATTCCAAACAAACCTTGTACCTCTACAAATACATTGCTATTAACCCAGCTTAAAACCCATGTAATCTCATGACTCTGGCTCAATATCATGCTCTTTACTCCGAAGACAAACGACGGTTTGACCTCTCATGCCTTCTCCCTAATTCCCCTAATACAACCTAACTTTTCTCTACACCCTTCCTTCGTTACAGTGGCTTCCACTATGTTTTATCTGCACTATTATATCTATATTACCGTAAGCTACTGTGTAGATGAGGTGGCTGTATGGAAGACACTCTGTTCTATCTCACACACTTTATTTGAAGTCCAAGTCACGGCTCATTCTGATACAATTTCTCACTTTCACAACCTTATGTCACTTATATGACCATTCATTTCTGCAGTATTAACTCACTTATATAACCAATCAAGTTAGCAATATTACCTCATTTTTTGACTGCCATAATTCAAAATCTACTCGTTGTTATATCACTAATCCTTTCCCCCGTTCCTTTCCCATATCCTTTCATACATATCACTCTCTTTCTGTCCAATAATTCCCATTATGCCTTATCTGCGCTAGTATTTTATACTAGCATGAGATACTGTGTAGACAAACTTATTTCATGGAAGGCACACTTCTCTCCCTCACACATGTCTGTATCATATTTTTCCAAGTCTTTTGATTGCATTTATCTTTCGCAAATTCCTAAATTTGTCTCTTTTTCTAGTTCTCATCCATGTTTTTTGCCTCGTCATTTATATTATTCTCTTTTGCATTATTCATTACTCCCATTCCCAGTATTTCTTTTCCCATATCTCTTTGATATCTCTTTGATATCTCCCAAATTTCCTTGATCTGCACTAATTTATTTGAATTATCAAGGGTTCGGTGAGGGGAGATAGGAAACGAAGGAACTCTGTCATTGTCTGCTGATTGGTTACTGCTTCCCCCTGTCCTGTGTGTCTCTCTTACTATATCACATTGTTTCGTCCTTCCCTTTCCCTGTTTTCTTTTTGTTTCATGCTCAGCTCCCTTATCTATTGTTCACCCATAAGTTCTCGTTCTTAAATCCTGAATGTTCATTGGCTTTTCTCTGACTGACTTTTCTCTGTCCTGTCCACCAAGGCCTTCTGCTGCTGCTGCTTCTCTGCAAGTGTTCCATCTTGACCGTTGCCAATATACACCGCATCTCCAAAAACTTTTCATTGGCTGTTCTCTAATTCACTTTTCTTGGTCCTGTTTCTCATCCAAGTCTCCTGCCACCTAATTTTCTTCTAACGTCCGCATCCTTCCTGTGACCTGATTGGTCCCTGTCCTTATCGTATCATCCTGCATCAGGATTGGCTGTTGTCAATCTGATTCCTCTTTTTCCTGTCCACCCATTCAAGCTCCGTCCCTGACCTTTGACTTTCTCCTATTTCCCAATCTTTGACTGGCTCTCGGCCATGACTACTTTTCCGCTCTCATACTTATTTCACCTCTTTTTTTTTTCTTTGATTATTAGCTCTTTCAGTCTCCTTCAGCTTTGGTTAGGCGGCAGACGCCACACAGAGGTGTTCCTAGTCCTCTCCTTCCCCATTGTTTTTGCGCTTAAGTGACTTGGACAGACTATTTACTTGCATTGACTTCCTTCACTTTCACTGACAGTCCATCTTGTATTTCTTTGCCATGGCTAATGGCGTTTATGACGACACTCTCCATCCTTCTAGCTTATCTATTACCCGACTTAGCACCCGTTCCCCGAACCCTGTTCCAGAACCTTTCTCTCCTTATCCTAAGTTTACTGCTCTGCCACATCCAAGCAAGGATCCTTACACCATCATCTCTGAATTCGAAGAGAAGTACAAACCCAAGATTGGGGTCGGGATCAATCTCCTTATGGAATTTATCATTACTCCTCTGGATAGCAATGATGTAACCTGCTTGTCAAGAAAGAGGACCTACTTCCAGATACTCGATCCAACCCTCAGAACACGGTAGATAATAGTCTGTGGATATCATCCCAGGTTTCCCCTTGCACCTCTTAACCTACATTCACAGATAGGCCATGCAGTATGCTGCATGACTAGAGCTGGCCAACACTCTTTCCAGATCAAATGTCTGTACAAGGGACCTCTTTCAGCTAAAATTGACCTTGGCATCTCTGGCTCGTTTTATGTAAAGGACTACACCCTGCCCCCGTCAGCTGATAACTTTGTAACCGCCACGGACACCATCGGAAGCAATGCCTGGCCTCCTCCCACACCTGTGGCATTTGTGCCATGGGCCATGACACTGAGGTGGGCCTCAACCTATGCAAAAAGGGTAAACCAACAACTACCTGCTGCCCAAACTGCAAGGAACCTCATCCATATGTAAAACCCATGGTGCCCTGTCAAAAAACTAATGATTGCACATCAGCAGAATAACCTCTCCTCCAATCCTCAAATTCTATCTTCAAATCCCCAACCTGTTCCCTCTCCATCCTCTACTGTCGTTTCTGAACCTATTACCGCTGATTCCCTACCTCTTAATCTTCAATCAGAATGCCATTCCCCTCCTTCTCCTACTCCTTCAAATTCCTCCTCCTCTGAATCCCCTCCTTTCCTGATTCACGAAAATCTTCTCCTCAGAAACGTCCAAAGACCAAACCTTGTCCTTCCCCTCCTGGTCCTAATGCCCGTTTAACCTCTGCTGAGGTTCATTCCCTCTCTAAGATTGACCGACTTAGATATCTCAGGGAACTCTTCGATTCTGAGGATACTCCTGAACCTGATCATCATTGAATCATGGTCGAATTTACAATATAACTCTTTCCTTCCCTCAACTCTTAACTATTTCTAAACTTGTATCTCATTCTTTTCTCATGTCTGTTTTTCACATATTTTACTCTCTTTCCCTAAATTCCGTAACATATGTATAGTGATTCCCACTGTGTAATATTTGCCCTAATTTTTTGTTGACATAAGATACAGCCAGACAAACCTATTGTATGGAAGGTGTGCAGCTTTGCTCTCTCGCACTCTTTTTACATAACTCTGAACCCAACCATTTGAGTTTATTTATCATATGATTATTCGGTTTAGCAATGTTATCTCACCGATATGATCATTCACTTTCACAGTATTACCTCACCAATATAACCTATCATGTGTATTATTAGGATATCTCTTTTACATTATTATTGTCTGTCATTTATTATTATAACCTTCATCCTTTTCCCAATTCCAGCTCAAATCCCTTTCGTACATTAACACTGCTCTCTTACACACACATCTACGTCGTATCCTTCCAACTCTTTTGAATCCTTTTATTTTTCGCAATTTCACTAATTTTTCTCTTTTCCAGAATTCATCCGTTATTTTCATCTTATTGATCACTCTAATTCTCTTTCTTATCATTCATTCTTCTTATTCCCATTCCTGGTTCCATTCCTTTATCCTCACATTTCCCAAATTCCTTGATCTGAGTTCATTTATTTGAATTAGTGTAGATTTGACGAAGGGAACTGTATCGTATTGTTTCGACCCTCTCTTCTCTCTTTCCTGTTTTCTTTTTGTTGCATGATCTGCTCTCTCATCTCCTTCTTGTTCACATGTAAGTTCTTATTCATATACCCCGAATTTACATTGGCTGTTCTCTAACTAGCTTTTCTCTTCCATATCCACCCATCCAAGTCACCTTATCACCAAAAAATCCTTTTTCCTTCGCATCCTTAAAACCCTAAATTTTCATTGCTTGTTCTCTAATCCAATTTTTCTCGGTCCTATTTCTCGTCCAAGTTTCAGGCCAATACATTTTCCTTTAACATCCGCATCCTTCCTGCCACCTAATTGGTCCCAGGGCCTCATCCTAAAATCCGGAATTTTGATTGGCTGTTGTCGATCTGATTCCTTTCCTTGTTGTTCATCCATCCAAGCTCCATCCCTGCTCTATGACTCTCCTATTTCCTAATCTCTGATTGGCTCTTGGCCATTACTACCTTTGCACTCTAATACTTATTTTGTAACCTTTCCATTTGATTATTAGCTCTCTCCCACTTAGTTAATACTATTTCCTAACGCTATTACGACCACTTGAGCTTCTCTTGGTAATATTATATTTCCCTTTCTTCTGCCTACAACTTGATTCCTTTTTTTCTCCTTCCCGTGATCTACGACACCCAAGGGACTATCTGCTATAAACGCCTTTTCAATTACTACGCAAATCTTCATTTTCTTGGAACTGATAAGGAGCCACCCAACCGAACCCTTTCTACCCCGTGACACGTTTAGATCATGACCTATGGAAGAGCAACTGATTTGATCCCATCGTGTTTTTCTTCTTTTTTATACTTTGCTTTAACGTAAATATATTTAACTTTTACAATTATCTCACTTACGGGCTGCCCCTATGCAAGAGCCTATGTCTTGCCATAGGCAAGGCGTTCTTCAACGAACGAACGAACAATTAGCTCTCTCCTACTTAGCTAACACTATTCTTTATCTGTTTCTACCACAGGATCTTCTCTCGGGAGCATTGTATTCCCTTTTCTTCTGCATACAACTGAATTCCTTTTTTCACATTCCTGTGACCTCTGACTTCCACGGGACTTTCTGCTATAAAGGCTTATTCTCTTACTACGCAATTCTGCATTTTCGTGGACCTGAAAAGGAGCTGGCCTACCGGACTCGTTCTACCCCTTGACACGTTCAGATCGTGATTAATTCAAGAGCAGCTCATTGATGCTGTTTGTATCGTTAGTTTTAACGTAAATAGCCCCTGTTCCTTTCAAGTTTATTTTTAATTATTTATCAGTTTCTCATTTCCATTTTGTTTTTGACATTCTCAATTTTATCTTACGGGCTGCCAACGCAAGAGTCACTGTGTCTTGCTATACTATATACAAAGCAATCTAAAGTTTTAATTGACAAGTCTTTACAGAAAGCTAAACAAATATTTCATTCCGACAAGAATAAGGAACCTTTTAAGAATGAGAATGTGCTGGCACTTCCATACAATGAAAACTTTGCTTATATAAAAGATTTTTTGAAAATATTCAAAGTAAATTTAGTTTTTAAAAGTTCAAGAACGGTAAAGAATGTCCTGATAAATAATTCTCCAAATTCTAATGATGGCTCTATTTACATAATTCCATGTATTGGCTGTGACAAGAAATATGTGGGTCAAACCGGAAAAACTGCTTAACAACCGAATTAAACAACATAGATATGTAGTTAGGACAAGACAAATGTCTAGTGCCTGGTTTGTCCACATGTACGATTTTAACCAGTGTATTGACTGGGAAAACTCCTCGGAGATTTTATTTTGTAAAAACCTTGTTAAAAGAAATATTATTGAATCTGCTTTTATTAGATATTTTGATAATCAAATTTTAAATCTCAGTTCTGGTCTTTTTAAACTAGACACTCATCTTGTTAATGAAATTGTAAGGAAGTACAATGTAAATATTTAGTTTAACGACTGTTATATTGTAAGGACAGTGAGACAAGCGTCACCAAGATCAACTGATACTTTATTTGAATGCGCACGGAAATACATTACGGAAACGTAGGATGACGTTGGCGCCAAGTCAGATTGAAGTGCCCGCCAAAATATATGTGTTTTCTTACACTTACAAATATATGAATTATGGGTTAACAAAAACATGTTATGAAACAATACATATATCAAAATGTAGCTCTGGTAGAGCGGAATATATATACATAGGACACCACAGTGTGGCGAAGAGAGAATTTGAATAAATAAGTATTTTGTCGATTTTCTGGACGACGAAGGGATCGGTGTCCTTACAAGTACTCCCCCCCCCCAAGACATCGGGCGGCGTAGAGGGCTGATGATCAATTTTCGTATCTCTTCGGGCGGCGGAGGGTTCCTCTTGTTTTTGAACGGAGGGGCGCGCTGGCGGTCGGTGTAAGGATCTCTTCCTCTTGTCGTCGTTTGATGATTTTTCCTTCGTTGGGCGGCTTGTTTTGTGGCGGAACTCTGGGTCTGCCAGGTCCAGCGGAGGCGGTGTCGCTTCCTTCGAGAAACGCTGGTTTCACGCGGTCTATTGAGACCCAGTCCTCTTGGCCATGGACATCGAGAAGGAAGGCTTTCGTTGTCTTTTTAATTACCCGGTAGGGACCTCGATAAGGTCTAGTCAGTGGTTGTCGATGAGCGTCGACACGGACGAAAACGTACTTGCAGTCATCCAGGCATTTTGGCTTGAAGTGCTTGGTTCTGTCCTGGTAAGTTTTGAGACACGGCCTGAACTTCCTGGCGATGTCCCTTTGGTGATCCAGCTGTGTGTCGTCGGTTGATGAGGGAAAGAATTCGCCAGGAACTGCGAGCGCTTCCCCGTAAACTTTTTCGGCGGGCGAAGGTTCGCCGTCTGCGCGAGGGGCGGTGCGAAGGCCGAGGAGTACCCAAGGAAGTCATGATTTTCAGTCCCCGTCGGTGCAGCTCGCCATTAGGGACGCCTTGAGGGCACGGTGCGTTCTTTCGACCATGCCGTTTGCTGCGGGGTTGTATGCCGTGGTGCTGTGGAGCGTCGTCCCCATCAGGTTCGCCAAAGCAAGCCATATTTCTGAGAGGAAAGCGGGGCCTCTGTCAGTCGTGATGTCGTCAGGAACGCCAAACCTGCTCACCCAGCTTGACAGGAGGGCTTCGGCACATGCTTGAGTCGTAGCTTCGGTCATCGGCGATGCCTTCAACCACCTCGTGGAGCGATCGATGATCGTAAGTAGGTAGCGAGCGGATCCAGAAGGGGGCAATGGTCCCACGACGTCGATGTGTATATGTCCGAAACGTCTTTTTGGCTGGGGAAAATCGCCCACCCCCGATTCGGTGTGACGGCTGACCTTGCTTGACTGGCAGTTGATGCATGACCTCGCCCATTCCCGGGCGTCCTTTTTTATCCCTGGCCAGACAAACTTTTCAGACAGAGGGCGAGTGGTGGTGCGTCCTGAGGGGTGCGAAAGTCCATGGATGATATCGAATATTTTCCTTCTGCAGGAGGGTGGTACACCAGAATGCTGGTGTCGCAAAGAATAGTTACTCCTGCTGGTCTGAGGGGAACCGCACTTATCTTGAGCGCGGATGGCTCCGTCAGGTGAACCTGTGCTTCTCGGTCGGTGCGTTGTTCGGTTGCGAGATTGGCGTAGTCGATTCCCAGGTGGATCGCGTCAATTTCAATCCTTGAAAGGGCGTCCGCGACTGGGTTTTTCTTTCCTGGGGACGTAACGTATGGTGCACCCGAATTCGGCGATTGATGCGAGAAGACGTTGTTGTCGGGATGACCATGCGTCCGTTGATTTCGTGAAGGCGTGGACGAGGGGTTGATGATCCGTTGCAATCGTGAAGGGGGTACCCTCCAAGATGTGCCTGAAGTGGCGGACGGCGAGGTAGACGGCGAGGAGTTCCCTATCGAAGGTGCTGTATCTTGTTTCGGCGGGTTTCAATTTCTTGCTGAAGAATGCCAGCGGTTGAGGAGAACCATCGACGAGTTGCTCAAGCACAGCTCCGCAGGCGACGTTGCTGGCGTCGGTCGTTAGTCGCAGGGGCGCGTTGTCGTCGAAATGAGCCAGGGTGGTGGCATTCACAAGGGCATCCTTCGTCCGAGCGAATGCCTGTTGCTGGGGCAAGCCCCACTCGAGTTTTTTTGCTTTTCCTTTCAGGACGTCGTCAAGGGTGACAGGGTTTGTGCGATGTTGGGGATGAAGCGCCTGTAGTAATTGACCATTCCCAAGAACTCCTGAAGTTGGCAGATGGTCGTAGGCATTGTGAACTTCCTGATGGCGTCGACTTTAGTTGTCATAGGATACACGGTGACCAAGGATATCCACTCCCTCCGCACCGAACGTACATTTGTCGAAGCGTACGACTAGACCGTTCTCCGGTAGGCGCTTTAGGACGGTGCGGACGTGTCCCCGGTGTTCCTCCTTGGTTTTCGAGAATATCAGGATGTCGTCGACGTAGCAGACGCAGAAAGGTAGGTCACCCAGAATGCTATCCATTAGTCGTTGGAAGGTCGCCCCGGCGTTGCGTAGACCGAAGATTGAGTATGCGAAGGTGTAGGATCCGAACGGCATTACAATGGCAGTTTTCGGGATATCTTCCGGGAATACGGGGACCTGGAAGTAAGACTTGAGAAGGTCCATCTTGGTAAAAAAACTTTGCGCCGTGCAACGCGTTCGTTAGGTCCTGCATGTTGGGCAGCGGGTAATGATCGGGCGTTGTGATGAGGTTGAGGCGCCTGTAGTCACCGCAAGGTCTGCAGGACCTGTCCGGCTTTTTAACCATGTGCAGGGGTGATGTCCAGGGGCTCGATGCTTTCTTACAGATACCCATGTGTTCCATGTCCTCGAAGGCGCGTTTGGCATCCTTCAGTTTCTGAGGCGGGAGGCGGCGGAATTTGGCGTGAGTGGGAGGTCCTGTCGTTGTGATGTGGTGGTAGATACCATGCTTGGACGGGGAACCTGGCGAGTGTCGGAGCTCGGGCTTGAAAACCTCGGGAAACTCTCGTAGGAGGTCAGCGTAGGGGTGCGTTGTTACGGCGGATACGGACATTGTTGCAGGGCCGTGTTCTAGGGCGCGAGACTGGCAGGTTCCCGTGTCGATGAGACGTCTGTTAGCGACATCGACGAGGAGTCCATGGTGGGCGAGGAAATCCGCACCGAGGAGGGGGCGATTGACGTCGGCGATAGCGAAGGGCCAAGAATACGAACGGCCCATGATAGATAACTTGAGGGTCTTGATTCCATAGCACCGTATGGGAGATCCGTTGGCGGCGATGAGTGAGGGAGCGTTTTTGTCGGGACCACGGTCTAGGTCGGACTTCGAAGGAGGGAACGTTGACTGCATTGCGCCGGTGTCCACCATGAGTCTACGGTTGGAAATGGTATCGAGGATACAGAAACCAATCTTGTTATGGTTAACTGCGGCCGCGATGGTGGCAGGTGGATGCTTCTGGCGTCGTCTTCTAGGGAAACTGCATGGTGCTCTACATTTCTTGGCGTCACTGCCGAACTGTTGGTGGTAGAAGCACCATGCTGGGTTAGGCCTAGGGTTTGGTCGCGTCGGTTGCGGTGGTTTCTTTCTTGATAGAATGTTGATCTCGTCGTCCTCGAGGGCCATTGCCGAGGAGTCTATGGAAGAGCAGCTGCTGAAGGAGGAGAACGGAGGCGGTGTTGACGATGATGCTCCGAGGCGAGATGCTTTGGAGGCCTCGTGGAGCTTCTGAGCCTTCGACAGGAGTTCGTTCATCGGGAGCGTGTCGGCGTCTGTCAATTGGGCCCGTACGTCCTGTGGTAGGCGTTGAAGAAAGATCTCGCGAGATAAGCTAATCTCACGTCGTCGGCCGTTGCTGTCTGTTTCGGGGAGCATGAGCAGGCCGGTTAGCTCGTCCCACGCCTCGACAGGAGAGGTGTCACCCATGGGCTTGCCGGCGAGGTCCAGTACTTTCTGTGCCCTTGCTGAGACGGAGAGGGAGTAGATACCGATGAGTTTCATTCTCAGGTCGTCGTATGAAACTTGGCCGGCCTGGGCGTCGAGCCATGTGGAAATCTTGTCGAATACTTCTTCAGGTATGGAGGTGAGAACGATGTCAGCCTTGGCGCAGGAGTCGCTGAGTCTAGCGACGCGGAAGAGTACGTCCGCTCTCAGGAACCAGGAAGCGGTGTTGTATTGAGAAAAGGGTGGCAGTTTGACTTTGGGCGTGGAGGCGAGGCCGTTGGGTGCGATGGGCGTGTTGCTTCCTGCATCGTGGCCAGACGACGAGTCGGCGAAGAGGTGAGAAGTTGATATGTCGGTTAAGCTCATCCTACTGCCTTACGTTCACCGAGGCGTGGGAGAACCAA
The DNA here is from genome assembly GCF_036898095.1 of Palaemon carinicauda. Classification (NCBI taxonomy): domain Eukaryota; kingdom Metazoa; phylum Arthropoda; class Malacostraca; order Decapoda; family Palaemonidae; genus Palaemon; species Palaemon carinicauda. The sequence continues at coordinate 61,066,499 of NC_090745.1, read as the reverse complement.
AGGCAGGTTCGTGCGTAAGGTAACGGAGTATGTAGAAGGTAGCACGGCCGTAATAAGTCCGTTAATGACAAAGCCAAAACCGCTGATGCTACTTTCAACTCCGGGGTCACCAGTTGTAAGGACAGTGAGACAAGCGTCACCAAGATCAACTGATACTTTATTTGAATGCGCACGGAAATACATTACAAGGTGTGGACGGAAACGTAGGATGACGTTGGCGCCAAGTCAGATTGAAGTGCCCGCCAAAATATATGTGTTTTCTTACACTTACAAATATATGAATTATGGGTTAACAAAAACATGTTATGAAACAATACATATATCAAAATGTAGCTCTGGTAGAGCGGAATATATATACATAGGACACCACAGTGTGGCGAAGAGAGAATTTAAATAAATAAGTATTTTGTCGATTTTCTGGACGACGAAGGGATCGGTGTCCTTACAATATTACTAGCATTTTATTATACTGTAAACGACAATTGTTTATTAATTTTTAACGACTATTAATTATTTTAGCATATTGGATATGCTTTGCTTGTTTGTGGCTTTTATTTCAGTTTTGGTAGGTTTCTTTATTGTATGATTTTATTTTCTATTTCACTGTGTACCCTGAAGAAGTGTACGTAATACACGAAAGCGTGTGATACCTTGTCTTTTCCTTTCCTGTTTCCTGTGGATTTTACCTTTTAATATATATATATATATATATATATATATATATATATATATATATATATATATATATATATATATATATATATATATATATATATATATATATATATATATATATATATATATATATATATATATATATATATAGTGTGTGTGTGTGTGTGTGTGTGTGTGTGTGTGTTTGGTTACTCGTTTACTTGTGGGCAGAACTTTTGGCTACCCAGCTGAATGGAAAAGATTTAATGTTCGAAAAAGTTGAGCTGCTTATTTTACTTATTCGAGTACTCAGTAAAAAACCTGTTCTATCCTATTTCTCTTCCTCTTGATTTTTGAAGTTTTTATAGTTTATATATTGTCAGAATTATCTAACTCACATCAAATAAAGGGTAAGTCTTTATTCTTCAACTTACCTGTACTCGAATAGGGCTGCTATAATCTTGATTCTGGTTTGAACTAAATTGTTCACTCTTTAAAGGAAGGAACACACGTTCCAGGGATGCGGTCGACAGTGATCGTGTAACGACTTGAGCTCAACTGACTTACAGTTTGATTAAATTGATTCAACTTGAGAACAACCCCCGTTTTCTTTCCTTTGTTCGAATACACTCGAACAATCGTTGAAAAATAAAGACTGGAAATCAAAACTGTTTCCTTATAAGGAATACATTTAACGTTTAATTAATTAATTCAATTAGAATACAAAAGGGGGAAAGTTAAAAATTTACATTTAATATTAACAAATGGTAATCATTCAGTTTACTTTTCGTCCATGACCGAACACCAAAACAAAACAGAAAGTAAGAACGACCTAACTAGTCAATTCGACTATTTCCTATGAATGCAATTACCATTCTCCAATCAATTATTTCTAAATCATGAATATCCTGCATAGTTCAGGGTCATCAAAGATATCTTCGTTAACAAGCTGTAGTAAATCCATGCTCAGTGCACATTAGGTTTTGGTGGGTATGTTCACTGTGGGTCACCTTTAGAGATTGTTGTCTGTGGTTTCCCAGTGGCGGTGCCTTTTTGTATACAGGAATCCCATGGATCACGCATGCCGCAACCTTATCATATGTTTATTGTGTATACAATGATCACTACCGCAATGTATCCTACCAAATGATATGTTACAGCTTGCCCACTGCAAGTGATCCCATATACAGCGCTGTATCAGGGTATCGCATGGCAATGTATCGCCGCCCTTATTGCTCTGTGCCTGCGATGTGCAACAGTGCATCTTCCCTGGTCGCCTACTCCGCATTTTGAGTCGTGTACGGCGTGGTGTCCTGCGTTTCGAAAAATATGTGCTGGAATAGCGCCTGAAAGCACCTGGGGTATTACAATTTTCGTGATTTCTCCGTATCTCCTCTGATTGGCAAGGCCTACAGCGCAAATGTGACCAGCAGCTTTACAGCCAGGGGAAAAGAGGTAAGGCCCCACTGCCCTCATCTCAAAAGACTTTATAAAATCATCATATATAATAACCATCCTCTTTTAAGTGTATAAAGTTGTCCTCTCTCTCTCTCTCTCTCTCTCTCTCTCTCTCTCTCTCTCTCTCTCTCTCTCTCTCTCTCTCTCTCTCTCTCTCTCTTTATATACACATATATATATATATATATATATATATATATATATATATATATATATATATATATATATATATATATATATATATATATATATATATATATATATATACGTATATATATATATATATATATATATATATATATATATATATTATATATATATATATATATGTGTGTGTGTGTGTGTGTGTGTGTGTGTGTGTGTGTTTACATAATAAATCAGTTTCCTATGATAAGAAACCTAATATACACATCTCGTCAATTCTATGCTTCTGTTAGTTCTTTTTGAATTCCCTAGCAGTATTAATGATTTTTGCAATTTCTAATCTGAAATGATAGAATGGTTCAGAAAGTGGTACAATTTTCATCCCAGGAATCTATTTAATAATGTCAAAACCATCAAAAAGAAATTTGACGATCAAAGTTTCAATGTTTCGCTCAGTGATTTGCGTTATTGGAAGAGATACGCTTAATGGGAATGGGTGAATTATGTTGTTATTCCGCTCGAAGTGCTAAGTCTATTCAGTCTTTCGATGCATTTGGTTTACTCTTTCAGCTATCTGAATATGATAGTTAATACTTTTGATTAGATCTTCCGTAACACTTTAGGACTGAATTAAGGAAAGGTTTCATATTGTATGTAGGCTACCAACATTTCTTGCTGCACGCACATGATCTTGCATAGCTATGTATTGGGATGTTCTACACCTACCCATACCCACATCCACATCCACACACAAACATACACGATTCCCCGGCTGACCAGAAGCTATTACCTCTTGAGTTTATTCTCTCTTGGGTCTCTGATCCCGATGTATAGAGAATACAGATATTAGAAGGAGTATATATATATATATATATATATATATATATATATATATATATATATATATATATATATATATATATATATATATATATATATTCACCGTTAGCAAGTATCTCCTAGCAATGGGTGACTCTATAATAAATCAACTAATGTCGAGGCTACTTTTATCTTTTAGCGATTGAATTGCCAATGAACCTTGGTGCTCATACAGTCACAAACAAGGCTTGTCACTACTGTGTCCAACTCCTTGCATAACTTTCCCCATTCAACTGTATAATGGCTGCACTTAGGACACTTTCTTCAATTTCCTACGTTTAGCACTTCTGAGTTATATTTTTTCACTATACCCAACGAAGAGAAAAGAGCCGACAGGGGAGAGAACCTGGCTTTAAATGGAGTTCCCCATGTCCCCACTTATGCCACATTTCACAAATTGCCAACTTGCACTCTCCCTCCAGTCCCGCTCGAAGTCCATATTTCTCTCTCTCTCTCTCTCTCTCTCTCTCTCTCTCTCTCTCTCTCTCTCTCTCTCTCTCTCTCTCTCTCTCTCTCTCTCTCTCTCTCTCAAATTGTATCAGAAATTATTCTAATTTTGTTCCTTACCAAGACTGTGGTACAATTCAAGGCGTGTTTTCGTTATAAAGATTGGCCCTATCCCAAACATGGCATATGCTCGACGCTGCCGCAAAGCACGCTATGGCCTGCGCACATGCTATTGCGATGGACCTTTCCCCTGCTTCAAGCTCGCTATATGTCTAAGACAGTTATCTACAACGTGAACATGTAGGCTACTTCTTGGAAGAAAAGACAAATATAGAGACAGAGAAAGAATAATTTCAGAAATACACCAATTTCTGCAGAAAAGACAGAGAGGAAGAAAGGGGACTACTTCCCCTTTGGAGAGGCCTGGTGACCTGTGAAGATGTGGCATCAGTGAGGGATTCCGTTTCAAACCAGATGCCCTCCCCTATCGGCCCTTTCTCAACTTAAATATAGTTTAGTTGTATATATTCCATCACTCTTGATTCAAAAAATTATGAATTGTTATGATAATGTAATATCTACTTTCTTACATCATTTTTCTTTCTGTAAAAATATATTTCCTCTCTGACAATCTAGACGTTTGTTTGTCATCTATTTTCGTCAAAGTATATTACTTGATTTGAAAGTAGCAGTCATTCTTGAATTTCGTATGATTATATGATCTCTAATATAATTTATTGCTTGCTCCCTTTTTTCATTTATCTTTTCTTTTGAGGAGGATATTAGTTTCAGTTGAGTGGTATTAGTTTTATTATACGTCTTAAGAATTTGTTACATGTCTTCATTTTCATTTATTTTGGTTTTATATTATTTATTACTTTGCTTTGAACATAATTGGTGTATTCTCTCTCTCTCTCTCTCTCTCTCTCTCTCTCTCTCTCCTCTCTCTCTCTCTCTCTCTCTCTCTCTCTCTCTCTCTCTCTCTCTCTCTCTCTCTCTCTCAAAAAAAAAAAAAAAAAAAGTATCCATATACCCATCAACATTTATTTTTCCCTAATGATAATCAATCTTGGTGCATACTGTAGAAGTGTAGATGATCGGTAGCATTTTCCATAATTTTACTTATCTTTCGATATAAGCGATTAATTTTACTTTATGTAATTAATGTGTCTTTATTAGCGTTAGTAAATGCTATTCATTTGGGAGGATGGGTTTAGGTTACTATACAATATGCTCCCACGAGACATCCGAATAATTCAAGATATTAAGGCTTTCATGGGGAAACTGAAGACTTTCTTATTCTGCCAGTGTTTTGAAACTGATGATCAAACAGTAAACGAACAATACGCATTGTGAAATGTTAAATACTCCCGAATGAACATCATAAAACGATCTTGGAGGTCTTGTAGCTAGTAGGGTTCCCCTGCTGTACAGGATCAGATAAGCAGCCCTTAAAGTAAACTAAAAATTACCATGGATATCATATTCTTTTTTATATAGTTTAGGCATGCTTTCCGAACCAAATGATTTCTAATGAAATTTAAAACATTATATACATACATACATATACCAAGGCACTTCCCCTAATTTTGGGGGTTAGCCGACATCAACAAAGAAACAAAAACAAAAAGGGGACCTCTACTCTCTACGTTCCTCCCAGCCTAACAAGGGACTCAACCGAGTTCAGCTGGTACTGCTAGGGTGTCACAGCCCACCCTCCCACATTATCCATCACAGATGAAGCATCATAATGCTGAATCCCCTACTGCTGCTACCTTCGCGGTCATCTAAGGCATTGGAGGCAGCAGCAGGGCCTACCGGAACTGCGTCACAATCGCTCGCCATTCATTCCTATTTCTAGCACGCTCTCTTGCCTCTCTCACATCTATCCTCCTATCACCCAGAGCTTTCTTCACACCATCCATCCACCCAAACCTTGGCCTTCCTCTTGTACTTCTCCCATCAACTCTTGCATTCATCACCTTCTTTAGCAGGCAGCCATTTTCCATTCTCTCAACATGGCCAAACCACCTCAACACGTTCATATCCACTCTCGCTGCTAACTCATTTCTTACACCCGTTCTCACCCTCACCACTTCGTTCCTAACCCTATCTACTCGAGATACACCAGCCATACTCCTTAGACACTTCATCTCAAACACATTCAATTTCTGTCTCTCCATCACTTTCATTCCCCACAACTCCGATCCATACATCACAGTTGGTACAATCACTTTCTCATATAGAACTCTCTTTACATTCATGCCCAACCCTCTATTTTTTACTACTCCCTTAACTGCCCCCAACACTTTGCAACCTTCATTCACTCTCTGACGTACATCTGCTTCCACTCCACCATTTGCTGCAACAACAGACCCCAAGTACTTAAACTGATCCACCTCCTCAAGTAACTCTCCATTCAACATGTCATTCAACCTTGCACCGCCTTCCCTTCTCGTACATCTCATAACCTTACTCTTACCCACATTAACTCTCAACTTCCTTCTCTCACACACTCTTCCAAATTCAGTCACTAATCGTCCAAGCTTCTCTTCTGTGTCTGCAACCAGTACAGTATCATCCGCAAACAAAAACTGATTTACCTCCCATTCATGGTCATTCTCGTCTACCAGTTTTAATCCTCGTCCAAGCACTCGAGCATTCACCTCTCTCACCACTCCATCAACATACAAGTTAAACAACCACGGCGACATCACACATCCCTGTCTCAGCCCCACTCTCACCAGAAACCAATCACTCACTTCATTTCCTATCCTAATACATGCTTTACTACCTTTGTAGAAACTTTTCACTGCTTGCAACAACCTTCCAACAACTCCATATAACCTCATCACATTCCACATTGCTTCCCTATCAACTCTATCATAAACGCAACATACACCTACTTACCTTTTGCTAAAACATTATATGTTTAAATAAAATATAAAACTTCACCTTCTTATGTAAGTACTTTATATTATTTGAGGATTATTTTAAGTTTGCGAGGACATTGTTTGCATTCTTTGCTGAATATTCTACTCCCGTAAGTAAGTAACGCATCCAAGTTTGGATATATGCACTTTACTCTTTTAGATAAGAGAACATGATACTATTTTATATAAATGTATACTGCCATTTAAGTGTTTTTATTCGTGATAAAATTATAATGTAAAGAAAATCCTAGTGTAAGCTATTCCGAGAAGTTCTCAGATCAACAAACAACTATCAGTGTATCGATGAGAAATTCGATTTCGGTCGTAAAATTTTACACGCATTGAATAATATTCCTTGAGAATTTTGTTTAATGTACTCTCCCAGCATCATACATTATTGCTCCTCATCTTGATCTCGCCCAAATATTTATTCCTTCAAGCAATGTGAACATATCTCACCCAACCCATAGCTCGTCATTCCTTAACCACAGGTTTCGGAGCGAAGATGGTGGAGTGGAGCAGCTGATATTTTCAACGGCGGAATGAATAACTCCTATACCAATAAATATATTCAAATGAAATTATTTCAAGGGACTATTCAGGTATATATAAGCTGGTTTTCTGCCAATTTTCATATATTTGCCTGCTATACTCATGCCCTGGTTGTCACTTTTGTTCGTAAGTGACGACTTTTAGCTAAAATATCTGTGAGGAAGAGAAAACTACTCCTAGAGTTTTACAAATATCCAAATTATTTTCACAGAGTTTGATGGGTGTTATGTAAAATACATTCATACCAGTTTTCTTATTGATTCTTGCCATACAAAATTCACAGTAGCCATTTTTCCATATCCGCTGGAGGCCAATTTTCAGCGGCGACGTAAATTGCTCGTAGAATACTTCACATATTTTGATAGATTTTTTAGGGATTTGTGGGATGGATACATACTTTGTCCTTACCAATTTTCATTTTGATATCTGCCATAGAAAAGCCATAGCAAACGATTATTTCGGTATGGCTTGAATGGTTGTTTGGTGGTGGATTCTGTGACGGAGCCGAGA
>NC_090745.1:61008922-61036422 GCF_036898095.1 Palaemon carinicauda | reverse complement strand
GAGGTAGGAATGATGATGACACCAAGAGTAGGAAAGGCATTAACGGAATGGAGAGCTGTAAATAGTAGATTGTTACTTCCAAAGGTTGAATCAAAGCATTGCACTATGAATATTATAGTTTGCTATGCACCAACAAATGATTCCCCAGAGGAAAGGAAAGATGAATACTATGAAGAACTTCAGAGTGTAAAAGATGAGCTACCGGAGAGATATATGAAAACTGTGATTGGTAACTTCAATGCTAAAGTTGGAAGGAATAATTAAGGTTTAAAGAATGTGATGGGTGTTGAGGGTCACGGTGAAGTTGCAAATGAAAACGGAGCTTTTGTTCAACAAACAATCTTGTTATTGGAGGTACTCTTTTCCAGCACAAGGACATCCACAAATATTCATGGACTTCACCATATGGCAATTACAAAAATCAAATAGCCATTAATAAAGTAAGGAGGAGGACTCTGAGAAATGTAAGAAGCTATAGAGGTCCAGAGATTGGTAGTGATCACCAGCTCTGCATTGGTACACTGACATTAACACTGAAAGCACCCAACAGAAATATAGACATAATACCTAGTTTTGATACATCTAAGCTCCTAGAAGATGAGCACAGAGAAACCTTTGCAATTGAATGTTGAAATCCATTAGCAGTCTTAGAGACTTTAAGAGACGAAGAGCAGACAATTACTGAAGAATAGTGTGATATTAAGAACCCATATCAATCAGTTGGTAATAAAGTTTTGGGATATGCAGTTACAAGGAGAAAGCCATGGATATCATATGATTTGTGGGATACTATAAACAGGAAACAAAGACAGAAATTAATTGTTGAGAGTTTTCGATGAAGTAATGAAAATTACAAGGTGGAGCATGCCAAGTATTCCAGTATTGATAGTGAAGTCAAAAGAAAAGCCAGGAATGACTGTAGAGAATATTTAAACAGGAAAGCAAATGAGGCTGACAAAGCTATGAATTCAGGGAATGGCTATGTTGTAAAAATTGCTTACAGAACTATTAATAAAATCTCGACAAGGCCAAAGAAGAAGAAGCATATACCCATCATAAAGAGAGATGGATCTGTTATAACGACAGAAGATAAAGAAAGGCAACGTTGGATGGAACACTTTAGTGAAGTCATGAATAAAAAATATGAAGGGAATAATTTGATTGCTATACCTGAATCAGAGGAATACCTTGATGTGCCCATGAATGAATTCCATGTGTTTGAAATCGAAGCTATCGTTAGAAAACTAAACAGACAAAAAACCGTTGTACATGGTGGAATAACTGCAGGTCCCTCTCAGAATACTTAAAAGATTAATTTGTAGTATATGGCATGAAGAGAAAAAACCTGATAAATGGGAGCTAGGAGTGTTGGTGAAAATGGCCAAAAAAAAAAAAAAAGATCTGACTGATGACAATAATTACAGAGGAATCACAATTACGTCAGTTGTCAGGAAAATAGAGAATAGAGAGAAAGATTGATGAAAAGATGGGAGATGGAAAAGCAGGATTTAGAAAAGGTTGAAGTTGTACTGACCAAAATTCTATTTTAAGATATGTGGTACAGTAATGTGTAGATACTGTAGAATATAGAAATCTACTTTTGATGGCATTTGTGGACTATCAAAAAGCCTTTGATAGTATGCACCAGCCAATTTTTTTGGAGAGTCCTGCGTTATTATGGAGTTACTCTTAGATATGTAAATTTGATTAAGTCTGTTCATGAGAATAGCAAGTGTGAAGTTAAAGTTGGTGGAATTTCAAGTGAATAGTTGAGTAATGTAAGGGAATGTGTTGTCACCTATGTTGCTTATCCTCCTCGTGGAATTTGTAATGCATAGAACAGTTGGGGATGATGGTGAAGGATTGGACTGAATTAGTAACAGGAAATTAGCTGACTTAGAGTATGCTGCTGACACTGTCCTTATAAGCAGAACACAACAGGACTTGCAAAGCTTACTTACTAGAATGCATGAAATATCAAATGAGGTTAGACTTAAGATAAATAGAAGAAAGATGATGAGAACGAAATATGCATTGGAAGATGAAATATCATTGGAAGCAGAAAGGAGTAGTGAAGTGGAATCATTTAAGTATTTAGGAACGATGATCTGTAATACAGATCTTTAGGTTTGGAGTTTAATGAAAAATAAAAAAAAAAATAAAGTAAATCAGACAAAAACTAGGTTAAGTAAGATAAAAAGGAAGGCTATCTATCCGTTTAGTGAGATTGGTGTTAGCGTATGCACATGAGTCGTTCTATTAAAACATAACAATCTCTATCAGATTTGGTACATTTGAGAACAAAGCCCTCAGAAGAATATTGGGAGTTAAATGGTAATACTGGATTAGAAATGAAACTACATGGGGATGAGATCATAGTGAGGGGTAGATGTAGATGGTTTCGGCATGCTCTTCACACTCCCCAAGAGAGACTGGTTCATCAAACTTTTAACTGGGCTCCACAAGGTACTATCAGAGAATGAAGACCCAGGTCTATATGGGTGACGACTATGAACCGTGAAGTCGGAGATGGTGAATGGAGTAGTATTGATTTAAAAGCTCAAGATAGAGACGACTGGCGAAATCTATCAGAGGCCTCTTGCGTCAATAGGCATAGGAGGAGAAGACGATGATGTATATTTCAACTACAAAATTTTTTCCATGAAAAGATCTATTGCAAAGAAATGGGTTTCTGGGACATTTTATAAGTAGTCTATATGAAAGATGGCTTTAAGCAGAATTTTTCCCTAGAAAAAAATGGTACATACATATGTTTTGTGCTCATTATGAAGTAAACAATAAACATAGTATGGAATATACACATGTAAATAGTAATTTATAATGATGTCAAATATATATTAGTTTGACCAATTCATAACAACAAATCCCCAAGTGAAAGAGTAATGATCAAATCCTGCAAGTACATATGTTTAAGAAATACCAAAATCTAAGGATCAAGGGGGCAGGGTGCGCTTAAGGTTATTTGCTGTACACGTCTGACTAAAGAGCCATATGATACTATCCGTCCTTCTGAAGTCATAGGAAATTCACTAGCACACCTCTCACCAACTCTGAGACTGCTGGTCTTGAAAGCAAGGAAAATAATACCCTTGATGTTCCACATACTTTAAAGAGGTGATCTTATATGGAGTTATCATTGTATTATGTCTTCGGAAGAACTTTCTATAGTATAAGAATATAAATTATTTTACATTTGTACTAAAGAAAGTTATCAGAAATTGTCCATAAATTATAGCTTCGATCCTTTATCACCTGAAGTTAAATAATAACAAAAAAAAAGTCAGATTTGGTCTACTAAGAACAATTAAATTCCATATTTTCTAACATATTTTAGAGAAAGGGAGAAATATTCAAATGATTTTTTGTTTCTTTACTAAATATTAAGATATATTTTTCGTCCGTGATATTTCAACAATTGTTGAAATACCTATTGAAAAAAAAAATTGAAACTCAAGTCTCTTTTCATTATTTTTATTGGCAAAGTTTATATAAGGTAGATAGTCCTATAAAGTTCATCTGCATTTATCCACTCATCTGATTTGTGTTCCTCTTTAGAATATATACATTCAGGCTTTACTTACCCCGGATAGGTATTTAGACAGAAGAGACGGAGAGTGGAGAAGGCTATTAATATTGTACTCCAATATATTATCGTTAGAGTACAGTATATTAAATTACTGCAGCGTTTTATCATTTTAAAGGTAGTTCCATTACTCCGGGGTATATTGAAAGTACCATAAACAAACGAACAAAAAATTTATATCTATAGGGATCATGGATTTGTTATTTAAACAAGGGACTTGAACACTATAGATTACTCATGTATGAAGATAGCCAACTATATATATATATATATATATATATATATATATATATATATATATATATATATATATATATATATATATATATATATATATATATATACTTATATATATTTATATATACATATATATATATATATATATATATATATATATATATATATATATATATATATATATATATATATATATATATATATATATATATATTCAATCTTACAAAACTGGTCTAGCATAAGAGTAGAAAATTATATTAACTTATTTCATTTGTGTATTCAAGAGGTGTATAGCCAGCTCGTAAGGTGGGCCTCAGTCACGTAGGTTTAAGTAATGTATGTAAATTACATAAGACTTTTACCATTCATTCAGTTGTACTTTCATTCTATTTTGTATCTGTAAATTTACGCTATTTTAAAGAATTAACTTTTTTTTTCACGTAGTTTTGTTGCAAAGTCTTATGTAAACTCGTTTAGGTATGCTGTATGACACACATGAGGTATGAGCACGAGGGATTACGTCACTCTTATGTTTCCAAGTGGTTAAAAAGTTGTTGAAGATTTTAGAGTTAGGACCTAGCAATGCAAAGGAAGCTTAAGAGACCCAGCCTATCCCTTTGAAAGAGCCAACGTCCGTCAGCCCTCTTTCCTATCAGGAGTGTAAAGTATTTTCCTCTCAAACGTGAATAAGTGATTTTTATTCAACGTATAACGTGTATAGTGTTGTTCAAACATTTTTGATATTATTGGGCGATTAGTTTAGATGGTACTGTGTTAATGTAAGTTCATTTTATGATATCAGTTTTTGTAACTGGCCCAGTCAGATTAGGTTAAACAGTGAAGTGCATTATGATTTTGCTTAAACGTTTTTTACCTTAAGTGAAGCAGAAAACGTAAGTGTAACAATTACTTATATGTAAATTCCTTTATGGTTTATTCATTAAAGTGTTAAAGTGTTAACTCTTTTCATTTATAGTCAAAATTAAATATCTTTCTACATTTATTTCTAGTGAAACAAGTGATTGTATAATTTTTTCAAAGTGTCTCTCTTTTGTCTTAGTCTAAGGTTTAATTCAGATTTAATATTTCAAGGGATTATTTATTATGTTAATTCTCTTACATTGTTGTTAACTTTTTATAGGATATATTTATTTTTGTAAAGTTTGTCCTACATCGACCATCAATACTTGATACAGTACTTCTCTTGAATCCATGACAAAGAACAGAAATAAGAGGTTGGTTTTCAAATAGTTCACTTAAATAATTACCCAGTTTTGTTTTGAGTGTAACATAAGAGACCTTTGATTATTCAGTGTGAGTTTTGGACCTCAGGAATTTATGTAACACACCAGCCATAATAAATGTTTTTGGTGCCCAGCCCCGGATAGAGACAGTCTTTTTTAATATCAGTGATAACAGAACTGTGTTTTTTTTTATTAAAGGTTTGACCAGTTTAGTGTTAATAGGATTCTGTGTATTGTTACGATACATTTTGGAGACGTATAATTTTTTGTGAAGTACAAGAGGGCACAGATGAATGTATAAGAATTTTGGGAAAACACAATTGTTCAGGAATGGTTGTAAGCTAATGAAACTAACGCTCAGTGACTCTATATTTCAATGGTATGTGATAGCCATGCAACGAGTGGAATGATTAAACACCAAATCAAGTGTCTAGCCTTGGAAGCGTTGATAAATTCAGGAAAGTTGTCGGAAGAAGATATTGTAACAGCATGCAAACTGTTGGAGAAGGCTGAAGAAGAATTTGTAGCAAAGCAAGCATCAGTTGACCTAAGAACTGAAGGAATGGAAGCAGAAAGGAATGTAGATGCTGAGATTCGACGAATTACAGCAAAAGAGAATTTGATAAATTGAAGATGATGGCAGAACGAGATGAAATTGAGAGAGAAGAGGCAAGAGAAATTGCAAGAGGAGAAGAGAGAGAGAGAGGGAAGAAGCCAGAGAAATTACAAAACATGAAAGGGAAATAGAACCAAGGCAGGAGGAAAGAGACAGAAGAAGCAAGAGAAATTGGAAGATGAGAAGAAAAAGAGAGAGAACGAGAAGAGAAAGAGAGAGAATGGGAAGAAAAAGAGAGAAGATGTGAGAAAAATTGCACGATAATCAAGGGAATTGGAATTGTTGAATGCTTATGCAAGGTCGGCAATGCAGAGATGAGCCCTGCTATGCAGGATCCCTTGTTTAATGTCATGATTGCACAAAGGTTAATTCCAAAGTTCACAGAAGAAGTTATGACGAATTCTTCAATCATTTTGAAACGGTCCCGTCGATGATGAAATAGCCAGAAGATAAATGGCCTGTGTTATTGCAATGTCCTTATTGGAAAAGGACTCAGTGTATATCTTTCCTTGTCTCAGCACCAGAGGAAGGAGTATCAAGAAATTGAAAGGAGTGTGCTTCAAGTGTATCAGATAACCCATGAATATAATAATGAAAGATTTCAAAGTTTGCGAAGGACGAGAAAATTACTTTCCTGGATTACGCTTATAAGGTACTACAATCTTTTCAGAGATAGATAGAGGCTGGCAAAGTGAGAGAGTTGGTAGATTTAGAAGAACTGATAGTGGCGAATCAATATTTATGAGGAATTCCTAAACATATTCGAACGTGGTTGAGAGAGAGAGAGGTGAAGAAACTTGATAAAGCCGCTTCGCTGAGTGAAGATTATAATATTATCAGTCATAAACTCTCCTTGGGTATGAAGTTTCAACCATCGTTCCGACCAAGTGTTAAGTATTCACCAAACCATGGAAACCAATTCAGTAATAACTATGTGAACAAGTTCAATAGTTACAGTGGAAGTACACCTGGTACTGATCCAAAGCGATAGTACCACAGCAACAATCGTCGAATTGGCCACCTTCAGGGGTTGTGAAAGACATGCATAAGGTTAATATTGTCTGTTATAAGTGGCAAGAGAGGCCATATCAGTAATGATTGTTGGTCAAACGAACTGAAAGCAGTCGCCCAAATGGTTAAGGATAATTCAACCTCAAAGAATGTGAAGACGAAAAATCAAACTGGAAAGGTCAACAAGGAAAATAAGCCAGCTAACGTTTATACAATGAACAGGACAACCTCAAACAGCGTGGATGGCTTTAAACCGTATATTTATGAAGGTCTGTTAGCCACCTAGATGGGAGCGAGCAGATCCCGGTCCAGATATAGCATGTAGTGTAGTGACATGAGGTGTACACTGGTTGTTGGAACAGTCTCTCACGGGAGATTCGGTCATTTTGAAGGGAATAGGAGTTGATGAGGTTACCACTATTTGCCATTTGAAACTGTCTTGCGAGTTGTTGACAGGTCATTTTGATTTTGGCATAAAGGATTCAATTGCTGTCAAAGGAGCAGACGTCCTGCTGGGTAATGAGGTTAGTGGAGCGCCGATTATGTCTTGTACTATTGTAACGGAGAAACCATTGAAGTATAGTCCTACGACTGAACTCAAGAAGGACTACCCGTATCTGTTTCTTAGTTGCGTGATGAATAGGAGTATGACGAAGAAAGTGGCTGCAAAAGAGGACAGAGAAACCGAAGGAGTGATGAACTTGGAGGATTTATTTTCAGAAGAAGAGGATTCCAATGATGGTATGCAAGAGGAGAACTGCCGAGAGAGCCCACGAGAAGAGGAATGATAGACAAGTGAACAGGAAGATAAAGAAACAATGGACCTAGAGGAAATAAAAAACTCAGTGTTAGAAGTAGGACAAGTGAATTGGAAAAGGCTGATAAGATTACAATGGAAAGATGCGACGTTATCAGAGTTATTGTTCTGTGTGATGGAAGAGATGGAGGTGCAGCAGTTTCCCACCTGTTATTACCCTAAGGATGGATTGCTTATGAGAAAGCATAGACCCGCCGATATCCCTGGGAATGCCGAATGGGGCCTATACCATCAGATATTGATTCCCACACCTCTGAGGAGACAAGTGATCGCCGTTGCGCATGAGACGGGACACATGGATATAAGAAAGACGACGGAGAAGATTATGAAACACTTATTCTGGCCAGGCATCATAAGGATGTGAGCTAGTTTTGCCGTACATGTCACGTTTGTCAGATGGCTGAAAAGCCTAACGAGTACATCAAGAAAGCTCCCTTACACTCGATTGAAGTGCGAGGAGAACCCTTCAGCAAGGTAATGATCATCATTATGGGACCGTTACCGAGAACGATGAAATGTCACGAATATATGTTAACCTTGATGTGTCCTATGACGAGATACCTAGAAGCCCTACCCATCAGGAACATCAGTACCAAAGTAATTGCCGAGATGTTACTAGACTTTTTTACTAAGTTTAGTATTTCAGAAATTGTTCAGAGTGACCAAGGAACAAATTTCATATCAAAACTGTTTCAGGACATGATGAAACTATTCAATGTAAGACAACAACTGTCTGCTGCCTACCACCCGGACACCCAAAGTGCATTAGAGAAATTTCATGAAACCCTAAAGAGTATGTTAACAACGTACTGTAACGAAACAAGAAATGAATGGAACATCGGACTACAGTTAATTTTATTTGAGGTATGCAAAGCTTATCAAGAAATCAGGGGATGTAGCCCGAATGAAATGGGGCTCGGACGAGAAGTAAGAGGACCGATTAAAATACAGAGAGAAAAATGGAAATATCGAGAGGAAATGGATGGAGAATATGTCAAGAACTTGAGGAAAAGGATTGGCGAGATAAGGAAAATTTCTCTCAAATTTCTGAAAACGAGCAAAGGATAAATAAGGAAAAGGTTCCATAATGAAAGTAAGGACAAACAGTTTGTGGTAGGACAACAGGTGTTGGTTTTCTTACCCCTAAGGATATTCCCTCTCACCAACAAGTTCCAAGGACCATTGCAGATTTTGGAGATGATCAGTGACCTGAACTACGTTATCAAAACCTCAGGAAGAAAGAAAAGCAAAGGAAGGTACGTTAACTTATTAAAACCATACATAAATGAAAACGAGACCGAAGCTTCACAGGTATGTATGTCGCAAGCCATTCCATCCATGGAAAATGACAAAGAATATGAGGTAGGGGTGGTAAGCAAAGTGAATAATTTGTCCATCATTAGGGGCTTGGAAGAGAAATTAACTCATTTGAACAAAGAGCAGCAAGAGGAATTAAGCCGGTTGATTAAAAGGTCCCCTAATATTGTCTCGGATGTCCATAAACGAACCAATTTGATGAGGCATGAGGTGCACCTCAAGACCACGGAATGACAGTTCAAAGAATACACTTATCGACTGTTGCTGTATCACCGATAAGTCATGAGAAAGGAAGTGAACTATTTGTTACAAAACAGACTAGTTCTAGCCCTTACAGTTCTCCATGCTTGCTCATGAAAAAACCAGACGGATCTTTCAGGATGTGTACAGCCTACCAAAAATTGAATTCGATAAATGTGGTCTAAAACTATCCATTGCAGCTCATAGACCAACTACTCGACAACATAGGACAAGTGAGGTTCGTCTCCAAGATCGACTTGTTAAAAGGCTATTATCAAATTCCTTTGGACAACAACGCAAAATTTTTATCAGCTTTTATAACCCCGTTTGGGTTATATCAATACACATTCATGACATTTGGTCTAATGAATGCACCTGCTACCTTTCAACGAGTGATGGATACCCCTCTAGGATCGATTGAAAGAGTAGGCGTATATCTCGATGATACAGTATTGTGATATATCCATCAACCTGGAAAGAATATCTCCGAATCCTGGAGAAGGTATTTCAAAAGTTACGAGGAGCACACCTGATGATTAACCTGGTGAAGAGCAAATTTGGAAAGGCAATAGTTCATTACTTGGGATTTGAAGTCGGAAGAGGACAAATTGCCCCAGTAGCTGCTAGTGTCCAAGGAATATGGAAAACCTCACCCACCCATAATGAGGAAGCAATTATAGCAATACTTAGGGATGGCAGAATTCTACAGACGTTTTTCCCCAAACTTTTTGGCTGTAACCGCTCCATTGACGGATTTGACTAGCTCAAAGAAATATTTTTTGTGGACCAGCGAGTGCCAGGAATCCTTCGGTAGGTTAAAGGCCATATTAACTTTGCAACCGATACTGTAAGCACCTGATTTCAACAGGAAATTCCTTACCCAAGTGGATACGTCGGAATATGGGATTGGAGTTGTCCTATTACAGGAAGGCAAGGAAGGAATTCTTCCCCCTATTTGTTTTATGTCGTTGAAGCTGAAGAAGCTTAAATGAGCCTAGTCGACAGTTAAAAAAGGAACTGCTAGTGCTAGCCATACCAACAAGAAAGTTAGAAATTTATGTGAATAGACCACAGAATGACAAAATTACAGTTTACTCAGATCAAAATCCTTTAACTTTTGTTATTAAAATAGAGAATTATAATCAGAGCTTAACTAGGTTATCACTAAGTTTGTAACCATATTGTATCAATGTAAAGCTAACGTGATTGTAGATTATTTATCTCAGGCTGACTTGGTCGATTCTGGCCCGGAATAAATAATCTTTTTGTGTGGAGCTATCTAACAAAGCTGGTCAAACATAAGAGTACTGTAGAATATTTTATTCATGTATTTCATATGTGTATTTAAGATGTGTATAGCCAGCTCATAAGGTGGGTTTCACTCACGTAGGATTAAATAATGCGTGAAAATTACATAAGACTTCCATCATTCATACAGTTATATTTTTATTGTTTCGTATAAGTAAATTTAAGTTATTTTAAAGGATTAACTTTATATTTCACGTAGTTTTGTTACAAAGTCTTATGTAAACTCATTTAGGTATGCTGTAAGAGACACACAAGTTATGAGCACGAGGGATTACTTCATTCTAATGTTTCCACATGACTAAAAATTTCTTGAAGATTCTAGAGTTAGTTTTATATTTTTCTTTAAAGTTACAAGAGGAATGTGGGCGGAGATAGATGAAAGAAAGTTGCCTCGCAAGCAAGTTTAGTACCCCTTTTTCAAATTACTATGTTGGCGACGCCACAAGAGTGATTTACTAGAAATTTCTATACAAACTACGTCAATATATATAGTACATAGCAATGCAAAGGAAGCAGAAGAGACCCAGCCTATCCCTTTGAAAGAGCCAATGTCCACCTGTCTTCCCTCCTCTCAAGTGTGTAGTGTTTTCCTTTCAAACGTGAATAAGTGATTTTTATCCAACTGTACACGTTATAACGTGTACAGTATAGTGTTGTTCTAACGTTGGTGATATTATTGTGTGATTAGTTAAAAGTGCAGTGTGTTAATGTAAGTATATGTTATAACATAAATTTTCCAACTGGCCCTGTGAGATAAGGTTAAACAGTGAATTGCATTAAGAATTTTGCCTAACTATTCTGTAACCTTGTGTGAACCAAGAGACATAAGTATAACAATTACTTATATGTAAATTTCTTTATGATTTGTTCATTAGAGTGTTAAAGTGTTAAATCTTTCCATTATTTGTTAAAATTGTATGTTTTTGTAGATTAATTTCTAGTGAGGACAGTGATTGTATAATTTTTCAGTGTCTTCCTTTTGTCTTACTCTAAGTTTTAGTTCAAATTTAATATTTTGAGTGATTTATTTTTTGGTGTTACAATAATTCTTTTGAATTGTTGTTAACTTTTTATAGAATATATTTATTCTTGTGAAGAGTGCAGTATTTCGATCACCAAGTATTGATACAGTACTTCTCTTGAATTCCTGACTAAGAGACAAAGTAAGAGACTGGTTTTTGAATAGTTCACATAAATAATCCCCCAGTTTTGTTTTGAGTGTAAAGTGAGAGACCTCTGGATATTCAATGTTAATATATATTGCCGTCTGGGAGTTGCATAATATTCTCAGAGCTCGGGTATTTTTTTTTTTTTTCATGTGTATCAGACTTATATATGTGATAAAGCAGGTGAGTTTTGTAGCTTGGGAATTTACGTAATCTGCCAGCCGTAATTTATATATATATATATATATATATATATATATATATATATATATATATATATATATATATATATATATATATATATATATATATATATATATATATATATATATATATATATATATATATATATATATATATATTATATATATATATATATATATATATATATATATAATATATATATATATATATATATATATATATATATATATATATATATATATATATATATATATATATATATATATATATTTATTTATTTATTTATATATACATATATATATATATATATATATATATATATATATATATATATATATATATATATATATATATATATATATATATATATATATATATATATATATATATATATATACATATATGCACATTCGTTGGTAAGAGACTGATCTTTCACCGGGTAAATCCTGAAGTGCAGTTATCCTTTAGATTCCGACATGTTTTAGAGCCTCTGGTAGAGGCTATGGTTCGAACCCAGTCTGATGTAGAAATTTATTTTTATTCCTGTTTATTTTCATCCATATTTATTCATAAGAGGTAATTTGAATTAAAAGTTGTCAATTGTATCACCTTTTGGGTGCGAATGTAAAGGAAAACTCCCTGGTAAATCATGAATTGTAGTTAGCACTTAGGGTCGGACTGTTTTTTTAAGTCTCTGTTGGAATAGTTGGTAGCAACCTGGCCTTTCATTTGAAGGGCTAGCGGTTGATCCTTATATGATATATAAATCTATATATGAATATATGCAAATATATATATATATATATATATATATATATATATATATATATATATATATATATATATACTGTACATACATATATATATATATATATATATATATATATATATATATATATATATATATATATATATATACATATATATATATATATATATATATATATATATATAT
Source organism: Palaemon carinicauda (assembly GCF_036898095.1). Classification (NCBI taxonomy): domain Eukaryota; kingdom Metazoa; phylum Arthropoda; class Malacostraca; order Decapoda; family Palaemonidae; genus Palaemon; species Palaemon carinicauda. Next base: position 61,023,703 of record NC_090745.1, on the reverse strand, counting down.
ATATATATATATATATATATATATATATATATATATATATATATGTGTGTGTGTGTGTGTGTGTATGTATGTATGTATGTATGTATATATAGGATCTATACAGTATATATCCTATGCAATATATATATATATATATATATATATATATATATATATATATATATATATATATATATATATATATATATATATATATATATATATATCAAGTTAAAGATAAGGGACATACAAAGATAAAAGAAACGTATAAGCATGATTATAATCATTAGGCTTCCTAAATGATTTTGCCCTTTAAATCCAAAAGCATCTCTCTCTCTCTCTCTCTCTCTCTCTCTCTCTCTCTCTCTCTCTCTCTCTCTCTCTCTCTCTCTGCATCAGTTTCATTCTCCCTTTATGGCTGGCTGACCTTTTTACTTTACCCTGAGTTATTGCCTAGGTTTTTGCACGTGCCTTCGTGTAATTGAAAAATCCTGGCTTTTCAATGAGGTTTTAGATTGTATGAAATCCTGTCGCGTTCCAGTCTCTAACGAACACCTGGCTTTCAAAATTGCCATGCGTCTGTTGCAAGGCTAAAGATTGAGTCTCATGGATAGTTTATTGGCCTTCACTGGTTTTGAGAGCGTACGTGGGAATTCATGAATGATTCTGGTACAGCATTGTCACCAAACACAGTAATTGAAATGATTGCTATCGAGGACAGTCGCTACATGTTTCGGCCGAGAATTTATTTAGGATATCTTTATAAAAGAGTGGTATATCTTTAAGTATTTGTCATGGCTTATGCGTAAAACATCCAATCATCAGTTAATGAAAGGCTGATATTATATATTCTATTCGTTTTAAGTTGAAGGCACTGTTAACATATCCCTGTTATTGATGTATAATGGTATCTTTGTAGGAGTAAGTAGGGTTTATTTTTAGATTAATTGTCCTTTTTCAAACCTTTACTGATTTGCTGTCTTTTGAAAGGGTGACTGTGTGATAAGTGTGTTGAACACCTGGGATAAGTTTAATAGCAAAAATTGTTAGATATTATCTACCTGTAAATGGATTGTAAATTTTAGAGAGAAACTTCGATAATTGGTTGAGTGTCAGATTTATAGATGACGAACTGATTTGATATCATCTTGTCAGCTATAGGTTCCATCGCTTTTCAAGTGAGGATTGATAAAGGCTATGAACAATACCTTATACTTGGACTTAATATATATTTGGATTAGAGCTAAGCATTGGCTTGTCGACATCTCGTTTTCTTATCATTTTACTTTATTTTCGGGGAGGGGTGATTGCCGATGATATTTGATAGAGAATCTGCGTGAAATAAAGCTTACTTATTTTTCTTAAGGTAAAATATGCATATCTATCTTCTCATAAATTCTATTAGGTAAGATTTAAGATGTATCAAGATAACTCGTAACTTTAAAAAAAAAAAAAAAAAAAAAAAAAAAAAAAAAAGAGAGAGAACGATAATCCAGGTACAGCCCCTAAACTAAGATAACTTTTCTTGAAAGTAATCCCGTGTACCATAGAATTTTATTGAGATTTATCGATCAACTTTTGAAAGGACCCGTAGAAGATATAAATAATCCTTTTCATAAAACTAGACCCTGCTCAAAAGCTTATAGATTCTTATTTGGCTGACCTCTTGCTCCCCTAGAATCCATCAAGGTCTATCAATTGCTTTACTGTATAAATTCCTGGCAGAGGGATTGACAGATAAAAACAAACAAACCAGTAATCAATTATTAAAAAGAAAATAGTGAAGGAAACTTCTGTGTAACTTCATATGCGAAGTAGGCAGGGCGTTATGGGCAATCTTCTTTGTAAATATGGGTAGGAACTCAATGAGAAGAATCAATACGTATTCAAAATAAAAAATCCTTCATTCAAATCAATAGTGAAACCTCCACATATTGCAACAATATCTTATAATTTAGAGCTATGGCTGCATGAGAATGCCATGAATTATTTGAATCTTTCATTTTATCGGAGAATATTATGAATTCCAGATATATCTGTCTGTGGTAAAGAAAAACTTATATTGACATTATTACCCTGTTCTCTTACCAGTTACAGTGCAGCTTAAACAGAGCAATAATTTATCCAATTCGCAAGTCGACAGAACTTTCTATGTTCATTACATTTTTGTTTAGGTTGCGTTCACCCTACAAGTACTGCAAAGACAGGTCGACCTTCCGTTTTTCTCCATATATTTAAAAAAAAAAAATCTAAATACTGAATCATGTAAATGTACATGCTAAAATCATTATTGGCTACTGTTTTATTATTTTCTTGATATTTTACAAATAAGAATATATATCATATTTCTGCGCATGCTGTTAGAGATTGCTGTTGGGTTATAAAAGGCGAGATGAATGTGACTAACTTTTATTCAACATATAATGAGTTTATATACAAACAATTACGAGCAAGAAGCTCACAAAATCTCAAACCAAGTATAACATGGAAAGGCCACCTTTAACAGGTTCTGTTATCAGCGCAGGGGGAGAGCGCGATGTGAAAGAAAAAAAAAAAAAGCGTGTTAAGTGATGTGCGGTAAAATATACACATACATATAGATACATATGTGTGTATGTATTGTACGTGTGAAATCCCAAATAACCTTTTAATACGTGTTCTTTTTTATTCGTTCTATTACCGACTATAAAATGTATATGCAAAGATGCGTCAACAAGGATATACTATAAATACCAATAATAGATTCACTTAAGAAACTTACCAGCTGTGAATAATGATAGGCCTAATATATTCGAAATTTCTGTGTTGATTTTGTTTCAAACAATTTAAATTTATAATTCCTTGTAAAGCACATCTTTTTCAATTAGAATTTGTTGAGTATTTGGTAAAGTATTTCAGTGAGCTGTCTGTTTTACGGCTAAGTGCCAACATAAAGTGCCAAAGATTTACCGAACATTTATAAGATAGTTGACTTTTGTTTCCGTTACCCTGATTAAATTTGTTGTTAGATGTACCTTCTAACTAAATTCTTATCTCTTTATAAGAATCACACTTTCTCTGTAGTGTGATTTTATTCCGTTTTTTTTTTTTTTTTACTTTAATCAACTTTGTCTTTATAATGTGTAAATTATCTCTTATTTAAAATCTCTCTATCTCTCTCTCTCTCTCTCTCTCTCTATCTCTCTCTCTCTCTCTCTCTCTCTCTCTCTCTCTCTCTCTCTCTCTCTCTCTCTCTCTCTCTCTCTCTCTCAACTAATTTCGAAGTTCATTACTTTTTTGCTGAATCTTCTTTGATTCATAGAACTAAATTCTCCCCGCATTCCACCCGAATTAAGGTATGTCAAGTAAAATTAATTCACAGAACAGCGAAAGATTTTATTATTTATTTTATGTTGTTCCCTAATTCCTCTTTGGTCTTTAAGGACTCCGCTCTCTCTCTCTCTCTCTCTCTCTCTCTCTCTCTCTCTCTCTCTCTCTCTCTCTCTCTCTCTCTCTCTCTCTCTCTCTGAAAGTGGGAATTGCCCATTGATAATTCACTGATCAAATGGCTGGAAAAATGGCAGCAAATTAGAATGTTGACAGAAGACTTTATTTTTTATCGCCTCCAAAGATTCCTGTTTAGGAATCTACTACTGTGAAAGATTATTGATATCTTTCGTTTGCTTATGTTAAAAAGAGCAAGAAACACATGGCATACGATGGTGGACAAGACTAAGCACAAGGAAGTTCTTTTCAAGATATGTTTTCAACTCATCTTCCTCAGGAAATATTTCAAGATATACGCTTTTTCAAGGAATGTCTTAACTCAAATTTGGTCCTAAGACTCATTCAACGTGATTCTTTTAGGCCCAGATAAGGCATGTGATACTATTAATAGTATAGAATGTAATTTTCTTAGTATTGTTGAAAATGACTGGTTTGGTCTAATCGTGGGTAAAAAATGATGGAATGTTATGTCTCATAGGCTATTTGATATCATATATATGCAATAATAGGATAAGTCAAACAAAGGACATGATATTTATCTACAAGTCGTTTGATTAGAATCTCTTATGTAGGGTGGCTGAAGTTTGAAGAAGAACAATCTTCCATGTGGTCCCTGCTGTAACTAGTGAAAGAAGTGTATGGAAAAAATGGAAAATCGTAGAGGAATAGCACTAGAATTATTGTTGCTAGTGTAAATAAAAACCAGGAAGCTTGAGAAATGAAGACTGAAATGCCTGATGGCAAACGAGAATGGTTGATTTGTGTAATTTTATATAAGTAAATCACAGAATAGATAAAGCTAGCATGGTTCAAGTAAATGATATGAAAATGACGGTAAGTATCTAAAGAGATAAGTCTTAAAAAGTGAAAGAATAAATGAGCCAACTTTCCTTTATATGTATGAAGATAGCTGTTGAATTCTAATAATAGAAAAAATTGCAATTCACGAAAAGAATTGCATTTTTAATGCCCTAGCTTAAGAAAAACTGGTAAGAAAAACTTTATGGGGATGTAACAAGTGGTCAAAAAATAGTGTAGGTAAAAAGAGTGAATAGCATATTTTTGGGTGATTGATCCACGTGGAGAAAAGTAAAGCGGCCCACACACGCTCAAGTTTTTGCTCAAATTTTTTTATGTCAAATTATTTGACAGTTTGACGTTTGCCCTACACGCTCAAACTTTTCATCAAATTTTCATTTTGCTCCCGAGTGTCATCATGGATGCATATACAGCGTTGGCTCTTGGCTTAGCGTTGAAGAGCACACAGAAACGAAAGAGACGAAAGTGGGCCCAGCAATGGTATTTGTGTCGTGAACGATTTGGTCATGCTCCTTTATTAAATGAACCGGATGTTTTCAAGAACTTTCTTCGCATGGACGGAGAATCATTTGACAAATTATTAGATCTTGTGAGACCATATATAACCAAAGAAAACACAGTTATGCGTTGTGCTATATCACCATTTGAAAGACTCTCAATAACTCTCCGCTTCTTGGCTACTGGAAACACATTCGAAGACCTGAAATTCCTGAGTGCCATTTCCCCTCCAGCCATTGGTGGTATCGTTGTAGATACGTGCAACGCCATCAACACATGTTTGCAGTCGTACATAAAGGTAAGAAGATGCTGATTGTTCCACTACATTTTAATTAGTGAACTAAATTATGCATAACCATAATGAAATGAAATTTTATGTAAACATATACTTGTACTACATGAATGTTAACAAAACGAAAAGATGCTGATTGTTCCAATACATTTTTATCAGCGAACTAAATTATGAATAACCATAATGAAATCAAATCTTATATAAACATATCCTTGTGCGAGATGAATTTTAACAAAATGAAAAGATTCAGAAGAATATACTAAATAAACGTAAATACATAAATCATAAATGAGCAATATATGTTCAAATGTACCTCATCCTGACAAAAATATGTAATGCGAAAAAGCATTTATTACTAATATAAGTAAATTAGAGTGTAACTGTCTTTTGGACCATTCATGTGAATTATACCTACGCATTTGGGTTAAAGTTACCAAAATATCTTCCTGCATCAAGTGTTCTATCTACAGGATTACCAGAATTATCTTTCACCGAACTGTGCGACATAGGTGTATAGTTCCTTGCAGCCATGTTTGGGTATTGATGTGGTAATGCATCTCTATAATCACTGTGGTGACCCATCGTACTGCTGATGGGTGGGTTGGAATGGGACCCATAGGGACTAGGTGCATATTCACTGCTATCACTACTTGGTGTCCAACATCGAGTTTCTTGCAGGATAGGATGTATCTGCAAAGACTGTCGATGCAGGTTTCCACAAAGTCCTTCGAAGATAATATCGTTTATTCCCTTCTTTGCAAGTAGCAGTTGTTTAGGATCCATTTTAGATAAATCATTGGCCCAAGCTTTAGTCATTGTGAGAAATTCATTTTCAGCTTTCTGAAGATTTTCACAAGCTAGTGCTATCAGTTCGTCTTGGCGATTAGGAACCTTTGCCAATTTCTTACGCTTTGCAGGTTGAGCTGGAACAGGATGTAGGTTCGTACTTTCATTTACCCTCTCTTGTACGGTTGTGCCTTCCTGGTCATCGTCAATCTGAAATTTAAAAAATAATTTTTCATTTTCCAGATGCCGCAAACTGCTGAAGAATGGAAAGAATTGAGCAACGATTTCAATAAACATTGGAATATACCACATTGTGTTGGGGCATTAGACGGCAAACACCAATTGCCTCTGGATCATTTTACTATAACTATAAGAAACATTTCAGTATCGTACTGCTAGCAGTTGTCAATGCCAAATACGAATTTATAATGGTCGATGCTGGAATGAACGGACATGTTTCAGATGGAGGTGTAATGAGCCATACAAAATTTGGTTCTTTGATGGAACATGGCGAACTACAGCTACCAGGAGCCGAACCGTTGCATGAAGGAGACTCTATTGATGTGCCTTACTTTTTCGTGGCCGACGAGGCTTTTGCAATGAATGAAAATCTCCTTAAACCCTACAGTGCAATGGGAAACGACGTTTTGGACCGAGAAAGAAGGATTTTCAATTATCGTTTAAGCAGGGGACGACGAATAGTTGAAAATGTGTTCGGAATACTTGTTTCAAGATTTGGTGTATTCCAGAGGCCAATGATGCTTTCGCCAGAAAAAGCAACGACTGTCACATTAACATGTTGCTATCTACATAACTTTTTAAGGCAACAGTCAAGCCGATACATGGCTTCGGGAAGCGTGGATTGGGAGGATAATGTCACACATGAGCTTCATAGTGGGGAATGGCGTACTAAACAGAGAGAACTAGCAGCCCTACGTCCCACATTCAGCAGGAATACGTCAGAAAAAGCGAAGTTTACTCGAGAAACTATGAAGCACTATTTTTCCAGCCATGGATCGGTTCCTTGGCAGTTACAATTGGTTTCATAGAAGCAAGCAAAGTGGAAGCAATATAATTCTTTTATTTATTGGTTATTTGTTTTTTTTAACACTTTTATATAGGCTTATGAATAGTCTGTCTGTCTGTCTGTCACATTATGCGTTTTTTAACGGATGGCGAAAGCGGACGCATCGTCTTTGATGGTGATAGATGAGACCAACCAATGATTTTAGGATTTTTTTAGGATGAGCAGTATAGACCAACCTTACATAAATCCAAAAATCATTCATTTGTTTGCTCTATCACCATCAAAGACGATGCATCCATTTTTGCCGTCCGACAAAAACCCATAGTGTGACATCGGCCTGACGGTATTTTACTTTTAGATGCACATAGACATGAATAACTAAAAAATTTGTATAAATACCCTATTGCGTTGGATAAGCTATGCAACAGTCATTGAATGCAACTAAATAAAGTATGCTTAATAATTTCACTTACCTCTTCAGTCGATTGTATTGTGCTTCGTGAAGAAGCCGGGGTTTCATGGTCACTCAGGAACCAAAGAGCATCAAAACAATCATAGTGACGGCTCATAAATTTTATCTGCTCCTGCTCCAGATCTGAAAGTCTTTTATTTATTTTTTTTTTATTCTTTTCGGAAGCTCGTCCGCAGAGTTAATTTCTTCTTCAGCTGCTCCTTCGTCCCTTCCGGATAATAATCACGGAATTTCTGTAGAAGAGTCTCATATGCCATATCTTTTTTTATTTCTGTCACTATAACAGTCACTTTTAATGTTCCAAAGTTGTGGTAAACTTCTATTAACATCAATAAGCTCAAGAAGAAATTTCTTTACATGTTTTGTTGGAGCCATGATGACGATGAGCCGCTCACGTCCTCCTCAGATTATGTCTAATCACTAACTAATTTGCGCAAATTATTGCTAGGTACCACACATGCACAAATTATTTGACGTTGGCACAAAAAATATCTACTGAAATCAGATCAGTAAAAAATTTGACATCAAACCTTTAAGGCCATCAAATTACGCCACACGATCAAATTCATGTCAAATAATTTGACATAAAAAAATTGGACCAAAAATTTGAGCGTGTGTGGGCCGCTTAAGGCCTTTATTCATTCCTGTAACTTTTTGATGAACATTGCACTTGATGACTCTTGAAACTGTATACAAGAATATTCTTTGGCGCATAATCCGCAGACACAGGTCCCTCTATCAACAGGTTCATGTAAAGCGTTTTTTTTTTGGGAGGAGGGGGAAAATTTTCTATAAATATTTTTCTTTTTTTCATTAGAACAATGATTTTTTCCGGTCTATATATTTGCTTGTCACATAATGTGCTATATTTATTTTACAAAGTACTTCGTAGAGTTTTATATAGATCATCTGGTATTAGGACTCCGTGAAGGGTAAAAGATTCTTCATATTACACATACACGAGTACACACGAACACCATATATATATATATATATATATATATATATATATATATATATATATATATATATATATATATATATATATATATATATATATATATATATATATATATATATTTATATATATATATATATATATATATAGATATTTCTTTTTTTATTTATATATATATACATATATATATACATATATATATATATATATATATATATATATATATATATATATATATATATATATATATATATATATATATATATATATATATATATATATATATATATCAAATCGTGAACGGGGAAAGTAGTTATTCCTAAAATACATTTATTGATCCTGACAATTCATTATTATATATGTGTATATATATATATATATATATATATATATATATATATATATATATATATATATATATATATATATATATATATATATATATATATTATTATTATTAAAGAAGGAGTTTTACCAGCCCAATGAGTCAAGCTTGACTCTCACAGGGCTGGCCCGAAAAAAAATCGGGATATAAAGAATTAAAAGATTATCAAAAATTCAATTGATAAGGAAAAAAATAAATAAATGAAAAAAAAGAATTATATAGTTGTATATACAGTATATACTTATAATCTTTAAACATTCTAAATATGGGTGAATAGATGGATGAGTAGATATATATATATATATGAAATCTGAGTGATAAAAATAATTAACTATATATTAAATCTATGTAATTTAAAATGAATTAGTAAAAAAACTTAGGTAAAAATTTAGATTTTATCAATAATACGTGAATTCCTTAAAAAGGTTAAAATTCTAGAAGCAGAAAAATTACTTGATTCAGTTAAAATGTCAGAAAATGTTTTCTGACCAAAACATATCTCTCTCTCTCGCTGAAAAACTTTACAAACCGAAAATATATGTTTAATAGATAAAAAAGTATCACACTCACTGCACATTGGAACCGTGCCGTGAGGTGTACTCATTAAAAATTCATGGGTTAATCTCGAGTGTCCAATTCGTAATCTGGTTAAAATTACTTCTGTTCTCTTGTTCTTTTGTGTCGAGGAATCCCAAGGAGCAACCTTCGGTTTAATTTGCCTTAATTTATTATTTTCTGGCACATTATTCCAAATATTCTGCCATTTTTCCAATATGAAATGCCTTAATAATGTAATCAAATCTCCAACTGGGAGGTTAATGTTTTGTTGTGGTAATTTAATGGCTTCTTTAGCAGCAGCATCCGCCTTTTCATTACCAACAACTCCAACATGAGCCGGTATCCAGCATAACTCGACACTTACACACTCAGAAGATAATTTACTTATAAGGTCTTTAATTCTTAGGATCAAGTGGTTCCTATGAGTATAGTTTTTAAGGGCCACTATGGCACTTTGAGAATCTGAATAGATGACAAATTTAAAATTCTTCCTATCTTCAATGGTTTTAATCATATTGATTGCTTGTAAAATGGCATATAACTCTGATGTAAATACTGATGATTCTTTTGGCAACGATAATTGTTGTGTTCCATCTAAAGATACTGCAGCACATCCAGTACCCATTGGGGATTTAGAACCATCAGTATATATTGCATAGTGAGGACCTTTTCTCTGAATATGTTCTATGGTAATTTGCTTGTGGTGACTTGGAGTATAAGTGAATTTTTTTGATAAATAAAACAGATGAGAACAGATTCTTGTCCTTGTCATAATCCAAGGTGGGGGAAATAAAGATGGTTGGATAAGATTCACTTTAACGTTTGTTGATTGTAACAGTCTGTTTGCCCTAATTGGGAATGGTGGTTCATGGTTGTTTATAAATATGTCCCTCTCATTAAAAAGCTTTTTTGTTGGAGAATTAGTGGATAAAATTTTCAATGCACTCCGCATTGTTACAAAATCCCGATGCAAAGACAATGGGGGTTCTCCAATTTCACATAAGACTGAGAGATTTGGGGATGATCTAAATGCTCCGCTACAAATTCTCAGGCCTCGAGTGTGTATTGGATCTAAAGATTTCAAAGTTGCTTCTGATGCTGAACCATAAATTGGGCTACCATAATCAATTCTTGATAATACTAATGCTTTATACATCATTAGTAAAGTTGATCTCCTTGCACCCCAGGTTGTGTGAGATAATTTCCTCATTAAATTAAGAGCACTGTTACATTTGGATTTGATGTATGATACATGTGCTTTCCAATTCAAATGGGTGTCAAAAATTAGTCCCAAAAACTTTACCTTATCTTGAAATTGGATTTGTACGTTGCCCAATGTTAGATTGATATCTTGGTTTTGCTTCCATCTACTGTTTTTATAAAACATTATGGCTTGAGTTTTTTCTGCCGAAAGTCTAAAACCAACAGATGCGGTCCACGCTAGTATCTTTCTAGTGGCACTATTTAGAATCCTTTGTAAATGACGCAAGCTATTGGAGGAATAGTAAATTGCAAAGTCATCTACATATAGACTACTTTGCACTCCTTGTGGCATTTGATTAACAATGTCGTTAATTGCCAATGCAAAAAGAGTCCCGCTTAAAACACTGCCTTGCGGTACATCACTGTCAAGATTAAAAGATTCGGAGTAGATGTTATCAATACGAGTTTGAAACGTTCTTCCACCAATAAAATTTCTAATAAAAATAGGAAGGTGTCCTCGAAAACCATTCTGATGTAAGGATTTTAGTATCGAGTGTCTCCACGTTGTATCATATGCCTTTTGAATATCAAAAAATATGGCTATTGTGATCTGTTTTCGTTCAAAGCCTCTACGTATATAATTTTCTAAGTGTGAAAGTGAATCCAAAGAAGATCGTTCTGATTGTGAGCCAAATTGAGAAGTTGGTAGAATATTATTGCGACGTAAACACCAATTTAGTCTATAATTTACCATTTTTTCCAGTAATTTACATATGCAACTGGTTAATGAAATTGGTCTGTAATTGTTTGGATTACTTGGATCTTTCCCTGCCTTTACTATTGGTATTACTATTGCATGTTTCCATGCCTTTGGAAATAGGTGTTTGGTCCAAAGATGATTGTAAAAATCCAATAGATATGCTTTAGCTAAAGGGGCTAGATTTCTAATCATATCAAAATTTATCTTATCTTTACCCGGGGCTGTTGACCTACAATTAGATAAGGCAAATTCCAACTCCTCGTCAGTGAATCTTTTATTGTAATAGATATCCTCCATAGTATCATAGTTCAATGGTGTTGCTTCTTCTCTTCTTTTAATGGCTCGAAAGTGGGCATCTAAATTATCAATGCTGCTTATATTTTCAATATTATGGCCGATAATATTAGAGATTGTCTGAGTATCATGTATTAACGAGCCGTTATGCATTAATGCGTGTCTCGCTGGTTTGCTGTAAGAGCCATTAATCTTCCTAAACTTCTGCCACACCTTCTGCACAGAAGTATTATCCGATATGCTTGACACGTATTTTTGCCATGAAATTATCTTGCCTTTAATTACTTCCTTTCTGAATTTAGCAGAAACCCTATTAAAATATGGTTTCAACACACTAATTTCTATTGCTATGTCAACCAGTTTGTTTATTTCATTCCCTAACATTAGGGGACCAGTGCTCAAATGTTTGAATCTTTTATTTAGGGTTTCTAATTTTCTTCCAACTGCATGCTTTTCGTTTATCAGCTGGGTTAATGTCTCTGACCACCATGGGACTGAATGTTTTAACTGTCGGGTGCCAGTCAGAGGTATCGATTTATCAGCCGCTTGTGTGATAAAATTCACAACGTCATCATTTGTTTTATCATGATCTTGGGAGTAATCAAAGGGAGGCACTTGCTTAGTGTAAAACTTGAACTTATCCCAGTCAGCTTTATCTGTATTATATCGTTGAATCGAAGAAGTTGGTGTATGTCCTAATATGGTAATCAAAATAGGAAAATGATCACTGGTAAACAGGTCGTCTAAGACATTCCATTCGAACCTATCAACAATATTATTGGAACACAGAGTTAAATCTATTGACGAATAGGTTCCATGAGCTTTTGAATAGTAAGTGCTACTCTCTGCCTCATTCAATATACAGAGGTTATGATCATTCATCATCTGTTCAACCTTTGAACCATTTATGTCAACATCAACACAATTGGTGTCCCATATGGAGTTATGGGAGTTGAAGTCTCCTAGTAATAGTATATCCTCTTGCATATTTGGGAGTACTTTAGGTAGATTTTGTATATCATAGTTGAAAGAGGGTTGATTGTACATATTATAGATATTAAAGGTGTTGTTATTTAGATGTAATCTAACTCCAGATAATTGAAATTCTGATGTGTTGAATATTGAAGCATCATAAGTTACTTTATTATGAACATATACTGCAGTCCCTAAAGCATTGGGAGAAGGGATTGAGCGAGATGCTAAATTGTAGTTTCCTATTGAAGGAACAGTATCATTAGTATGTTGTAAGCATATTGCAATAGGGTTATAATTTTTCAATAGTCTTTGGATTTCCCCTAGATGTAAACGGGTTTTAAGACCATTAATATTCCACTGAATTATGTAAGCGTTGAACGTTACGGCAAAGAAGATAAATTTCCACTGGGTAAGGCATTATTTCTGCTTATTCTGTTGGAGACGGGTTTCTGCTTGACTACGCTAGATGTAGTTTTTGAATCAAGATTTGGTTCCTTGGGTATGGCTCCCTGGGTTTTACCCTTGTTTGTATTAGCTTCCTGAGTGTCATTTGGATTAAGGTTAAGTTTCTCTATAAATTTTTCCAGTTGGAGGGTGCCTGTTGCACGTTTCTTTATTAGATGGTCAACACACATACAACCAGCATTGTGGCTTTCTAATTTGCCATACTGGTTTTTGTTTTTGTTCTTAGTAAAATTATCTATTATATTATTCATCTTATGTACATTTAGATTTTTAGGGTCATTGAATTCTGCCATGAAGCAATCATTACAACCACATGAAACTTTGTGTGTTGTATTTTCTGCCATTGTTTTACGTGAAAGCATTAGTTTTCCAGTCATACCTAGAACTGGAGAAGGGCTTATTTCTTTAATGGGTGCATTATTATTTGACTTGCTTTCACTTCCTTGAGGGTCATTGGGATTCCTATGGACTTCAACGTTTATCACTTGTTTAGTGATGTGGTTATTGACTGTGTTAGGTTCGGGTCCAGAGGTTGGGAGTTCTAGTAATTTTTCGATATCCATTTCAATTGCATCTGGTATAAATTCTATATTATTTGTTTTTTTGGGTTTGGGTGGTGTTGTATCTTCAATTACTCTTTTCTTGCTTACGCATTTTGATTTATGGGGCTCGATATCAACCATCTCTATTTCTCCTATGTTTTCTATAGCCTTGCTGGCACTGTCTGTGGCAAGTGTGTTGAAACGGTTTTGCAGTGGAATACGGTCTTCTTGCTTTAAGGGACCATTTTGGCCTACTTTGTTATTTGGTTTTTTGTTTATTCTACTGCTATTATTGTTTTCCAGAATAGCTGGAACTGGATGAAAGTTCTGTGGCTTGCTGGAATTATTGGAAATCTTGTCGGGCCTTGAGGGATTTGTTGATGAAGAAGGTGAAATCTCAGTATATTTAGATCCAGCAGTAACTGTGGGGTAAGTATTCCTTGAATTATTATTTAACTTTACGGGATTGGACAAAACTCTGGCATATGTTGGATTAGAACCATTAAGTTTTTTCCTTGCTGCGCCAAAAGTTATATGCTCATTATTGGCAGTCTCAATTATTGATTGCTCCAGTTTGTACTGAGGACACAGTTTAGAATTGGGAGAATGAGCTCCCTCACAATGGAAACAAAACTTTTCATGAGTAAAATCGGCGGAGGTATCATGGAATTCGTTGGGATCATGAAATTCGGAACAAATATAACATCTCTTCTTATTAGTACACTTTACATTAATGTGGCCATACTCATAACACTTATAACATTGCATTGGTCGTGGGTGGAATTTCTTGACCGGAATGTTTAAGTGTCTGATCTTGATGTAATCTGGTTGGTAATGTGATGAAAAGATTAAACAAATTGCATTATTATTCCCTTTTAGTTTTTTAGCTTTAAGAACGGTAGCTGGGCATCTTTTCAGTATATCTTCATCAGAAAATTCACTTAGATCCCTATTATAAATAATTCCTCTTGCGTGGTTGTAAGAGTGGTGAGGAGAGACTCTCTGGATTATATCTGACGAGGAAGCTTTAAAATTATTCAATAATACAGCTTGAGATTCGTTACCTGCTTTAATAAGCAGACAACGGCCATAGCGTGTTAAATTTCCCTGTGGAATACAGCCTACCTTTTTTTCAATACATTCATACCCCTTTATCAGATTATTACATCCCTCCTTGTATGAAGCAACATACCAGACTGGTTCTGGTACTATTCTGGTATTTGCCAGAACTTCTTCATGCAAGGCAGAGCATTTGGGTATAAAGTCATATTCCGAGTCTAAA
>NC_090745.1:60998922-61001422 GCF_036898095.1 Palaemon carinicauda | reverse complement strand
ATGATGGAGGCGTTCCTCTTTAAAGGAATCGAACACAAGTATGCCGTTCATGTAACATGCACAGAAGGGGAAGTCCCCTAAGATGCCATCCATAAGACGTTGAAAAATGGTTCCAGCAATACAAAGGCCAAAACACGAGTAATTGAAGGTGTATGTACTGAAGAGATTGGTGATGGCAGACTTGGGGATGTCTTCTGAGTTCATAGGCACCTGATAATGCCCCTTCAGGAGGTTGAGCGGGTAGAAAACTTTCGCTTTATACAAGTAGGAGGTCATGTCAGCGATGCTTCATAGGGGGTAATTATCCAGTTCTGTCTGCATCAGGCACCTATAATCTCCAAACAGAGATAGTTTCTTCAGAACTATATGTAAGGGTGACGACCATGGGCTTGGAGTCTATTGGCAAAGGCCCATTTCTTTCAATTCGGCAGAATTTCTTTTTGCGGCTGTCAAATGATCCAATAACAGACGTAGGAATCTGGAAAATATTAGGGTCCCCGTCATCTTAAAATGGTGATAAACAATGTGTTAGGAGGGAACTATGAGTGTTTGACGAAGTTCTGGATGGAAAATTTCCAGGTATGATGTGATAAGGTTGGCATAGGCATCCATGTGTACGCTGATGTGGAGAGTGAGGTCGGAGGGGGTGGGATGGAAAAGTGTCGAGGAGTATGAATCCATGTTGACTAACTATCGTTGAGCTACATCAGCCAGGAGGTGGAAATGTGAGAGGAAATCTGCAGAGAGAATTAGCAATGTAATGTCAGCAACAAGAAATTTTCAAATGTATTTGGCACTTCCAAATGATAATACAAGTGTGTCATAGCTGTGGGTGGTATCGCAGATCCATTGGGCGCTACCACTCAGCCGTCGCCATTCTTAGACAGACTACGTTGTGTCCTAGAGAGTGGCGTAGGCAGAAGAGAACAGCAAGCACCAGTGTCTACCGATAATCGCACGCCCATACCTGCATCATGAAAAAAGAAAAGATTATTGACAGGGGAGACAACCACCACAACAGATGGCCTACTATCACGTTTTCTGGCCACTGATAATCATTCGCACATTTCTTCACAGCAGCCACGAATTTGGAGTGGTAGTAGAATAACTGCAGCCGATGGGCGTCATTAACTGGCTGGAGAGGTCGTTGGTTGGGGCGTAAGCGAGGGGTAGTATATGTAGGTGGTAAGCAGCCTTGTCACCTCTTCAGCATATCACTGGGTGGGCGTTTGTGTCCTACCGCATTCACATCAGCTTCGGTCAGTGTTGAATAGTTGCCCACTTCATCAGGAGTGGAGGCTTTGGTGGAGGACTTGGTGGTGAAATGACTGTCCATAAGAGTATTATTAACTTTGGTCATAAGATCCTCCATAGGCAAAATATCGAGATCAGGGATGGCAATACATACAGGTTCGGGTAGGCACTGTACCGAAGGGGTACGAACTAGATTCCCTTCATGAGGAGAGCCGCCTGCAGCAGGTTGCAGGCGAGCGATACTGATCATTTCCCTGAGTGCGAGCAAATCCTTTTGGTCCCCCAAGTGTTGGTAAGAGAACTGAAAGAGTTTCGTTATGCCGGCAGCCGGTGATGGTGTCTACTGCTCCAGGAAGTATAATTTCAGGGCATCGTACATTATGTGGGTGTCCCCTTGCTCACACAACCAATCGTAGATTTCCAGGAAAGTATCCTTGGGGATCACCACGAAAATGTAACCTGCTTTGGTACTTGACGAGGTTACACAATTGATGCAAAACTGGACTTCAGCACGCTGCACCCAGACGAATGCTTCTCCCCTGGCAAAGGACGGTAATTTCAGGGGTGGGGCGTTGATATAAGAGTCAATTTCAGAGGGCAGCATCATCAAACAGTAAAACACTACAGGGAGGGGGAAGGCTGAAGGGAGCTGGACACTGCAGTGGTCACCAATGTGTGAGGCGACAGGTGATAACTGAGGGACAAGGAGAATGCATCTAACTTTATTTCAACAGAGATTGAGCTTTTATAATAACAGTTTCAGTAGAAGAAGGTCTATAAATTCAAACACATCAATTCAAGAATAGACAGATTAAATTGGTTTTGTCAACAGAAGTGTAGAGCAAGATAGACAATAAAAGATTAAATACCGTTACAATGTATGAGTGTATGTGAAACACATGCAGTACAGATTTTTCTATGCTGGTTTATTCCCTGAAAATGTTCCTAGTTTTCAATTTATCGTCTTCTCGTCCTCCCCTGTTTCTTTTTCAATGTCTAGGGATCCAATCTGTTATACTTAATGTCCACCTATCATCTGTCAATCTCATTGTAAGTCCTGCCCATATCTACTTTGTCTTACATGTTAAAATATCCACTCTTAGTGGTAATCCAATCTTTAATCTTTCCATAGCTCTTGGATTTGTAGCTAGCTTATGTTTAAAGACTTTTATAAAACTCCGTGTTTCTGATCATAAGGTAATACTGGTAGGACTATCTGATTAAATACTTTTCTTTTTAAAGAATG
>NC_090745.1:60963922-60983922 GCF_036898095.1 Palaemon carinicauda | reverse complement strand
TGAGGTCTTCATTATGCTATCTGCCATGGCTTCATTTCAAAATCTTTTGCAAAGACTACGTAAAAGCGGATTCACGTAAATGAGAATTATGGACATGAGGAACCTGAGAGAGGAATGGTCTGATATTAGTTGTGATAGGGAGGATGATGAAGTTAGTTTCGGTATGTTGGAGTTTAGATGTGGGTAGTGGTGAATGTACATATGATGACATCAAAGTTGTCGGAAATGATGCAGATATGAGTGGCGGTGTCTGATGTTATGACACTAATTAGGAAGGGCAACTCGGGAGTTTAGTCAAGGCCTTAAACTATAACACATTTCAGTCAAAAGTATGTATTTTAGCCTTTCATCGCGACGTGTTAAAGCTATATATTTGCATGTATGCTATTCATATGATATAACCCGAATTCATGTTCTCTAATAATATCGCACTCCATTTCATTATCTCTATTATATTTTCATCATGTAAGAAAATTGAGACCATAATTTAACTCATTCTAATTATTATTGAATATTAAAACAATTTAAATTGTATTGTTGATGCTACCATAATCACTTATGACCTTGTTTTTATTATATTATTTTATTTCGATGATAAAATATATCAAGTTAGTAGAGATATGCATAATATCGATTATAATATGGATTAATATTCATTATTTAGAAACTCTCTCTCTCTCTCTCTCTCTCTCTCTCTCTCTCTCTCTCTCTCTCTCTCTCTCTCTCTCTCTCTCTCTCTTATATTTAATATTGTTACAAACAGAAGCAATACTCAATATCTATTTCTTTAAAAACTAGGAATTAAAATTCTTCCATGAAAATATCTAAGGAACAAATCTAACTGATCTAGGCCTCTTGCATTACAAGTCTCTTCTGTTTTCAATACAACTACTGTACAGTTGGTTCCGTATTTAGATAAATATGTAGAGTGCTTTATCGTTTCATTGGATTTGGTTTAATGTAGACATGGTTTGCTTTCTTTTTTTTTCTTTCAGCATTTCTAATATATAATATATGATAAATTTTGTATTTTGGTTTTATGCGTTGTTTAGGGCACCATTTTTATTTTATGAGCATCTTTGGAATAATAAGTACAGTGGTTTTACATTTCATTCTTGTTCTTCAGTCGGCCGTAGGATTTACTCTTAACAAATCATCTCTTAATCACTTAATGCATCTCCCTAGCAGAAGCTCTCATTCTATTCCTATGTTGGAAATTGCAGCTGTTAAGAGTCAGTAATAAACCTTAGTTACCTTGAGAATCAAAAAAAAAAAAAGATACATGGTTATTACCTTAACTCGAAGTTGGAAATGATAATGAAGTACTATCAGAGATCGTTAATATTTATCAAATTTTGTAAAAAAAAAAAAAAAAAAAAAAAAAGTCTTGTAAGCTTCAAAATTTGTTTGCTTTAATTATAAAAGTAAATGGGGAATGGAAGAGAAACTGACAAATCGTTACCTTTGCTTAAGTATTGCACATGACAAGTATCAAACATTCTTTGATTGCATTACCTAGAGTTGGCCAGAGTTACTTTACTGTTTAGGGAATTAACTTACCACATATGATTCTTTTGCTAAAGAGAATAAGGATTGAAGTGTGAAAAATGAGTAATCTTAATGAATAAAGAACTAAGGAAACTGAAGACATGGCTGAGCGTTGTGAAATGACGTCGTTTGCTGTGAAGGAACAACGGAATATAATGTTGTATCAAGTAATAGATAATTACAACGGATCAGTACAAACTGTCAGGGTAATACAATAATTGAAGTGAAGGAAGTTGAATATTTCTCTCGGTATTTTTATCGTCAGGGGAAAATGGATGAAAGGTGGACGTTGCTTAAGTGTCTCTGCAACGTCCCTTCAGTCTCGAGCTGCACCAACTGATTATTCCATTATTTCACTTTTATTCCAACATTCTTTCTTTCACCTCATAATCAAACTGTTTGTGCAATGCTAGTTAATGCTATCGGAACTGTGACTCTGCTGTGCTTGCAAATAAATGAGCATCAAATATAAAAGTATAAAAGAATCTGATCCTATTACTGAATATAACAATTAGAGTTGTACTCTTCTTGAGGTAATTTATATAATTTCTTATACTGAAGTATCCACTTCAGTACATGCAACAGTACTTTAGTCACTTACATAATCAATGATGTTTCACGATACTAGTAACGCAGTGGTGTTATATAAGCTTTACAAATAACTTGCGATTCCTTACAGGTCAAATGCATAAGGCAAACAGCTTTCAAATTTTCCTTCATAATACAACATTGAGAGAGTTATCTTCAGTTACACGTCGCGGTTGTATAACCTTCCCGCCCAAGTTCTTGGTCATTTAAACCAAAATCCATGAATGTTTTAATTTCGCTTTATTTTATTGACATGTGCTTAGGGTTGTATTCAGGTAAATATACATAAATGATAAGTAATTACCCGATGGCATAGCAATATGAGTCCATCCTATGATGCGAAAGGTCCCAGGTTCCAATCTCTACCAGGACTGATGTAGTCGATAGCCTCTAGTACATCCTCCTTATTAGCTCGTTTAGGTTTCTAGGATAAAATCGATAGTCATTATGTTTTCTCTCTCTCTCTCTCTCTCTCTCTCTCTCTCTCTCTCTCTCTCCTCTCTCTCTCTCTCTCTCTCTCTACACACAGAAGTGTGTTCAACTTACAAAATTAATTATCCTTGCTTGATTCTAAAGCCAAACAAGAATTTCTATTGTCTGTGTTGACCACAGCAGTGAGTATTGTATCTACCTAGTTGTTAATCGACTGTTGTGGGTCACAACAAGGATGATGAGGAAAAAAGAGACGAAAAGAGGAAAACATCAGACGAGAGCATTTATTGCTTTATCAAAATGTAAACTATCGAAGCGGGTTGAGTCCATTCAAGTGATATTCATAGGGTCCTCTCTATAAGGGCGAGGGGGCCTCGCATTCTCATCCCTAAAGATTTGCAAAGAAAAAGGAACTCCTTACCATTCTGGCACTACCCGCCTCTATATGGAGTACAGGATTACTCATCTTCAGAAGGTGTTGTTAAAATGACATAAAGAAAACGCACCAATTTAGCAAGTTAAAATAAAAGGAAGGATACATCACCCATCAAGCAATTTCTTCCCTCAAAGGGCTATGGAAAACAAAAATGATTATCATTTCTTCTTGAATCTCATTTCCATTCATCATTTAGAAATAATGTTCTGTTTTTCCTTTACTGTTACTTACACCTTTATTCTCTGCCTTTTATTGTTGTTTTTCTGGCACATATGAGTGAGGAATGTTTATTTGATCACTCGTTATTTCACTTAGTCCATTCTGTTCCTATAATCAATTTCTTATGGCTTACAATTCCGACCATGAAGGCAGTATGTCAACAAGGTTAGAGAAATTTTCCCTCTTTCTAAAGGTCTGTCTCTCCAAATAACATAACCCTTTTCCTTCTGTCTTTTTTCTTCTTATACCTTCCAAGAAGGATTATCCCTCTGGCTCTGAAACCTAGATGAATTGGGATAATATGACAAACTCGGATTCCCATTCAAACCTCTTGATAACAAGATGGAATGCTTATCTCTTCTAGATCTGCAAATGATACACTACTTTCACACATTCATGAGAGTCATGAAGATTTCCGTTCCCTCTTGACAACAAAATCAGCCAATTGTTGTTCATTGGATTACAATAGCTCAAGAAAGTCTACCATAATTGTGTAAGGATTTGAGTTTTTTATAGAAAGTCTATTCAAGCTTATAAAGAAGAATTAGGTTTGATTGTTGATTAATCAGTTGGTCAAGTGTCTCGGTTTGAGGTTGGTAGCCCAAGTCCTTTTTCTCGAACTGACGCATAATACTGTAGCACCCAATTGCAGAGTACTTTAATAGCAATAATGTAGGATCTACCCCGGTCCCAGAAATAGTCTAGTACTGTACCTACCAGATGAAAAGCGTTTGAAAATAAGGACTACTCAGCTGGATTCACCGACGAGGCGACGACACACTGGCAAGCACGCTGTGTGCTTGTATGAGAGAGAGAGAGAGAGAGAGAGAGAGAGAGAGAGAGAGAGAGAGAGAGAGAGAGAGAGAGAGAGAGAGAGAGAGAGAGAGAGAGAGAGTTTTACCGACATTTGTGATACTTTGCCCTAATTTTCCCTGGGCTCAATGCTCAACATAAATTATATGAAAAAGATTTACTATCGAGGAAGTTGCAGATCTAATTAGTGAGATTCCCCTTCGCTCTGCACCTGTCTATTCTCTAGGGGTTTGGAAACTATATTTAATGGTTTTGGGTGAAATATTCATAAACGTTTTATATTGCATACAATACAGTAACTCGTTAATTATATAAGTAAATAATTAATGAAAGCTATTACTATAAATGTAATTGTATTATTGTAAATCATTTATGCTAAATGACGTACATCGATGTAACCTCCTTCCTTCCTGGCTTGTATCTTTTCATAATTGTCATCATAACTCCAGGTCATTGTGGAGGTAAATTGTTATTAAACACTTTAGTGTCTGAAATCGTCTTTGGTCTCTGATATTGGATGACGTCGACATCAAAATTTATATCATTATGGGAAAAAAATTTCGGGCAAAGTACTATCCTTGTCACTTTACTCATCAACCCCTGCACGGCCAGAAATGTAAAAGAATAAATAATAATAAAATAAAACATGTCAGTAAAACATGGCAGTCCAATATCAGCCATGGATTCCATTGTGATCTTTTTTGTTATATACCTCTACTAAGTTTCAGCACACCAGAGTGAGAAGATTAATGTGTGTCCATTATATTGATGTTACAAGGATTCCAACGGAAAAATGGCAATTCTGTTGTTGTCTGGATGGATTTTTTTCCATCAAAGTAAATCTCCATATAAAATATGGGAATGAAGTTCGTAGATTCTCCAAAACAAACAGAGAGTATATGAATTAGTATCAGTGTTATGTTTAACTGTTTATTGTCACATAGTAATTATATGCAGATGAGTCTTATCATACATGAGCTCCACTAAATCCAATATTGTGCTATAAAATATACATAGATTATGTTATAGGTTCATTCTTGCATGTCAATTGCTATTGTATTAAATAATCCTATTATTAGAAATTAATTTCATGACAGTATTTAATCATCCGTTAGGTTGGAATGTGAAAATAAGACTGAAATAACTTTTGTAAATATCAAAAATATATTTCTGTCAATTGTCTTGGACCCGACCTTTCATGAAACAGTTGCATCTCATTGTATTACTTTGTGAAATTTAAACTACGAAGCTACAAATAGATATAGTTATCAAATAGAGAAACTTATTGATAACAATAACTTGCACTACTTACCAAAAGCAAAGGATTTTAACACATAACACACATAGCTCTTTGTCATTAGATGACATCTCTCCCTGATTCAAATCTGTGATAGTGTGAAGGGTTTTGGAGTACTTATGTGAGCACAGTCATGAGCATGTGATATAGATTATCTCGCAACCGAAATTCAGTTACTTAATTACCTACAGCAAATTAAAAAAAAAAAAAAAAAAAAAAAAAAAAAAAAAAAAAAAAAAAAAAAAAAAAAAAAAACATTACCAGACCGAGAAAGTGCATCATTTGATCTTCAATGATGCTGCAGGTAAGTGTATATGAAACTCCTCCTCTGATAACCGTAAAACCAAAGTTCTACGTTGGTATGTATAATTGTTAAAATCAATTCCTCAAAAACCACAAGCTCCTTAAATTTTATCCTCTTGAAGAAAGACTTGATAATTTCTAATATATAGTCTCTCTAAGTTAATAGAATTTCAAGAACTATCGATTTAACATAATGTTTTCGAGAATTAAACCTCATATACAGACTATCATCAACAATATCTAAAGCTGATTATAATGCAAGATGATTACCAATCATCCATTCATTCATACAAACATACGTACACAATCACATCTATCTAATCATCAATCTACCTATGCATCTAAGACGTAAAAATTAAATAGAATTAAAATAATGGAACTGTTCATGATGAGAAACACGCATTTGCAACTGAATACATCTAATATAATTGACATGTTTATCTCATCAACTAACATAAAGCGTGAAAAACAAATTCTGTGAAAACATTTGAGCTTAATATTCATCAATTTCATATAATTCAGTCAGTTTTTCACAGAGTCTTAATTTACTGAATACACATACACCGACAAACACACAAACACACACACTCACACACACACACACACACACACACACACATATATATATATATATATATATATATATATATATATATATATATATATATATATATATATATATATATATATATATATATGTATGTATGTATGTATATATATATATATATATATATATATATATATATATATATATATATATATATATATATATATATATATATATATATATGTGTGTGTGTGTGTCTGTGTGTGTATGTGTATATATATATATATATATATATATATATATATATATATATATATATATATATATATATATATATATATATATGTGTGTGTGTGTGTGTGTGTGTGTGTGTGTGTGTGTATATATATATATTTCTAACCAACCTTAAGAGTTCAGAAACCTGGTATATCAATTTGTCAATATGGATGAGGTCGGATAACCCGTAGTATTTTTGCTGGACTCCATGAAATGCTTTACTTTTATTTTACTTTAAGGGCCGCATAATTATCTGGTCCTGTACAGCAGGGCAACGATACTCTCTACAGGACCTCCACAGTCGTTTATGATATTCATTCGAGAGCATTTAAAATTTCACAATACCTATTGCTCGCTTACTAATAGATCATCACTATCGAAGCACTCGCTAAATAAGAAAGTCTCCAGTTTCCTTTTGAAATCATTAATATCTACAATTATTCGGGTGTGTCGTGGGCGCTTATAGTAAAGTCTCGGGGCTGAGTATCTAAAGGCTCTAGAACTTACAGTAGACATGTATATAGGTTTTAATAGTTTGAAATCATCTGTCACTATTCTCGTTATAACACAATTTGTTCGCTGCACAAAAGGGAAGCAATTCTCTCGGAAATTTTGGACGACCGGATCTGATATCTTGGTGGGTTATTGTACACATTTTAAACTCAACTTCCACTTTGGCCAATATAGATCAATTAGTATAGGAGTGTTGCTGGTAGATTGTAGTAGATGGAGTAAAGTAGTCAATTCGGGTAACTACACAGTTTATCACAAGTTTCTTTTACATAATACTCATCCAGGTACCTTTTACAGGAGTAATATTTCTTAGATGATAACCAGCAGTTTTTACTAAATTATTCATTTGGGTATTGAAAAACAAGTTGCACTCAAGAAATACGGATGGATATGTGGACGATAGAGTAGGATCGGATGCTGTCCCAGGAATATACAGCTTGAGTACAGCTAAAGCACTTGGCCATAGCATTTGCCATCTTATCTTAGTAAGTCTATCAAACCAAGTTCATCAAACCTGAAAAAGACTTGAACCCTGGTCCACAATGAGGCTATGCCCAAGAAAATGGTACGAAACGATAGATTCCAAAGGTTTATGAATCTTGACTATGATAATGATATCCCTTATAGAAATGGAATCTAAGAACAAATTTCAAAATTAGCAAATCATTGAAACAGTCAATCCGAGGAATTCTGATTTTCACGGAGAAAAACTATTAGTAAGGAAACTGACATATATATATATATATATATATATATATATATATATATATATATATATATATATATATATATATATATATATATATATATATATATATATATATATATATATATATATATATATATATATATTTGGGCTCAAGCCATGTCATCCTGATGGAAGTTCCTATAAGTAGCTTCCTAAGGGATATATGTACTACAGTGATATTCCCAGAGAATTTTACTTTTAGATATTCAGAATTATAATTCCTGGCGCGAATATCCTTAAATTTCTCTCAAGGATATCGCATAATATCAGAGGACGTATTCTTGACACTTCACATAGCAATCTGCACCCCTAATAGCGTTAACGCTTCAAGGGGGAAGTGGCAGAATAGAAGGGGAGCCGTATCAAGGTTACCCTAGTTCTCATAACTATCGAGTATCACAACAGCGCCATATTCAAGATGGCGAACATTCCTTATTTTGTAGCGGTTTCGCTAGGTGGTTTTCCCTATTGATCTGACATTTTCGATAGATTTTCGAGGATTTTATTATGCATTCTCCAGCTTCTTTCGCTTCTGAGAAGTTGAGTATTGAATCTTTACAATATGTGTTTTTAGTTCCTGTCTCACAGTGAAATTAGAGAAATTTATTGTGATTATTAGCTAGGCCTGTTACCGGAGGCGCCATGGGCGCTGTCGTTCGTTGGGTGTGATATTTAGTTAGTAGAACGACATTCCCAGTTTTTAAAATAGCATTGATAAATTATTTATGAAGCTATTTAGGCATTTTATATTTGTAAAGATATTTATACGCATAAAAATTTTTCCTTTTCCTGCGTCGAACCTATATGTCAGAGTTTCGGTGATATAGGTAACCGAGATCTTGCCTTGCCTAGGTAACCTAATGTAGGCAACATATTCTTTCGACATTTCCCTGGTTACCCTCGTGTATTGGTTATCAATTCATTGGAGATAGATATCTCCTGGAATTATTATATAACCTATACTCGTCTCTATTAGAGATTTAAGGGTAATCCCTCTTCCCTCTGAATGTAGCCTTTGGCTACAACCCTAATCGGTCGGCCTTGAATTTTTAATTCAGGCATGACTAACCTAGGGTTTTTCTGTCTCGTCCCTTAGCTGCAGATGGCAAGTTTTGGGATTCGGTCAGAAACTCAAGAGTATTTAGTCATGTGTCTGCAGTTGGCCGGCAGGGTGAATAGTCATTCCCCTGCCGGCTAGGCTGCCGGCATAGGAGGCTAGCCCTCCCTAGGCTACACCTGAAGTGGTTGTATGATGCTGCCATTTTCTCCCTGTGGCCTAGTAGACTAGTCCTATGCTCGCAGACCCTAGGCTGAAGTGTAGTATCTTCTTAGGCCTAGGATGGCGTGGCACTGGAACTCTGTTTCTCTCTTGTTGAGAGGAGGTGGCACTGCTGCCATATCCCCTTAACTGTATTGGCACCCCCTAGGCTGGAGAATAGATGATTCTCCTGCTGCCTGGGATGGCGCCGATACTGAAACAGAGTTTCTTTAAGGTGTTTAGATCTGGCAAAATTGCCACCTCCTACCACACCTCATATAAGACCCTTTTTCCTCCCCCTCTGTTCTTTTATGATACCGGCTTTCTATAACCTTACCGATGCCGGTGGGTTTCCGGTGCCGGCCAGACTCCCTCCCCACTGCCGTTGTCCGGCTGCTGGCGGCTTTGATATCTGCATGCAGCCATGATAACTGCCGGCGGCCGTGTTGGTTGCTGGCGACTTT
Source organism: Palaemon carinicauda (assembly GCF_036898095.1). Taxonomy (NCBI): domain Eukaryota; kingdom Metazoa; phylum Arthropoda; class Malacostraca; order Decapoda; family Palaemonidae; genus Palaemon; species Palaemon carinicauda. The sequence goes on along the minus strand of NC_090745.1, from coordinate 60,974,480 downwards.
GTGTCTTTCATCTGTCAGTGAGGCATACTGCTAGTAGCCATGCCAATTGCCGACAGCCATGATGGCTGTCGGCGGCTGGCAGCTGCCGGCAACCATAATGGCTGGGAATGGGAAGTCCCTTCTGTCTCTAAGGTTCTTCAGTTCTCCCTTGAACTGCTAGCCATAAGTTCTATTGCCGGAGTACCGCCGACCAGACCGACACAGATAGGTGCTGACTCAGCCGGCAGCATGCCGACTGTACTAGTACTGCCGGAGGCTAGCCTGCCGGCAGTGTGTCGGCGGGACCTTGCCGGCAATAGTACTGTGGCTAGAAGGAAGCCTGAATGTTACATTCTCTCCTTCCATTTGAATCTTATTTCTGGAGAAAGGCAGTAAAATTAGACTTTACATCCTTAATTACTGTATACATACACAGTAATAGGTAGCCTTCACTCCATGCTATCTTTCTCACTTTTAGCTATTATGCTGGATGTGCCGGCAAGAACTAGCTATGCCGGCGACATGCCGGGTGATCTACAATATATGTTTGTACAGGTAGTCAATATATTTGCAGTATAGGATATACTGCAGATAGAAAACTACTGTATATATTATACTAGTAGTTATTTCCAATATACCTTGGGTATCCCTACCCAATATTCTGATTAGAAATCAGTTTTTTAGATTACCTTACAATATTTAATATTTAAAGCGCTGGAGTGTTACACTCCTAACCCTTTAAGGGTAGAACCCTTATCTTGAGTCTCCCTGATAAGGAAACTCTATGATTTAATTTTATAAGGGAGGTCACAGCAAATAGGTTGGGTGGGATACACAAATATATGTCTTTTATTTTTCTTAGTCCAGAGGGCGTCATGCCAGCTGGACTGTGCCATCAGATGCTTGCCACAAAGGCAGCACGATGGCTGAACTACTTTATATATAATTATACAGTAGCCAGTAATTTGCAACATAGCATATGCTGCAAATAGAAAACTATAGTATGATTATACAGTAGTTATTTCTAACATATCTTGGGTATCCTTGGCGAGCTTCTGCTGGTACCGCTCCTATATGGAAAGAATAATATTTCTTCAATATTCTGATTGAGGAAACAGTCATCATTACCCCACAGTGTTAGGAATAAAAAGGGACAGTGATTTATACACTTTTCTACCTCTAGGGGTTAGAACCCTTTTAGTTGGAGTTACTTCGGTAGAGGAATCTCCCTATAGCTAACACTGAGGGGAGGTAACAGCAGTTGCTTACATGGAATACACAAGTATGTCTCCTACTATCCCTTTATAACTTACTGTCCTAAGCTACTTTGTTAAGAAAATGACTTTTACATATTGATTATCAGTGAGATAATCAATTATATACTCATTTTGTTGTCCTTTCTTTACAGGAGGAAAACCAGATGACTTGTGCTGCAGTCTTCTGCAAGATCAAGAGTAAAGGTTTTTACGATCATAATACTTGCAGGTTTCATGCCCCCTGCAATATTATTTCCGAATCCCTACATTATTGGAACCCGCAGGTTTCTAATGTATGTCGGACCTTAATGTCCGAAGGTTTCGAGAATCCCAAGTCTACAGAAACTAGGGATACAGCTCGAGACAAATTACGCAACTGGGTGAGAGGCTTCCAGAAAATCTCTCCGAGACCTTACCTATTTAATGATAGGATGCGTAAGCTACTATTTCCGAAGGCAAGTAAGGAAAAAGTGGTGCCCCAGGCACCAGTTACATCTCCAGATGGCCAGATAGCCTTTGGGAAGGAGGACAGGAAGTGCCCACGGGAAGAAGGGAAAAATGTTGTGTCGGAATTGTTTCCGCTTATGCCGGCTCTAGAGCCATTGACGTCGACATCTTTATCTTCTACCCCTCTATTAGAGGGAACGGACCAATTATGGGCCCAATTGAATGCTTTATTAGAGAGCTTTCGTAAACAACACGAAAAGCAGGAAGTAAAATGCAAGATAGAGCCTAGTAAAGCTCCACTTGTTGCTTCCCAAGGGTCATACAAACGACCCATGGATCAAGACCTCCTGACATGCTCCAGAACCAATCCCTGGAGGTTTGCGGAGCTGATGCCAATTTTAAATGGCAAACTCTACATCTTGGTGGAGATGGGTGCTATTCCTTTGGACAAAATCCAATTTTGGCCAAGCTTTGACGCTTTTCCTAATTGTTTTGTTCGACTGAAGGATGAACCAATGTCAAGAAAAGGAAAGAAATCGAAGGAAGTCATGATTCTCGACCATGATAAGGCACAGGCTATCCTGTCAAGTAGCCTGGAAAAGGCGGGTTACTCGGTGTCGGAAGTATCCACACTAGGTAACAGGCACCTTTCCTTTCTTGCTCCTGCTTCAATTTCATTTCCCTTTATGGGGACGGCATTTAAATCTGTTGCCAAGGCAGTGGAGGCAGGTAGGCCATGTCCTGCACTCGAGGAGTGCAAGCCTCTGTCACCAGCCTTTCCCAGACAGGACAAGGACTGGAAGGAAGTCCATTTAACCTTTTCAGTAGGAAGATTAGATGCGGATGTCGTCGCCAGTCGACAGTTTAAAAAAGTTCTCCCTAAACTATCCGAGTTTCTCTCGTATAATGAACAAGAGACAAAGGAGAGACTTACAGCCTCCCTATCTCTACAAAGCTACTTAGAGTTGTGTTCATCCCATCAAAGTACCCCAGACATGATCATGGTCTTAGCCAAAATGCATATGGCTACCTTAGTGAAAGACCTTTACGCCTTTATGAAGGCTAGAAGAGCATGTAGGGAGTTTGTGTTCGCTGCCGCAACACTGAAACATGAGACAAGGAAGCTAATGTCTTCCAACATCTGGGGTAAAGACCTCTTCCCAGACGAGGTAGTTAGGGAAGTGATTAAGAATGCCCCCACGGAGAATGTAGGTCTTCTCCAAAAGTGGGGCATCCTTTCAAAGAGAAAGTCTTCCATGGTTGTGAGTCCCCAACCTAAAAGGAAGACGGGAAAGTCCGGAAATATACTTCGTGCTGCTCAAAAACATCCCACGGCTGCAACGACCACGATGCCACAGGCAGGTGGCCAAAAATTTAATCCTACTGATCATTCGAAGCATAGAGATGCTTCTGGTAGGAGGGAGGTTCCTTCAGGATCATTGGACCTCCGATCCTTGGGTCCAAGGCCTAATCAAGATGGGACTACCATGGGAAGTAGAAATGTCTCCACCATCATTTCCTTAACTCCTCCTTTAATCCAAAACCCTCGTGGAGGAGTATACCTAAGAGCTCTAGAGCATATAGGTGGTAAGGAAACAATAGTCCATCGTATTCCAGGGAAGGTTGTTTGGTGTTCACAAGAAGGACTCAAGAAATCTCAGAGTCATTCTGGACTTGTCGCCACTCAACAAGTTTAAATAAAACAGCGAGTTCAGAATGTTAATCCTTCTGAATATTTGGACCCTGTTTCAAGAAGGGGTGTTTGTAGTCTTGTCAGACCTGGAAAATGTCCCTTGGCAACTTCCAGCCAATCACCCCAACCCCCTCTATCTAGGAATCAAGTTACAGAAGGTAACGAATATCCTAGGAAAGATACGTGTCGGACTAAACACAGTCCTAAATATCTTCATAGAATTGGCAGACTTAGTCATGCAATAACCAAGTCTAGAAATGGTTCAGGTAACAATGTACCTGGACGAAAAGTTGGGGTGGGTAGCACCCGAAGTGGTTGGTTTATGAACATCCAAGGAAATGAACCGGTTCCCGGAACATCGCGGATGCAAGATAAGCCTCCAGAAGTCTCAACTCTCTCCAGCTCAAAGGTTTCAATGGCTGTAAAATCATTGAAGTCTGTAGTCACACCAGCTCTCCTTTCCTATAGGAATATAAAAGGAGATTGTAAGGTCGGTCAAGAGACTCGGGTAATCAGTCAGATTTCAAAGACATTAACAAGGAGGAGTTCTGAACTTTCTCCAGCTTGCAATAGTGACAGACCCAGTGCGAAGACCACAGCTGAAAGATGCGCCAAGAGTCTGGAGAAGATACGCATGAAAAGCTTGAAGAGATCAAGAAAGACCAATATAGGTCCTTCCTTAATCGCTTCTCTAACAAAGGTTAAAGTCCGAAAGTCCCAAGACCATGTTGGTCCTGTCATGAGTGGGGAACCTCTCTCCACGCAGATCAGACTTCCTTCGACTGATACGGGACACCGAAGAGATATGAGACGTCGCAATCAACAATGCTAGAAAATGTCTCATACTGTATAGGTAACGTTAACCATCCATTACTTAGAGGGATGGCACCTGTCAGCAGTTCATATACAACCGATCCACAATGTGACGGTAGATGATCTATTTCGGCTCAAGCCGATAGAGTTAGAATGGTCCACGGACGCAGACCTTTTCTCTCCCAGATGGGATCAAGTCCCAGAACTCCAAATCGACCTCTTTATCACGAGCATCTTCAAGAAACTACCTCGATATGTAGCCCCATACGAGGACCCTCTAGTGGAGTTAACAGACATCATGTCTCTGGTTTAGAAGGGATGGACTCAGGTATCCGGTTCATCCCATCCAATCGCCTGCTGAAGGTCCTCAACAAGCTGAGATCCTTCCAAGGGAAAGTAGCTCTATTGGCTCCCAAGTAGCCCAAGTGCAATCTGTCCTCTTTAGTGAAGGATCTGAAGCTGAGGCTGGCCCTAGTTCTGAACCCAGGACTATATCAGAGGGTTCAGAATTTGATTGCCTTCGATTTATCACGGAGAACCCGAACCCTTCATTTCATGATTTCCTTGCCCTAGCGGTTAGGAAAAGATTTGGGATCTCAGAAGGCATTATAGAATTATTAAAAGAATACAAGTATAAGTTAACGAGAAGACAATATGAGTCTTCTTGGAAAAAAGTGGGTTGTTTTTGTTAAAGCAAAAGGACAGAAAGAAATTCGGATGAACTTCTGTCTGTCCCTCTTTGTCCACCTTCATAATCAAGGCCTGGCGCCCAACATGATAACTACGTGCAAATCAGCCTTGACCAGAACTCTTCAATATACCTTTCAAGTGGATCTTACGAATGAAATCTTTAATAATATTCCGAAGGCATGTGCAAGGCTTATGCCTGCAGCACCACCAAAGCCCATCTCTTGGTCTTTGGACAAGGTCCTACATTATGCCTCATCCGTGAATAATGAAGATTGTTCCCTTAAGGATCTAACCCAAAGGGTTATTTTTCTGTTCGCTATAGCCTCCAAGGCTAGAGTTAGTGAAATAGTGGCCCTATCTAGAGATGAGGGCCACATTCAGTTCACAGAAGTGGGAGAACTGAATCTCTTCCTGATCCTACATTTCTTGCTAAGAACGAGCTACACACCAAGAGGTGGGGTCCCTGGAGAATCTGCCCTCTGAAGGAAGATGTCTCTCTATGTCCTGTAGAGTGTCTAAAGGTCTATCTTCGTAGAACTTCAGACTTCAGGGGAGGACAGCTCTTTAACCCTGGATAGGTACGGTGGGTCGTTTGCGACCCCGAGCGTCAAAAAAAAACAGGTTTTTCTCACGTGACTCACCCCTGTGACTGAATTTGTGGGTGATCGACCTGTAGGAGGTGTCTCCCCTACACGCTCTAGTAGTGTCCAGATGTGCATTGCTGTAGCTGTACTCCTTCCCCGATTTCTGAGACGCGTCGGGGTCGTTCGCGTCCGAGTTTACCCTTCTGAGGTAGTTTGCATAATTATCAAAGTTATTACGTATTATGAAATTGTCGTAGAATGGCGCAACTTGTATAGGTTATCAGTTGTGGAAAGTCTTGGTGGATTGTTTGGCTACCATGTGCATGTTTTTTTTTTTAGTTAAAATGTCGTTCATCACCACGAGGACCATTTTACCGCGAGTGCCCCTTTTTCATTTTTTTTCATTTTTTTGCCAAGTCATTTTTCCGTAAGATATTGCCAAATAGTGTCGTAAAACTTTTGCTTGTTTAGTGTTGGAAAGTGTGTCTAGATGATCTGGCTACCCATGCATGACTTTGTTTTTGTCAGATACGACGTAGTTATTGGTATATTGGGTATTTAACTGCGGTTACCAATTTCTGTTTTTTTTTCAATATTTGTAAAAATTACTACGTAGTAAGGAATTGCCGTATATTATTCATTTTTTTTTTCATGTTTATGTGTTAGAAAGTGTGCCTTGATGGTTGGGCTAACACGTGCATGTCTTTTTTTTTATCTGAGATGTCGTATATTAGAATCTCGGGCATTTTACCGCGAGTGTCCCTTTTTAATTTTTTTAAATTTTTTTGCCAAGTCATTTTTCCGTAAGATATTGCGAAATAGTGTCGTAAAACTTTTGCTTTTTTAATGTTGGAAAGTGTGTCTAGATGATCTGGCTACCCATGCGTGATTTTGTTTTTGTCAGATACGACGTAGTTATTGGTATATTGGGTATTTAACTGCGGTTGCCAATTTCTGTTTTTTTTTCAATATTTGTAAAAATTTACTACGTAGTAAGGAATTGCCGTATATTATTGATTTTTTTTTCATGTTTATGTGTTAGAAAGTGTGCCTTGATGGTTGGGCTAACACGTGCATGTCTTTTTTTTTATCTGAGATGCCGTATATTAGAATGTTGGGCATTTTTCCGCGAGTGCCCCTTTTTATTTGTTTTGCATTTTTTTGCTTAGTCATGTTACCGTAAGGAATTGGCAAGTAGTGTCGCAAAACTTATATTTTTATAGTGTTGGAAAGTGTTTCTAGATGATCTGGCTACCCATGCCTATTTTTTTTTTAGCCAGATATGGCGTATATATAGGTATGTGTTCGATTTTCCTGTGATTGCCATTTTTTCGTTTTTTCCCATTTCTTTCAAAATTACTACGTACTAAGGAACTATCACAGAGTAATATTTCATTTATATGTTTATTTGTCGGAAAATATGCCTTGATGGTTTGCCTAGCACGTGGCTGAAATTTTTTTTTTCTGAAATGCCGTATATTAGAATGGCCATTTTTCCACGAGTGCCCCTTTTTATTTGTTTTGCATTTTTTTGCTTAGTCATGTTACCGTAAGGAATTGGCAAGTAGTGTCGCAAAACTTATATTTTTATAGTGTTGGAAAGTGTTTCTAGATGATCTGGCTACCCATGCCTATCTTTTTTTTAGCCAGATATGGCGTATATATAGGTATGTGTTCGATTTTCCGGTGATTGCCATTTTTTCGTTTTTTCCCAATTCTTTCAAAATTACTACGTACTAAGGAACTATCACAGAGTAATGATTCCTCTAGATGTTTATTTGTCGGAAAATTTTGTTTACTTTTTTTTTGATTGAATATCATCAAATTTTTTTAGCTAAAATATTGTTTTACATTTTTTTTTCGATTTTATTTCCCTTCAAAAAACATTTTTTGGGTCAGAATTTTAATTTTATAGTCGTAAAATAATCGACAATTATCCAGCAACCCACCATACAATTTTTATGCATATCCAATAATAATTAGATTAGTAAATAACACCTTGAAATTGACATACCCTTCCTACATTTCAAGTGGCAGATTAGGGAGTCTGAGTCAGTGTGGTTGGCGGCCATTTTGTGGACATATCCGAAGCGTAAGCTGCCCTATCTATATATATTCTTGTTCCCTATAGAATTTGTGATATTTTGGTATATTTTTACCTGCATAAATATCATATTATATATTAAATATATGTATTTTTTTACGAAATTTCCAAGTACTCAAAAAATTACCTTTAGATATGGCCCCTGATATAAATGTAATTTACAAAATAATGAAGATTTTTTTACATATTTCTATTTTAGGATAACATATGTTTATTCCCTAAAAAAATTAGCCACTTCCTATTTCATTTGGGTACCCAAAAAAATTCATGAAATTTGGACAATTTTTTTCGGCCAAAAAAAGTTACCCTTTTTTTCTCATTTCAGATCTTCACCTCCATGGGTCTGACTTCATCCAAAATACATCAAGATGTGTCCTAAACATTCAAGAATCAATTCCTAAAAGGATTTGTGTATATATGTATAAACTTTTTTTTTATGAATTTTTATGTCAGGTCTTTTTTTTTTCTACTTAATTTTTTAAAATATTTATAATAAATAGTTTTTCTGCAGATGAGTAGTATTTATCTTTACAGTTGTTTTAAGCATTCAATGAAGTTTTTTTTGGCAAAAGAAAAAAGGAGGTTACTGCAAAAACTGATTTTTCAAGAATTTTTTTTGGCGTCGGGGTCGTTCGTGTCCGAGTATACCCTTAAAGGGGTGTCCGAGGACCGTACCTATCCAGGGTTAAAGGAGAAACCTCTGGATCAAACTTATCCCTAAAACAACTGAGGGCAAAGCTCACCTACTTTATTCATAGAGCAGATCCTGACAGTACTCCCGCAGGCCATGATCCGAGAAAAATTGCTTCATCACTGAACTTCTTTCAGTATATGGACTTTGAGCATCTTCGTTCATTCACCGGATGGAAATCATCCAGAGTGTTTTACAAACACTATGCGAAACAGGTCCATGAATTAAAGCACTATGAAGTGGCAGCAGGTAGCGCATTAAAACCTGCCCACTAATTACTGTCATAGACAGTTAATTAATTGGGACCTCGAACGTCCTCGCTCATATACTGGATGGGAATCATCCAGAGTGTTCTACAAACACTATGTTAAGCAGGTCCATGGACTGAAGCATTATGTGGTGGCGGAAGGTAGATTTTTTAAACCTGCCGTTTAAGTCTGCGATGAACAGCTAATTGACTGGGACTGTCAATTAAAGGGAGAAGGGGTCATCACTTTTAGTGTGACCTCCTTTTTATGAGTGTTACCATGGTGACACTATCTCTGTTCAAAATCCCAGGTGTGGAATTATACAAATAGCACTAGTGCCGTGTGTACGTAGTACAGTAGGCCCCCGCCATATGACATTAATCCGCTCCGGAGTTAGTATTGTATGGTGAAAATGTCCTAGGGCAGGTAATAGAATAGCTAATGCATGAAAAATCCCTGGTAAAAACATCGTAAATTAGCATGTAACAAAATACAATACAGTAGTATAGTAAGCACTGTACTATAATATACTTATATATAATGTACATGTACTGTAGAGTGTATAATTGAATAACATTATAAATAAAAATTATATACTGTACAGTACTGTAAAGGAAAAATTAAATCTTATTTACCTTTGGAGTGACGTGACTTGAGCTGGTAGTGGGTGGAGGCAGAGGGGGGAGGAGACGGTAGATATAAAAACGTATCAATGCTAACTATGTTATGTACACTTGATAATAAATTTATTCTTACTATTAAACAATTAAAATTAAAAATCTTTTTTTTATTATTTTTGTCTTTTGAAATTTTCTTTTAATGATTTTTTTTAGAACTTAACATATTACTCTTTTTTAGCTTTTTTGATAGAATCACTATTATCGTCTTTGCTTTCTAACACTTCTCTTTTGGAGAAATATCTATCCAAAGAAGCCTGTTTCTGACGATTCCTCGACATATTCCTAAAATGACTCATACACTTATCATTAACACTCTGCATAAGACGAATTGTGTGAAGTTTTTCTGGGTGTTTTTTTTTTTCAATGAAACTCGTAAGGTTTTCATACCAACCAATAGCTTCCCTTATTTCTGACGATGTCGTTTCTTCAATCTCCCGCCCCCCACCCCGTCCTCGCCACCACTAAAGCTGTGCTCTTCTTGAATGATCGTCAATTGCATTGCCTCCAACTCCTTTGAGTCTTCAGTCGTAAGCTCCTCCCTGTGCTCCTCGATAAGGTTATGGACGTCAGCCTCATCGGCAACAAGCCCCATGGACCTCCCGATTGAAATTATTTCCTCAACATCACCCTCAGGGGCAGGATCATCAACGGCCTCGTCTTCGGTTGAGGGATCGAAACCTTCAAAGTCTCGTCCTGCTACAACAGCTGGCCGCAGTTTCTTCCATGAGGAGTTCAAGGTGCGCCGTGAAACCTCATTCCAAGCTGTGTCAATCATCTTCAGGCATTGAACGATGTCAAAATGCCCCTTCCAAAATTCACGGAGGGTGAATTGAGTGCTTTCAGTCACTTCGAAGCATCTTCTGAACAGATGCTTCGTGTAAAGCTTTTTGAAGTTGGCAATCATTTGTTCGTCTATAGGCTGGAGGAAAGGGGTGGTGTTTGGTGGCAGATAGAGAACCCTAATGAAGGAGAAGTCAGGATGAATGATGTCCTGGAGGCCAGGAGGGTGAGCAGGGCCATTGTCCAGCACCAGGAGACATTTCAGAGGAAGATCGTTCTCTTCTTAATAGTTCTTGACAGCAGGACCGAAGCAGACTTTTATCCACTCAATAAATATGGTCCTCGTGACCCAGGCCTTAGCATTAAACTTCAAAAATACTGAGAGCCTCTCCTTCGTGATATTTTGTGCCTTGAAGGCAAGAGGATTTTCTGAGTGGTATACCAGTAGGGGCTTAATTTTTAATTCCCCACTGGCATTTGCACAAAATGCGAGCGTAAGTCGGTCCATTGTTTTATGGCCAAGAAGTTTCCTTTCTTCAGCTGTGATATATGTACGGCGGGGCATTTTCTTCCAGAAAAGGCCAGTTTCATCG